>NC_057344.1:29980227-30283257 GCF_016509475.1 Prionailurus bengalensis | reverse complement strand
TATTTTACAAGGTGTTCAGTTAATTAACAGTGTTCAATTTTGATACATCCTAATAATTTCTCTTTAAAACTGCTAAATGTATTGTTTTTAAGGTAATTATTTGCGGATAGAGTTAAGATAATCATTTTGGGTTAGAGTTAAGAATATTTTATTTTATTCTTTTCTTTTCTTTTCTTTAATTTTTAGAGAGAGGAGAGCGTGTAGGCCAGGGAGAGGGAGAGAGAGAGAATCCTAAGCACACTCTGTGCTCAGCACACAGCCCGATCCGGGGCTGGATCCCATGACCATGAGATCATGACCTGACCTGAAATCGAGAGTCAGACACTCAACTGACTTAGCTACCCAAGTGCCCAGAGTTAAAAATTTTAATGGTAATAACACAATACTAATTCAAAAGCGATTATCTCAGTGTCTACGTGATTCTAAAAGTCTGTCCTGTAAGTGTATCAGAGGAGGAAAATAACACAGAGTTAAGTTAATTATTCAAGTTAAATTCACTAGAATCAATCCAATCAAAACATTTAGCTGTCCAATGCAGACCTAGCCTAAAATTAAGATCTAGAGGTCTCTTATAGCTACCTAAGTAATCCAAATCACTTATGCTACTTAAATTTCTAGCGTTTCATATCCTGGTTACACGCTGTTTGTAAACAGAGGAGTTTAGGATTATACTTTCAAGGTCAAGCTCTTAACAGCAGTAATGGTTTTTGTTGATGGTGGTGGTGGTAATGACGTCTTCAAATGTTATTAACCTAGGAAATTGCGTATTTCTACTATTGTTTGTATATATGCATTATATATACACAAGAAAATATTTGTTATTTTTCTCAGTGTCATGGACCTAAACTATGAAAGATCAGACAAAATGCTAAATGTGAAAATGGAAGCATTCTTTTTTTTTTTTTTTTTAGGTTTTAGAAAACCATCAGGAAGTCATGCGACCATGTAGTAAACTAAGATGGGTCATACTTATGAAATGCCAAAACATACAATTGAACATGGAAAAAAATTAGCAACACACAGAATGTTTTTTTTCTAGACTGTGGAAATTATTTGCATTTTTGCCTTTTGGGAACATTTTTTAAATGTATGCAGAAATTATTTCTTTCTTAAGGCATTTTAAAAATTAAAATATTACCATAATCATGAATAAATCATATCTAGTCATGAACTGAAATTTTTGTTGTGAAACTTTCTACATATACATCTTTATAAATAACTCTTCATGAAATTTCTATTAATACATGATCAGTGTTTTAAAGAAACAACATGACTCAGGGCGCCTGGATGGTTCAGTCGGTTGAGTGTCTGACTTTGGCTCAGGTCATGATCTCAAAGCTTGTGAGTTCGAGCCCCACGTCGGGCTCTGTGCTGACAGCTCAGAGTCTGGAGCCTGCTTCAAATTCTGTGTCTCCCTCTCTCACTGCCCCTCCCCTGCTCATGCTCTGTCTCTCTCTCTCTCAAAAATTAAAATAATAATAATAAAGAAACAACATGACTGAAAAGAAATTGTAATAAAAATAGCATTACCTATAATGCCAATTATACTTTAGGAAATGATATATCTTAAAGCAAATGTTTCTGAGAGATATTCTAATATCATTAAAGAGCAGCCTGATAAACACAGCTATTTGCGCCTTGGTTAGAAACACCCTGTTTCTCCAAGTTGGTTTAATTGCATCTCAAGTGAAAACATGTTTTGTTCTCATTAAGTGCCATTTTAATTTCTGATTGGAAGTCATAGGCACTTTGAAATAACAGCACCTTAACTGCATGGACGTTTCTGAGAAGAAAAAAACAAACATTTTGAAAACATTTGGATCCCATTTGGATTTCAATCAGGCAGACAGTAAAATCTTGGGGAATTTTCTGATTTATAGGAAAAGTGATAGAAGCCAAGTGAGCTTGTGGACATATTAGAAGAATCTTGGGTAATTTTTACTATAGTAAACACAGCCTCTGATTAAATCATAAACCTAACAAACATTATTTTTTGACATTTTGGTGAATTATTGGTATACAGTTGAATCAAGGCTCTGCTTGTCTTGTGTAAGTGTGATCTCAGAAAAAGAGAATGCTTATTGTTTGCCATGATAATTGATTATTGGTAGAAAAACCACACATTCTGGCACGCCCAGGACCATCCTGCTTTACACCTGTGCTCCAGGTGTAATTACTAATAGCACCTTTCTTCACTCTCAAATGTACTTGTATTGGTCCATAAATTATCACTCCATTACAATATAATTTTGTTTCTTTTTGGTTATCACTTATTTATCATTGACCTGTATCTCAGACATTGTGCTGTACATGCAGAACATCATATGTTGTAATGCCATTTACCCTTTACAATAACATTAGGAGGGAGATACTATTTTTCAGTTTTCATTTTATAAATGCACAAATTAAAGTTAGGAGTTTCAAAATCCTGTGCCTTAAAGAGTTACTTAAGACTTTGTCTACATGATACCCTAAGCACTACTAAAACCATTTCAAAATTTCAAATGTTTTCAGGTATTTGATCACTCAGTATCATTTTACACTGTCCCGATAACATTTGCAAATGGATTTTTAAAATATTTATTTATTTATTTATTTATTTTGAGAGAGAGAGAGAGAGAGAGTGAGGGAGAGAGAGAGAGAGAGAGAGAGAAAGCACACGTAGGAGCAGGGGAGGGACAAGAGGGGAAGAGAGAGAAACCACAGTCAGCCCTGAGCCCAATGTGGGGCTTGATCCCATGAACCATGAGATCAAGACCCAAGCCGAAATCCAGAGGCAGACGCTTAACCGACTGAGCCACTCAGGTGCCCCACAAATGGATTTTTTTTTAATTCAACTTGCATAGTTTCCCTTTCTTAGATTCTTCTTTTAATAACTTTGGCTGAAATGTTTGGCAAAGAAACAGTAAGAAACTTCACTTTTCTCGACTAAATTATCAGAGCAATCTCTCCACTAAAACTAATTAAGCATAATGCTTAATTACTTTTTAGGGGAAAAAGTAGGAAGAAACATATAATGGGAAGAATATGATGGTTTTCTTGGGTGTACTTATAAGTGTCTGGGGTTTTAGTCCTCTTAAGTAGGAAAATTTTTCAGTAGACAATAGGATATGCTCAATCTACTACTTTTTCTCCTTTTTTCTAGATTTTCTTTTCAGAAATTTCATGAGGATTCCATGGCACTAAATTTCCACTACATCACAGACAGTATCTCCCAAATACAACTTTTAAGTCCCAAATATTCAATGGCTTAATAGGTAGTTTGTTTTAGGGGATATGGAAATAATTACTCGCTAGAATGAAATGCCTACCTCTTTCTAGAACAACTCTATCCAAGCATTGATTTGTGGATCTGGTTATCAAAAATCTTCATATGTGAAGCAGGGATGGATGTAAGGGGAGGTAGGAAGGAATGCAAACGTAAACCAACTCCAGTTGAAAGGCCTATAATTCATTTAAATTCAAGTACTTGGTTATCAAAATCACTGTTAGTCTACAATGTAAAGATCTTAATTTATTATTGAAAATGGTGTTTAACAATGTATGCCCTGGATTATTTCAGAAAGCTACAGTTGTCCAAAGTAAGGGTCAATCAATTATTCAGTGGATGATTCTGGCTGCCATGTTTTGATTAAAGGTGTCAACTGAGCCACCCAATTCTCCACAATACAGATTTCGGTGAAAGTTACACAGGAACTAGTCATGTGGTGAATTAAAGCCTTGGTATTTTACAGCTCCTTGATTATCTACTCAGTGCTGGGGGAGAAGGAACAACAACAACAACAACAACAACAACAACACAACAAAACCACATGGCAACCTATGCATAGAGTTTCCATCACTAATTCAAGTTTTAAAAACTCAATGTTTATTATATATATCTACCTGTCTATGTATCTATCAGTCTATCTGTTGTCATACTTTACAATAAATTGGATTCTTGCCTCCAAGTTCGCTTAAGAAAGCTGATCATGCAAGTTCAATCTTATCTAACAACTTGTTCACATATTCAACACTTAATTGCATGCCTAGCATGTACTATGCTTTGTTCTGGGCTACAGGAATACAGTGGTAAGTGAAACAAAGTATTACACTCATAAAGTTCATACTCAGGCAGTAAACAACTACACTAAATGTATAACCACAAACAACACTTTCAAATGGTCATAGGTGAAAAATAAAACAACGGAAGAACATAAAGAATAACAGAGGGTTGGCTATTTGACACAGAGTAGTCAAGGAAGGCTTCCTTAAATAGGGAATGGTTAAGCAAAGAATTCAATGATGTAAAGGAATGAGTCATGCTGAGATCACAAGGAAGAATCCCAAGTAGAAAGGACAGCATATGTAAAATTTCTGAGGCAGGAATAAGCTTGGTGCAACAGAGGAACAGCAAATGTGCCAGTGAGGCTAGAGGGGTAGGAACAAAGGAATGACAGTAGAAGATGAGGACACAGGAGACAGAAAGGCAGGGCCAGATGTCATGGACCTTGAAAGCCATGGTAAGAACTTTGAGTTGAATTCTAAGTGTGCGTGAAGTCATCGGGGAGTTTTGTAAAGGAGAGTGACGTGATCTGACTTATATTTTAAAAGACCACTCTGACTACAATATGGACAACAGATTGTAGCGGGGAAAGACTGGAAGCAGGAAGAGTAGTTAGAAGTGAATATAATTACCCCCTTGAGCCACAGTGGTGAGTGAGCCTGAGTGACAGCAGCCTGGGGAGAAGTGATTTGAGGATGGATATACATTAAAGGTGGGGCTGGCAAGACATGCTGAGTGAGAATTGCATAGGGGTAAAGAAAAGAAGAGATCTAAAGAAAGACTGCTAGATTTTCACCTGAGCAACTAGGTGAAGGTAGTGATATGTATTGAAATGGGAACCAATTTGGGAAGAGTGGGATGAGGGGAGGAAAAATAAGAAAATCGAGAACCCTGCACTAAATTTGAGATGTCTGTGTGCCCAGGTGCAGATGCGAATGGGGCATTGCCTGGAGCTCAGGAGAAAGTTTGGAGCTAGAGACACACATTAGGAAGTAACCAATATAAAGATGGAATCTAAAGTTATGAGACTTGATTTCTTAAGTAGAGTGTGTCATTACAGAAAAGTAAAGGACTAAAAGTGGAGCCCTGCGGCCCTCCAACATATAGAGGTCAGGAGGAAAGGAGAAAAAGAGCAAAGGAGCCTGAGACTCAGAGGCAAGTGATAGAAGCGGAGAAACAGAGAAGTGAGGTATCCCAAATCCAAGGGAATAAAATGCTTCAAGAAGACAGTAGGTCAGTTGCTGCTGGTTATTTGAGTATAGTGACGTGTTGAGACAGTTCATTGGCTTTTGCAAGGTGGAGGTCACTTTTGACCTTAGGAAGAGCAGATTTATTGGAGTGATAGGGGTGTACACTTGATGGGAGAGAGAATAGGGACTTCCAGTTTGACGTGGAGATTTGAACACATGTGTTAATCACCTATGCCTCCTATGCCAGGCCAACTCTAAAAGAGCCCCCAATCTACCTTTTAGTATTTACACCCCTCGTATAATGCCCTTACTTTGAGACTATGCTTCCAACCTATAGAATGTAGCAAAAGTGATGTCATTTCTGTGTTAGTTTCCATAAAATAGTGACTTCCAATCTTGCTAATCAGCTCTTGATCGGTGACTTTGATGAAGCATATGGACATATGGAGAGGACAATGTGGCAAGGGACCAAGAGTGACTTCTGGTCAACAGTCACTAAGGAACTGAGACTCTCAGTTCAACAGTTCAGAAGGAACTGAAACTTCCAATTATTACAGGAGCACGAAACCTGATGTTTCCTCCTTTGAGCCTTCACATGAAGACCCCAGCCATGGCAGGTACCTTGATTGTAGTCTTATAAGAGATCATAAAGAAGAGGGTGCAGCTAAGCCCCACGCAGACTCAGACCCACAGTGATTCTGAGATCATTTGTGTGTGTCGTTTTAACCTGCCAAGTTCATAGTAATTTGTTACAAAGCAACAGTTAACTAATACACCTCTTGAGATGCCACTAAAATGAAGTTGAAGAAATGAGTAACATGGGTACTAACCCACAAGGAAAAGAAGAAAGCCAGGAAAAGATAAAAATAGTGGATACGATATATTCCAATTTTGTAAGATGGGGAGCTCACAGATTTGTAGTGACTAACTTGGTAAAGCCATAAAAGGTGAAAGCTATGTCCCTATAAAAGAGGAAACCAACAAGAACAAAGTTGACTCTTGCTACAGAGACTCAAGAATTGGAAACACCAGGGGGCGCCTGACTGGATCACTCAGTAGAGCATGCAACTCTCCATCTCAGGGTCCTGGGTTCAAGACCCATAATGGGGGTAGAGTTCACTTTAAAAATAAAAAATAAAAAGAATTGGAAGCATCAGGTAAATGGAAAGCTAGGGGGAAAGGACTGAATGGATGGAAGTTTAAGTGGAAAGCATTTAGGCACACAGATCCACTCCAGTACCTTGGAAAGCAGAGGATGGAGCCTTGTCTCATGTGACAAGGGGACAGGAGGTTTATCCTCTGAAGAAACTGAAGCATAGCCATTTTGAGCTTGGGGACATTAGGTAAGGGGGTGCAAATATGAAGTCTCAGATCGCAAACAGGGAAATTAGGGGTGCCTTGGTGGCTCAGTCAGTTAAGCGTCTGGATTTCAGCTGAGGTCGTGATCTCATGGTTCGTGAGTTCCAGTCCCACATGGTGCTCTGCGCTGACAGCACAGAGCCTGCTTGGGATTCTCTCTTTCTCCCTTTCCCTCTGCCTCTCTCTCAAAATAAATAAACTTAAAAAAAGAAGGAAAATATGGAAATTAAGTGAAGCCCTAATCTGGAATGATGGTGACCTCTACTTTCTAGCTCTCCTAGTTCCCAAAAGGTGGCAATCTGTGTCACTGTCTCTGTCTCTGTCTCTGTCTCTCTCTCACACACACACACACACACACACACACACACACACACACACCACCCACGCTTAAGATGAGAATAGTCTTGTCTAGAAAAATTGACTTGGGACAAGAGACAACAGCTCCATGGAGGCAGCCTCAGACCAAGGCTGAGTGGGTATGGCTCTGGGCTCTCCATCAACTTCGAAGAGGGCAGTATTGCCCGTCTTTCTCTCGAAAGAAACTCCTTAGCTTTGGCTTCCCCCTCAACTGGGGGAAGCCCAGGACAACCAGGAAAACAGTCTCTCTGATGGCCACCTCCGTGATTTCCTTCGTATGTTGGGAAACAACATACGCAGCCTAGAAGCTTCAAACAGTTCTTCCATCCAGTTTTCAGTGGCAAATCCACCTGGAGAGTCTAGGTTGCTAAATATTAGGTTTGTGTGTTTGTGTTGGTTTTTCTTTTTCTTTTTTTGTTTTTTGGTGGAGAGTGTGTTTCCTGGTTAAAAAAAATAAAAGTTGAAAACCAGTGATTTCAATGGAAAATCAGATGGAACTTAATTGGGCAAGTGATGTTCTCTGCGTGTGGAAGGGGAAGACCGTTAAGAAGGGACTCTTGAAGTAGCCTGGGTTTGTGATGATAAACTGCCAGACATATGTTGTCTGACGGACTGGAGAAGCACAGAAGGGCAACCAGAATGCATGCAGGTGAGGTGGCAGGAGAAGGAGCAAAAAAAATCTCTCTGGAGTTTTAACATCTGGTAATTAAGAGAATCGAACTTCTATAATAGCAGTGGTCACCAAAGTAATCAGCACTATTGGAGGAAAAGCTGTTTCGTTTGGCTTTACACCCAAACGATATCCTGAGATACAGGATATTCAGCTGGCAGTTAGAATGCTTTTTGTTTGATACCCTGGGAAAGCCTTCAGATCTAGAAAGAAAGCTGGAGAAAGGAATAGGAAAGATAGCTTTAAGGGCAACCAGGTGCAGATAACTGAGAGGGGGAAAAATCTTAGGGAATAGGAACCAAGAGAGAGAAAGAAGGGAAATCAGGAAGGTGGGGAGCAAATCAGAGGGCTGTGCTGTTGTAGAAGAAAAAGTGTTAAGAAGAATAGAGAGGTAAACACTGTTAATCATCGCTGAGAAACCAGGAAGAAGGAAAGACTATGGACAACACTTTAACAGGAGAATAACTTTGAGAAATCTGATGTGGGATACTGGTGGGCCAGTTCTCTGGTCAGAGATAAAAGAAGGAGAGGAGAGTGGTGAGGAAGGAACCAGGGACATAGACGGTTCCCAAACCTTTTCATCTCAAAACTGCTTCTCACTCCTAAAATGACTGAGAATCCCCAGAAAGCTTTGGATTTTGTGGGCTACCCCTCCAGTAGTTAGTGTCCTAAGAATTACAATTAAGGAAGCAAGACATTTTTTAGAATGTATTAACTCATTTCAAAATAATACTAACTCCCCTAGAAGTTCAAATAAATAGCATCTTTTTTAAAATGAAAAATAACTCTATACCTTCCCAAACAAAAATCATTTTAGTGAGAAGAAAGCATTGGTTTACATTTTTGTAAATCCCTTTAATGTCTGGCTTAATAGAAGACAGCTGGATCCTCATATCTGCTTCTGCATTCTATCTGTTGCAATATGTTGTTTTGGGTGAAGTATATGTAGCAAATCTGGCATCAAACAATTGGGTAGTTGCAAAAGGGACTTCCTGAGGACTCTCAGGACCCCTAGCGGTCCTCCAAGCATGTGTTGAGGATTCTGATGTAGGGCACTCCCTTGAGAAATTTAACAATGAAAATAGACAAATTGGGTGGCAACTCAAGAGAGGGTAAGGTTTGAGGGGAAGATTCAAGTTCATTTGATTTTAAGAATAACAAGACGGGAGCCTGGGTGGCTCAGATGGTTAAGCGTCCCAACTCCTGATTTCGGCTCGGTTCATGATTTCATGGTTTGTGGTTTCGAGCCCCACATTGGGCTCCATGCTGACAGTGTGGAGACTGCTTGGGATTCTCTCTCTCTCCTCTCTCTGCCTCTCCCCAACTCATGCACATGCATACGTACACACACACGCTCACTCTGTCTCTCTCAAAATAAATAAGCAAACACAAAATAAGGAATAAGGAGAACCTAGGGATGCATGTAAGTCCATGTAACATCCAAATGTTGGATGAAGGTCCCCATGGAGGGCAGAAGGGAGGGAGAGGTGAAAGGTTAGCCTCTAAAGAGGGAGTGCTAACTTCTCCTGTTGCCACAAAAGCAGAAGGAGGATAGGTAGTCACACAGAGCAAATCAAAGGCAGCGAGAACAGAGCGATTAAGACGAGAAAAGGTGAGGCGCCTTCAGTCTTTTTGGTCAAGAATGAAGACGCAGTCAGTTGTGGACTGTGAGCAATGCGGAGCAATGTTGAAACTTGAGGACACATGGCTGTGGGGGATTGAAACAGAAACATCAAAACACCGATTCAATGAGCAGTACTTGTAGGATGCACAGCACAGAGCTTGGCCCATAATGGGGGCCCATGAAATGCTCTTTTCACATAAATGACAGGGCATGGAAGAGGAGCTCTCACTGGAGGACACCAAGCAACATAGCCTGGCTGTCTAGGAAACTGTGTGGGTGGCTGACACACTTCTGCTTCCCTGGGGTGACTTCGCAGACTTCTGAGGGACTGCTTGTCCCTTTGAAACGGAGTAAGCCCAAGTCACACGGGAAATATTCATAATGGAGATGGACCCTTGGACTTGGTCGCCAAAACGTGAATCCTGCACAGTATCATCACCCTCTTCCGAACATAATTCAAGCGAGCACTGTACTTCTTTATACTTATCATCTGGTCCTTATTTCAGGAAATCTCTTTCCAACTGTCTGCCATGTATTTATTAATAGCTCTCATATTCACATAAAAATCAAAGAAGGAGAAAAGAAGGAGAAAGATAGAGGTGAACTAAAGTTTTTCTTGCGGGATTTTAGTTAGGCACACGCAGGACCACTCTTAACTGAGGAGGTTAAAGGAGCCCTTTTCATCCCATAGCTTCTTTAGAAAGCTACACTTATTTTCCTTTAAGAATAGGCTAAACTCTTTCTCCAGAAATGCGTTCACTCAATTTGAATCTTTGTATCTTTTCTTCAACACCGGCCTTAGGTGGAGATCATTAATTCATAATATTAAAAACAATATTTTAAAGTTAATCTTTCAGGGGGTGCCTGGGTGGCTCAGTCGGTTAAGTGCCTGACTCTTGGTTTCAGCTCAGGTCAAGATCTCACAGTTTGGGAGTTCAAGCCCTGCATTGGGGTTCATGCTGACAGTGTGGAGCCTGCTTGGGATTTTCTCTCTCTCCCTCTCTGCCTCTCCCCTGCTCATGTGCTCTCTCTCTCTCTTTCTCAAAATAAATAAATACATGTAAAAACAATAAACTCAATTTTTTATTATTTCTCTCATGGAAATGAATATTAATTATATACTTTGTCTTTGATTTTTATTTTCCAAATTTATTTTCTTTCTTACACAAACACTTTAAAGTATCTTTTCTTTTTGAGAGAGAGGGAGGGAGACCCTGACTTGGAGCTCGACCTCATGACCTGAGCTCAGATCATGACCTGAGATCAAGAGTCTGACGCTTAACAGACTGAGCCACCCAGGTGCCCCTAAAACCTTCTTTATTAATTTCTTCCATGGGGGCAATGAAGGAATATTCAACTTGGTTTGATTAGCACACTATTATTGTCCCACCATGGACTTGTTCCATAATCACGAGTAACTCCAATCTCAATGCCTTAACTTCTGCATTTATGGGAATTAAATATTGGGAAACTATGCCCTAAAAAAGCAGAATGTAATAGATTTATCTGATGCCTGAACTGACCAATCATTTAGATTTTCCTCACTTTTAAAATTTTTAGGATTATGTGGACAAAACTAACAAACACAAAGGAATTATGTATCCATTTGTCTTTATCACATAGGTACAGCCTATAATAATATTTGCACTATAACTTAATATTACATAAGAAGAGAACTAAGACCAAACACCATGTATCAGTCCTTACTAGATTGCCAGCACTGTGGTGAGAGCTTTACATACATTATTTTACTTTGATTTCACAATAAACCTATGATGTTACTATTCTTACTTCCATTTTACAAGCGAAGAGCTTCAGTTAAGTGAGTTCTCCAAACTCATTCCAAAACTGAGTAGCAAAGCAGGTTTCAAGCCCCCTCTACTAAGACACTCTGCTACAGTTCCATTTTTATTCTTTAGACTAGAGATGCTGAGGACTGAAGAGCCGTGTGTGTGTGTGTGTGTGTGTGTGTGTCTGAGTGTGTGCTATACATATGTGTACTGCAAATACTGAATAAGAGGAACAGAACAGTTCTAAAAATGTGAAAATTAGACATAAAAATCTACCCCTTTTGTATTTTGCTTATGTGTCTCCAACATACAAGAAATCCTGGCAGCACAAAGAAGGAAATAAAGGTTTGGTAACTTCTGACAAAGTTACTTTGATCAAATAAAATGGCTGACAAGTTCAAGCTTATCCGTCACAGCTTTCACATCTCTTTGAGTGACACTATTCTGCTTGGCTTGCTTTTGATTTGATCTTGGAAGTCTCTTGTGTTATTGGACACAAAACAATAGGTGTCCTTTCTGTCACCACATCAGATATTTCAATTTTTTTTTAATTTAGTAAACAGGGGCACCTGAGTGGCTCAGTCTGTTAAGCATCCGACTTCAGCTCAGGTCATGATCTCCTGGTTTGTGGGTTCGAGCCCCGCGACGGGCTCTGTGCTGACAGTTTGGAGCCTGGAGCCTGCTTCGGATTCTGTGTCTCCCTCTCTCTCTGCCCCTGCCCTGCTCGCGCTCTGTCTCCCTGTCTCCCTCTCTCCCTCTCAAAAATAAATAAATATTGGGGTGCCTGGGTGGCTCAGTCGGTTGAGTGGCCGACTTCGGCTCAGGTCATGATCTCACGGTCCGTGAGTTCGAGCCCCGCGTAGGGCTCTGTGCTGACGGCTCAGAGCCTGGAGCCTGTTTCATATTCTGTGTCTCCCTCTTTCTGACCCTCCCCCATTCATGCTCTGTCTATCTCTGTCTCAAAAATAAATAAAACGTTAAAAAAATTTTTTTTAAATAAATAAATATTAAAATTTTTTTTCTTAATTTAGTAAATAAAGGGTGCCTGGGTGACTTACTCGTTTAAGCATCTGTGTTGATTTTGGCTCAGGTCATGATCTCATGGTTCATGAGACTGAGACCCATCTCGGGCTCCATGCTAGCATAGAGCCTGCTTGGGATTCTCTTTCTCCTGTTCTCTCTCTCCCTCTCCCATTGTGTTCTCTCTCTCAAAAATAAGCAAACAAATAATTTAAAATTTAGTAAATAAAATAACGTGCATGTGTACCACATTATTGTTAGTTCATTTCAGGATCCTCCAGTGGAAATCTGATTTATGTAAATCTCTATCCAAGTCTGAAAATGTTTCAAATCCCACATGAAATCACATTATGATGATGATTTTCATAGATATTATCTGAAGCCACTTCTATAAGGTAATGCCTACTTCCTCAAAACAAATCATTTATAAGTGATACATTTGCTTAATGAAATATCAGCCTCTAATTTGTAGCAAGAGACATCCATCAAATACATAATTTAAGGAGTTTTTAATGTTTAAGTTTTCTTTAGTCTTTATTTATTTTGAGAGAGAGACAGAGAGAGACAGAGCATGAACAGGGGAGGGGCAGAGAAAGAGGGAGACACAGAATCTGAAGCAGGCTCATGTAAGTGAGATCACGACCTGACTCGAAGTCAGACGCTTAGCCAACTGAGCCAGCCAGGTGCCCTGGAAGCTTTTAATGTTTAAAGTAAAAGTGTCATTTGAGCAAACTAGTTCTAATTACAAAGCTACACCAGGTTTTTTCCCAAGAGTTCCTGCTTTCCTTTATAAGATTTCAATATGCTCTAGTTACCTCAAGGAGCTTAGTAATTCTCAAAACTAAATTAACTTTAATTCACTCTAAAAGAATAACCACATTATATGGCAAATTTCAAGGGTCTTTAAGTATAGGTCTATTTCATATCTAGAAAATATTTTCAAAATCTAAAAACGTCTCAGGGCGCGTGGGTGGCTCAGTCAAACATCCAACTCTTGATTCCAGCTCAGGTCATGATCTCACATTCGTGAGTTCAAGCCCCGCATCAGACTGTGTGCTGACAGTGCAGAAGATGCTTGGGATTCTCTCTCTCCCTTTCTCTGCCCCTCCCTAACTTGCGCTGTCTCTGTCTCTCAAAGTAAAAAAGTAAAACTTTTTTAAAAACTCTAAGAATGTCTCAAGAGAAAAAACAATACAATGTTATTATAATAACTTACTTTTATGACAGTACTCATCATTTAAAATGCCACAGCATTAAAAAGGCTCATATGAAAACTTACTTATGATTTACTTCATAATGTACCTGTATTCAGTAGTCTACTAGTTAACACATCTGACAATAAACTCTCTGTGAGGTCAGCCAGATTTTTCACTATGAACTAAATTACTATGGTCACCAAATCCTATTCATTCTGTTTGGTTTTGTTCCCCCTCATTTCCTTATCCAGCCATTACACCAAATCAGATGCTATTCTTTTAACAAGTGGAGGCACATTTCCCCCCGGTCTGGCTTTCCCGCGAAACCCTCTGTGAATTATTTTCTCTCTGCATCTTTATGGTAATAACCACTGGGAAACAGTGCTCAGCAGAGTTGTAGGGTTGCAAACTGCTCTCATCCCTGTGCGTCTCGGGATCTCTCCAGTCCCTTCTTTTATAGCGTCTTGTGCTGCTCTTTGTGCAAGTTACCTTTCTGTGGAAATGAAAACAACAGGAATGGGAACTCTGAGCCTCACTCCTAGCCACACTCCAAATTTTATCATAGGTCAGTTTGTCACCCCCTCACTTGAGACCAGATATTGCAAGGACTTATGAGATTCTTTATAGATTGAGAATAGAAGATCCCCCTCCATCTGGACTTTGTCTCGGAGGCTCTGGGAAGTCTGCTTGGCAGGTTCTGGTGATGGAAGTAACACGCATCCTAGCGACAGGTGCCAGTGCAGTCATTGTACTCTGCTTCTAGATGCTCTTTGAACAGGGAGCATGATGGGGATCAAAATAACGAGCATGGGAAGGATGTGAAGAATGAGTACTCAAAAAAGGACCTGAAAATCTGTCACCAGCACTGGCCCAGGACAGAATTGTGAAATATGAAAATACATATTTATATCTGGTGCTAGCAGCCTCCTTTCCTTTTTCATCTTTTCCTTATATCTTGACATCTAGGCTTTTTATATACCACACACTGTTTCCTTGTCCTGAGTCTCATTTCTAGATAGCCCCTATTTTCTTCCCTTGTTCTCTGTCCCAGATTTGATCTTTACTACAAGAAATTTAAACCAATTTGTGTTTATAGGGTAATCTATTAACATATTTCTGCTTTAGGGGTGCGTGGGTGGCTCAGACGGTTGAGCGTTCGACTTCAGCTCAGGTCATGATCTCATGGTTCATGAGTTCAAGCCCTGCATCGGGCTCTGCGCTGACAGCTCAGAGCCTGGAGCCTGTTTTGGATTATGTCCCCCTCTCTCTCTGCCCCTCCCCTACTCAGGCTCTGTCTCTCTTTCTCAAAAAAAAAAAAAAAAAATATATATATATATATATGTGTGTGTATATATATATATTTCTCCTTTACCTATTTTATGGACAATTCAGTAAGTATAAAGTAATAACCCAAGTGAATACTGTGGAAAAGTACTAGAAGTTAAAGAGAGCTCGTCTTCGCTCTCCAGTGATCCCATACAGGCCGGCTATTGTATGGTCTAGCACCTCACTGTATTATTCTGGATAGAAGACGAATTCTCGATAGGATATTTCTAGATAACATCTAGCCATCTCCTCAAATAAATCTGCAGCTCAAGAAGGCTGTGCCCCTAACCTTGTTGTATATGCCACAGAGCTAGGCATGTTAATGCACGCGCAGCAGGAACACAATACGTGTTGATGCAGTTTTCACCCCCCAGAATAAATCAATAAAATAAAGGTCTTTGAGAAACATATATAAACACATCCTTTATTTTCTTTTGAGGAAGCTTCTTACACACAGTCCCCTTCCTTCCAAATATGGCAGCCAACACAGACTCTCCCTCTTCTAGCTCCACACGTGCACAGCGTGGGGGTTCTGTCCTTGACTGTGTCTAGCAGGAGAAATAAGCTTATTTATTATAAAGGAGGAATTTGTCAAGGAAGTGAATTTAAATGGAGACCTTAGTAGCTTAGTAAGAGTATGGAGAAAATACTCCAGACAGAAAACTGCAAAGGGGGTTGGGACATTCAAAGACAAGAAAATAAAGCAACACGGCTGGAGAACAACGAACTCACTTCGGACTCGAGCCATATTACTGCGTAGGGTAACCACCCAGGCAGACCATGCCTCACCTCAAACAGGCGGGAGCAGGCAGATGCGGGGAGCATGACAGCTTTTAGCCAAATGTCATGATCTTATTCTGACCTAGAATTACCCACCTTTACTTATAGAACTATTCAAATATACTCCTGTTGTCTCAGATCTTCAATATAGTCTTCTCTGAAGTCTCTTGAGTCCTCTAGAGAATTTGTCTTGCATCCCTGGGGGGTAGTGGTCACTTACCAAACAAAATTATGAGTTGCTATTCTTGATAAATTCTTTATTCACAGTTAATCATAACTGAGAACTCTGGCCTTATAGAATGGTAATAAAGTCTGAGCAACCCAACATGCAGTTTTATTTGAAGCAAGGGGTTTATTAGTTACTTATATGTTTTATTTTATTTTATTAAAAAAAGTTTTTAAGAGAGAGCAAGCGAGCAGGGGAGAGGGGCAGAGGGAGAGAGAAAGAATCTTAAGCCGACTCCACGCTCAGTGCACAGCCCTACGCAGGGTCAATCTTACGACCCTGGGATCGTGACCTGAGGAGAAATCAAGAGTCGGACGCTCAACCGACTGAGCACCCAGGCGTCCCAAGTTACCTATGTGTTAGCGATGAAGCTCTCGGTGTATCAAATTTTTAAGCCTTACTAAATCTTTAGTAATAATTCACCTGACCCAGATACTTCATTATTTCCTACATACTGGCACAAGCAACCATCCATTTTTTTGCATTAAAAAAAAAATACCCAGGTGTATTTGGTAGTGTTTGAAAATCCAGTTCATAGGCCAGTAAAAACGGACGATGGCTTACTTTGCCAAATATGCATAACCTACATTTTGGTGCATAATAAACATTTCCATACAACAGTAATCAAAACATTTGTTGTGTGATGCATGCACCCTATAAATTTAAGCATCAAATGTTTTTGAACATGAAGTACATTAGAAACAGCGGCTCTCAGAAAAGATCAAATGATACTCACATATGCAAGTGCTTTGAAAATGGTAAAGCACTATAAAATATATCAAGTTAGGTATGAAAGTAATACATACATACAATAGCAGAACCCAAATGTAACTGCATGCTGCAAATGACTGCATGTAATGATTCTTATTTGTCTCATTTGCATTTTCAGAAAAGACCGTTCATATGTTACAACAGCAGCTAAGTTTACAACAATTTTTCTTTGTTCTTGGCAAACAAAAAAAGGTTAAGAATGTGCAGACAAGTCTTGGCAAAGAGATATTCTGATTCAGCCCTGCCAATCCCTGAGAGCTACAGTATACAGCTGGAAAACGTTTGGAGGTTATGGACGTGTTAGAAAAACTTTGTTACTGTTGCTAATCAGTACAGCAACATCTTCAGGTCATATTTGGGTCTTGAGGAGTGTTACAGTAGGTCTAGAGCCTTTTACACCTGGTTGGCTCTTCCCAGTCTCATTTAGATGGTCTCATTTTTACGTGCAAACATCATTTGAGTTGAAATAGTAAAATGGTATAACCAATAAGTTCCCTGGCTCATCTAAATATGCAGCTTGACTTGGAATACAGCATTTTGTACCATCAGAGACCGACCAACTGGACTATGTCCCTTATCACAAAGTTTTGTTTTCTCACCCAGAGTTTCATTGATACACATGAAAACAAGCTGTTTGTTCTAACCTCAAAGAAGATACAAACTTTTTTTTGTATCCAATAATACTTCTGGCTGGACATGTGTATCCACAGACCAGACCAAGAGATTGAGAGGAAGGTGGAAGTAGAAGGGAGTTTTTAGATAATGTCATTGATTCCACTGACTCATTACCCCATTTGACAGACAGAGACTGAGCCCCAGGGAGGCATTTCTAGTCTATCTGTGTTTCTAGGCCTTTTATTGAAAGTGACAAATCAATTTATGTTGGCGAAATAAATGGCCACTTTTTTTTTTTCTAAAGAGCTACACGTTGCAAGAATTTTTACTCTCTTTCCCTATTTCTTGCTTGTTCAGACAGGATGCATTTCCTCTTGTCAGCCTGTTTCAGGCCCCACATTCTTTTGCCCCTTATATGGAAGGACTCCACTTGCTTAAACATGTTGAGAAGCACAAATAAAAAGGAGCTACTAAAAAGATTTAAATATATATCATTTACATAAACACCTATACAACGTTCAGTAAACTAGTGAATACAAAGAATTACCTAAAATAAACTATTTTACCAAACATGAGTATTTTGCCCATGACCTGACATTATTTCAGTGTCATGAAAATGGCCTTATTTACACACTTCTCTGTCTTTATAGAAAGGTCACAATTTTACTGTCCCAAATTTTCACATATATTTGTCATTTTGGATCATTTGATCATTTTAAGTTTGGATCATTTTAAAACTAAAACAGATAAAAAGGAAAGAAAAAAAAAACCTAGACCGAAATAGATACCCCAACACTATTTTTCAAAGAATAAGTTGTTTTTCTATTTCTTTTTGTTGTTTTCAAGTTATAAAATAAATGCACACTTACTATAAACAAATTCAAATAGTATATGACTGAAAAAATGTATATTCTTTCCTCTAATCCACCCTACTAATCTTCTTCCAGAAGCATCCATCATATACAAGAAGCAAATGGTACTGTGTTTAAGACTGTAAATGCTGAAATCAACCTGTCTGGCTTCAAATTTTGGCAAGTCACTTCTTAGCTGCGTGGTCTTGAACATGTTAACCAGCTTTTCTGTGCTTCATTCACATCATCAACAAAAGGCACTAACAAAAGCACTTACCATCTAAGGCTGTTGTGTGGGATAAATGAGATAAAGGCACCTAGAAGAATGTCAGGCATAAAATAAATACTCCATGAATGTTAGCTGTTATTATTAAGTCCTTTTGAAATGCAAAGAAAAGTATAAGCTATAGTGAATTACATAGCTATATGAATAAGCTACGTATTTCAAAAAAACTGGAAAAAACAGCCACCACCACTGCCACCAACAACAAAAAGCTATAAAAAATAACAAGAAATTCTTGGATCATAAAGCTATGATTGAGTTTATAGTTCATTGTTCTGTTAATTCAATGTCAAATTTATTTAGTAAATTATGAGGAGTATTGCCGACTGGCTAAACTATAAGGCCTACGTCAGAACCTTTTGAGAAGTAGACATGGTTTTTGACATAACTTGAATACATTTTATTTAAAAGTAATTCAAAGTAATCCAGAAGTAATTCAAAATATATTGACTGAATATGTATGTTTATGTTAGTATCAAACAGAAATATCTCTCCATCTAAATCCCAGTTCCTCTAGAAGTTTCTCCCCTCCCCACGTTCTCCCATAATGCAATGCCCTCTCTCCCACTTCTTTCTCCTTATTGCTGAATTATGAAGAAGGCCAGCTCGGGAGCTAGAAACTTGTGGCACAGAACAACCTCTCATCATGTTGCAGCTGCCTGCTCGTTGTGTCCTTGGCCATGAGGAAACCAAGACAATGTCCAGCACGAGACCGAAGCATCTATGACAGTCCCACCCTACTGGTCCTGGTTCTGCCCGGTGAATCTAGCTTCCTAGCAGCCATAACATCACAGCATCCCCAGGCTGTACTCTGCATTCAGGGTCACAGCTGCACACTCCTAACCTGATGGCCACCCATCTACTCACCTGCTCTGAACGTCCCTCTAAAACACACCGTTGCCTTTACGTAGAGTATTTAATGTTACCAGAGTCTTGCCTCATTTGAGAGTTCTTAGTTTTTATCAGTGAGTACGTCTGACTGACTCAAATACAAACCATGCAAGTCAACTGACAAATAGTAACTTGGATACGCTTTGAAAAAGTTCTCAACGCCAACCGAACTAAAGAGACTTAAAATAATCTAACTACTCCTGTTCCTTTCAATTTAAGTATGAAACACCTGTGCATAATCAGGGCTATTAAACTGGTTAGAAGGGTCTGTACTGGTCTAGGAAAATAGTGAGAAAAAGGGTATACTTTTACATATTAAAGAAGAGGTCTTCTACAGAACTTCAGGACTACATGCAGTTTGTACTCACTTCTAATATATATGTTTCTAAGGAGTCTCTGTATTCCACAGAATCACGTGCATGTGTATGTGTGGTGTGTACATCTTGATGAGAACCAAGAACGATGAGGCAAGGTCATAAGTTTGCCTACTGATGTATTTGTTGATAAAAATCTGTTATATGTTTTTCATAATTGTTTGAACATGTGAGTCTGGTTGCTCTGTGATTTGGAACAGTTTCTATCTTATCTGGTCTAGCTGGTAAAAACCTCAGTCCATAATTCAAATATTTCAAAAATAGACCTTCATTTCCTCAAAGTTGATTTCAAATCCTTAATCTTTGGGATTGGTGAGAAAATTAACCACAGTCTTTTGGATCCTGTCCCCAGCAATTTTTTCCAGATACTAGGGGGGATGAACAGAAGCAGAATTGAGGAGAACCCCTGGTCCTAAAGTATCCATCTTCCTTGATTGCTGACAAGAGGCTATGTCTCAGTTTGCATGGCCCTTAGGAGGTGGTGATCCTGAATGCTTTGGGACAACAATTTAGGCCTTTTGTGTGGCTATACACGAAGCCATTGGTCTCAACATGAACATAGTCATTTCTTCTCTGGAGTCATTCTTCCTGCACTCATCTGTCCCTCCATTCCTCTTCCTCCACCCTTCCTGCAAATGAGGTACAGGTGGTACTCATTAGGATCCTACAACCTCCTCTGGGTGTCTTTTTTTCCCCCAAAGTTTATTTATTTTGAGAGAGAAAGCATGCCTGCATGAGGGGCAGAGAGATAGAGTGAGAGAGGGAAAGAGAATCGCAAGGAGGCTCCACACTGTCAGTGCAGAGCCCAATGCAGGACTCAAACTCATGTACTATGAGATCATGACCTGAGCCAAAAACAAGAGTCAGTTGCTTAACTGACTGGGCCCCACAGGCACCTCCCTCCACTGGCTGTCTTACTATCTCCTTAGCAACATCGCCCAGGAAGTGGAGTGTGAGTCCCCTTTGCTGTCCCCAGGAACCTGTAAACACTCCTCTTTCTTCTCTTCTTCTCCAACTTATTAGAATCTTAAAAAAAAAGTGTCTATGATAGATAGCCATGTTATTTCACCTGTTCTGACCAAAATATTTTTCCTACAGTTAAGAATCTTCTCTCTCTTATGGGGCTAAGCTTGAAGTGAAAAATAAACCAAAAAATACATCCTCACAGCCCATGCCGCATTCCTTCCCTCCAGCAATAATTTCAGGGTCTGAATGAAAGGACAGTAAAAGGATCAAGACAGATAAAAATGTCAATCTCTAAAAATATTAACTCCTACCTTCCCAAACCATGCGCACACATCAACCTACTAAGACATCATAAATATTAATGACTTGCTGGAAAGTAACACGGTTCAAGGCAAGTGTATAGATGCCTTGTCAGGACCTTAAAAATGAACTCACAAAGTCATCTTGCTCAATTAAATTCTCCTCTGCCTTTTCTTTTCTCTATTTCTATTAATAGAATCAACAGACAACCAACATACCAAGCTAGAAATGTTGGTGTCACCTTCAACTTTTTCCCCTTTCCCTTCATCTCTTCTATCCCTCAAATAACAAATCATCTCTCATCTAAGTTGGTGACAGCTTCCAGGCAACCCTCTCCCGCCTGATGCCACTCTGCCTTAATCCAGCATTCTCTGTTTTAAAAGTCTTATGTATTCTTTTAGATTACAAATTAATATTTGAATACTACAAGCAATTCAAACTGTATAGAAGTATAAAAAATACACAGTGAGAGCCTCCTAATAATTTTATATACCAGAAAGACAACTGCTACCATTTTGGTATATAAATTTTTCATATGACTACAGCCAAATAGAAAAGTTTGTTTTTCTTTTCACAAGTTTAATATTATATATCTATATCTATATCTATATCTATATCTATATTTATATCTATATATCTCACTTTGCAGTTCTCCCCCTCGTTTTATGGAGTTGTAATTGACATACAGCATTCTGTACATTTACGTTGTACAGAATAATGACCTGACTTCCATAAACTGTGAAATGAATACAATAGTAGGTTTAATCCATCATCTCAAAAGATACAATAAAAAGGGGGGGGGGTACCTGGGCAGCTCAGTCAGTGAAGCATCCGATTCTTGACTTTGGCTCAAGTCATATCTCACGGTTCACGGGTTCAAGTCCCACAGTGGGCTCTGCACTGACAATGTAGAGCCTGCTTGGGATTCTCTCTCTCCACCTAGCTCTTTGCCACCCCCCCCACCCCCGTCTCTCAAAATAAATAAACTTACAGAAAAGTTTTTTCCTTGTGATTAGAATACTTCGTATTTACTTTCTTTTTTACCCTCATTTTATTTATCCTCATTTATCCTCATTTTCTCAAAGTTGATTTCAAATCCATATTGGGATTGGTGAGAAAATTAACCTCAGTCGTCTTAGGATCCTTTTTAAACATGCCATATCTTCTCAAATATATCATACAACAGTGTTAACTATAACCATCATGTCTACATTACATCTCTAGTATTTATTTGCCTTGTAACTGGAAATTTGTATCTTTTGACCACCTTCATCCAATTCCCTGTTGTTTTGCAACTTAAAAAAAAAAACACACCTTATATTGTGGACATTTTTTCATGGTAGAGCATTTATGTCTACAATTCTTTCTGATGGTTGAAAAGTATTACTTTGTTTAGCCATATCACACCTTCTCTGCAGTTGCTACTGCACTGAACACCCCTCTACCTATTATCATTGTGCCCTTGATTACCTTCCCCAAACAGTGTATATTCCCACGGAAACGGCATGAAGGTGCCCCTTTTGACTAGACTATTGCAACATAATTGTTAACTGCTTCCTTTGCCAACAAATTCTGTCCCCTCTGGTTTATCATTGTCATGGCCACCAAAGTTGTTTTCCTAAAAGGAGCAAAGCAGATCATAACACTTCCTAACTTAGATGCTTCTGTCAGATCTCTGTAGTCAAAAGATTCAACTAATCCCTGAAATGTTCCAATAGACTGGAACATAGACTGGCCTCAACTACCACCTTAGTTTCGTCAGTGGACATTGCCTCCTGCAAACCACACTCGGGACATGAAGAATGTGTTCATTCTTCAAAGATCTTACATATGCTCTACCACTAACCTGTCCCACCCTCTCCTTCCAAAAACTCTCTCCCTCAATCTGAACTCTTACTTGGCTTCGGGATTCCGTGCCTGGGTCACCTCTTTAATAAGCTGCATTGTCCATTCCTTATTCTTCCACAGTCCTTTTTTGTTTCACTGTATTGACTTAGTACTTGCCATGAACATGTTCTCTCACTCTCACCATTGGGTAAGAACTTTGAGTACAAAAAATGATAATAAATTTTTAAAAATTATTATTATTTATTTTTTTGTGTACAAGAACTGGGCCAGATTCATTCTGGGGTTGGTTGGGTCCCTAAGTAGAGTCTTTATAACAAAGTGGTTTAAAAACATTTTTTTAATGGTAATTTATTTTTGAGAGACAGAGAAAGAAAGAGAGACAGAGAGAGCAAGCAGGGGAGGGGCAGAGAGAGAGGTAGACACAGAATCTGAAGCAGGCTCCAGGCTCTGAGCTGTCAGCACACAGCCCCACGTGGGGTTCAAACTCACCAGCCGTGAGATCATGACCTGAGCTGAAGTCAGACACTTAACTGACTGAGCCACCCAGGCACCCCATGCAAACACTGTTCTAACTGCCTTGCCAACAAAGGTCTTTGCCGTCTTTCTCTTTGGCTCTCTTAGGGAGTAACTGTGGATCAGTGGGGCTGCATCTTCTGTACCCTCCTCGGGACGCCTCTTGTATCCATGATTAAACCATAAAAAGGTTTGCTGGTTTTGCATCATATTTTGGAACAGGTATACTTTCACAGGTCCTAAATCATCAGTGGCCAAATGGCAGTCTTTGGATTTGGAAAAGTTTTTATATTTAGAAGAATTTTTAAAGAATTCTCACCCTAAATAAATGCCCTATTGGTACCTATAGGAGGATTAATTGAAAGAAGAAAAAAAAAAAAAAACCGAATCCCAAGGCTAGCCTAAAAGACTCCCTTAACAAAACTAAAGAGCAGAAATCAGATTTAGAACAAACTTAAGATCCCACCATAAACACCTCCCACCCTCACTGTTTTTTGTGATGCCTGCTTAAGAAAGCTTAACCTGTCAGAAGAATTCACTGTTTGTTCCAGAAAAAAACAAAACAAAAACAAAAAAAACCCTGGAAATAGGCAAATATGCCCCTAAACTCCTTCTTAGAACTACTTGAAAGCTTGTGCCCTCTTTCTCCTGCTTTGAGATGTAAATCTCCTACCACCCCGAACTGTCTTCTCAAGGACAGGACACTTCTCCTTGAAACGTAAGCCTCTAAAGGAATAACTTTGGCTCCCAAAGAGCACCTTGCTGTAACTTCTCAGTAGACTACAACAATCACCTGGGATTAAAGCCACAGTCTCCATCAAACTACGAGTCAAAGAAAAATCTTTAGAGTCTCCTCTACAAACACTGGTAAAAAGTTTTAGCTTTTTTGTTGGGCATATAGAGCAGGTGACTGGCTTGGTCCATCTGCCATAAATATAACTAGGATTTTTTTTTTAATTTTTTTTCAACGTTTATTTATTTTTGGGACAGGGAGAGACAGAGCATGAACGGGGGAGGGGCAGAGAGAGAGGGAGACACAGAATCAGAAACAGGCTCCAGGCTCTGAGCCATCAGCCCAGAGCCTGACGTGGGGCTCGAACTCCCGGACCGCGAGATCGTGACCTGGCTGAAGTCGGACGCTCAACCGACTGCGCCACCCAGGCGCCCCTAACTAGGATTTTTTAAAAAGACAAAAATGAGAACTAACGTGCATATAAATTAGTGAGTTTTGTGTCTATTTATACCTGACCTATGGCTAAAGTCTTAAAATACACACACACATACACACGCAAAATCCCATTAAATCTCTATTGTGTCTATATGTATATGTATGAATGTATGTATGCATGGTGTGTCTAAGTGTAAATATGTAATATTTTCTTATCTCTGAATGGTATTACCAAGATTGATAAAGGAACACTATTCTAAATTGGCTTAGAAAAAGTAGGCACTTATAAAGTAAATATTCTTAAAACTCTTGGAAATATAGGAGCTAACCCAAATGCTTTTCAAGTTCATGTGATCTGAAATAATCTTTCTTGAATAAAACTAGTTTATTAGAATTGATTTAATAAAATCAGCACATCTTCAGAGTTGCCAACATTAAATATAATACCCATTCACATCTTATTCTACTTGGGTTTACTAGTCAAATAAGCTAACATAAACTACCAGATATTTAAGATTATAAAAGTTATAGATTTGATTTTAATCAAAGTGAGTCATTGTTCTGACAAATTGTATTTCAACAGTAATTGTGTTTTATAATATATCAGTTTAAAAGTAACTTCCAAAATCTTTTTTGCTGACTTGAAAACTTCAGGTTATAGTAAGTTAAATGATAGATATTCACTGAATATCCAGATCATTACCAAATAAGATAAAATACTGAAATATTAATTACTAAGCATAACTTCAAGTTGATGTACTTTTGGCTTCTAAATTTTACAGAAAGACTAAAATATGTTAGTAAACACGCTCTTTTGCCACAGTGATAAACTCTACTATGAGGAAACATATCTTTAGACACTATGAAATTGTATACTGATGAATTTGTTCATCTAGCATAGAATATAGAATATGGCAGTTCCCATTGTCTACTTATTAGTTCTTGGAAATTAAGGCTACTACAAGTTAAGAATGCTAATCAATATATGCAAATGAACTATAGGAACAATAAGAATGAAGGAGGGGCACCTGGGTGGCTCAGTGGTTGCACGACCAACTTAGGCTCAGGTCATGATCCATTGGCCCATGAGTTGGAACCCTGCCTTGGGCTCTGTGAAGACAGCTCAGAGCCTGGAGCTGCTTTGGATTCTCTGTCTCTCCCACTCTCTCTGCCCCTTCCCTGCTCATGCTCTGTCTGTCTCTCTCTCAAGAATAAATAAACATCAAAAACATTTTTGAAAAAAAAGGAAGAAAAAAAAAACCCTCTCTGTATGCAGTGTGCACAAGGAAAATAAGATGTGTTTTCCTTAAGAAAAAAGGAGAGTGATTTTTTCCTAAAGTAGGTTAGAGAAAATTTTTAAAGCCTATTCCAGAAAGTGAAAGAGGAAAATGGACAAAAATCTGAAAAGATGAAGAAAACTGTAAAGGATCTATG
This sequence comes from Prionailurus bengalensis, assembly GCF_016509475.1. Classification (NCBI taxonomy): domain Eukaryota; kingdom Metazoa; phylum Chordata; class Mammalia; order Carnivora; family Felidae; genus Prionailurus; species Prionailurus bengalensis. Next base: position 30,257,660 of record NC_057344.1, on the reverse strand, counting down.
AAAAAAAAAAAAAAGAGAGAGAAAGAGGAAGAGGTATATCTCGTGTGGTCAAGCTGGCTAAGATTGAATGGATTTATTTACAAGGTGTCAAAAAAATGAGCCCAATAGTGTACTGGTGTAAAACTCCAGTTTTGCTTTCTTTCTTTGGTAAAACAATAAAATTGTGTTGGATTATTGGTCTATTTTTAAAAAATTTTTGAGTATTGGTCTATTCTTAATAAAAGATTGTGAAGTTTCTTCACTTCTTGAGTGATCCACCTAGAAAACAAAGATTCTGTGGTTCTTCACATCACCTTTATCATAATGTCTTTGATTATTTAGGTAAACTGAGTCTTTTCAATATTGAAATATTTAAGTTCTTTTTGTTTGTGGTTGTTTGACAATCATGATATCTTCTATGTTTATCTTTAAAATATTTTATTTTTATTTTGGTTAAATAATTGAAAACTTAGCATTGCTTCATAGTGATCTGCGAATCCCATTTAATAGAATGTTCAAATCTTTTGACATTTTAGACAACTTCTCAAAATCAAATTCTAAATGAAGTCTTCATAACCTTGAACTGACATTGGCATTTCCTTGGAGGGGGTGGGTGGTCCCTGGAAAACTGACCTTTGGCCAATTTTAATGAAATTAGACTTATTTTGCAAAGAAAAATAGTCTTACTTTGATTACCTTGGGTCAAAATGAAGGTGATTGTGGAGGAAAATTTTGTGTTTCAGTGGAAAACAATGACCCACTTTTGTGGGTGTTCATTATCATTGAACTACTTTCATTCTTTTGTAAACTGGATCCTGCCATCTTGCAATTAATGTCTCTAATTTTCTCCCACCCTCTCGACTTAGCACCACTGAGGACTAAAAGTGCCCTTTTCCTGAAGCTCTGCATGTTCAAAGAATTTATCACCACATAGTTTGGGATACTCAGGAAGCTTACCAGAGCCTGGTCCTTGGGGCTCCAGGACATAACTATGACTGTGAGACTACCATTACTATCCTCATCTAAGGACCCTTTGAGCCCAACATCTAGAAATCTTCTAGACTGCCCTCAGGACTCAAAAAACTGGGTTTATGCTCTGCTCCAACCATTAATCTTTATTTTTGCTTTTGTTTCCATAGAAATGCCCCTCATTGAATGCCTGGTTGCTCACACCATATAAAGGTCCAACTTCAGAGGATACTCTACTCCCACCTGCACCACTGCCTCCTGCAATGAGACACAATTGTTTAACTGAACTGACCCATTCCCAGCCCTGGGAGACTGGTTTAATTCAAATACAGGAAACGTGTTTGTATTTGTTCTACCTGCTTATTTATTCTTTTTCTAATCTCCATTCTTCTTCCCCTTTGCGGATCTCTTACCTCTCAGCTACTAACCCAAATCTTTTCTCTATAGCTACCGACTAGGCTTTTGGTGTGTGAAATTCCCCAAAAGTTTCAGATGGGGTAGATGAAGGGGATCAAAGTATGCCATCCCAAAATGCCAAAATATTCCAATTTGGCATAAGGATTATTTTGAGCTGAAGGCAACTGAATATCAACAGATGCAGAACTTCTCTGCCCTCCCCCTCTCTACCTGAAAGAAGTAAGGCATAAATATCCCTCTGAGGAAGATGCTTCCTACCAGCTTATCCCTCAGCCCCCACCCCGGTACCAAGAAGAAAAAGGGACCCTTATCATCAAAGATATGGAGAGTCAAGAAGAGTTTGCATAAAAAGATCTTACTAAAATAGTCCTTATCTTCTATTAGTTTCCACTACATATTTCCTAGTCACTTCCCCACAACCTGTCCTCTCTTTAAGTCTAAACCTCTTTTCCTTTGTTAAGAATGGTATTCAAACCCCCACATCTAACCACTTCTTTGAGTTTGACTACTTTTCTGTGAACTCCTGTACACACAAATATTCTTTGGTTTAATAAAGGAATAATAAGAGACCTCTGTGGCTCAGCTGGTTAAGTGTCCTGCTTCAGCTCAGGTCACGGTCTCGCAGTTCGTGGGTTTGAACCCTGCATCGGGCTCTGTGCTGACTGACAGCTCAGAGCCTGGAGCCTCCTTCAGATTCCATGTCTCCCTCTCTCTGCCCCTCCCTCCTCAAACTCTGTCCCTCTCTCAAAAATAAATAAACATTAAAAAAATTTTTAATAAAGGAATAATGAAAATTGTATGCCTTTACTTTTGTTAATCTGCTTTTTGTTATTCTTTTTTTTCATGTTTAGTTTTGAGAGAAACAGAGAGAGATGGAAAGTTAGAGAGAGGGGACAGAGGATCTGAAGAGAGCTCTGAGATGACAGTGGAGAGCCCACCAGATGCAGGGCTCAAACTCAAGGACCTTGAGTTCATGACCAGAGAGGAAGCTGGATGCTCAACCCACTGAGCCACCCAGGCGTAGGTGCCTTTTGTTATCCTAATTCGCAGGCCCCCACAAACTGCATCCAAGAGTGCAGAGGAAAATTTTTTTCCTTTCCAACTGCCCTCTTGCATAATCCTTCATACCTATACCAAAAGTATAGATGTGTTAGTTCACTGGTCAGCTGTGTGCATAGCTTATGATGTGAACCAGAACAAAGTCAACTGTTTGGTACTGGAAGTTGCCTGAACGTGGCTCTTTATGGCCCCAAAGCCCTTGAAAACCCTAGTAGAAATACAGCAATGCATAAGTTAAGAAATTATAATTATGCTGAATTCAAATTCTCCAACATTTTAGGTGTTAGAGATTTAGATATTTCTGTTAAATTCCTTATGGTGAGACTCACAGATCAATTAGAAAAATTAAAAATTACATGGGCATCTGGATGTGAAAACATATTTGAATCAGAGCACATAGAACCAAGATTTCATTCTTAATTCTGACTCTTCCTAACTATGTGATTTTGGGCAATTTACTAAAAGTCTCTGAATGTATTTCCTTATGCAAAAAAAAAAAAAAAAAGAAAGAATACAAATTTGTATCTGCTTTTCCTATGTTACAGAATTACAGTAAGGGTCAAATTACAAATTATTAGTACATTAGTAATATTAGTAGTCAAGTACTTAAAGAGGACTTTGTTTTTCAATATAGAGAGGAAAGGCAGTCTAGGCCTTGTTGAATTTAACTTAGTAATTAAAATAATAACAATAATAAGGCAAGTAGGTCCTAATAACGCATGGTCAGACGTTTAAAACAGGCGGAGAACTCAAATGAGAGACAGACCCTACTTGAGTCCCTGTACCTTAGTTAACCACCTTGCCACGCACCATCCTTTCTAATTTTAGATGAAAATCTCCTGAGCAATTTCTAAAGCGTTCAGGGGCTTTCCAGGGCAGGCTTATCAGATAAAAGTCAGCCCAGACAGAATAACAAAGAGATTGCTTTTCTAACATCTAGTACTTCATTAACCACTACTTAGGGGAAGAGCTAAAACAATAGAAACCTGCTGAGAAATTTGCTAACATCTTCAGGGCTTTTCTGAAAAAGCTAACCAACTTTGGTGGAGGATTTCATTTCCCTATTATCTGGTACAATTTTTTTTCCCGTTTAATATCACATATCTTTATAAAACTCCTGGAGAAATCTTTTAAGATTGTTATAAATCTATGCATTTGGCCAGACTGCTGCGGAGTGGCGATTGTCTTCTGAAATAACTGGTCGGATGCAGTTCACCAAAAAAGGCTTGTCTGATGAATCAAAGATAGTAATCTGAGAACTAGGAATGACCGCACTGGGAAGGTCCCCTTTCCCTGTGCTGCTGTGAAAATACAGAACCCCCCTGTCACTGCCAGCTACAATTATTAGTATTACCCAGTGACTGTTTCAGTGTTGGAGCAAAGAACCAAAAGGAAAGAGATCAGAACCACAGATGCAATGGAAAAGTTTGTATTTTCTTCCACGCTCTTTATTATAGTTCACTCTATGTTTACAACTCGTAAGGAATGATTAATATGTCTGCAAGCCATTGACTGACTGAGAATTATATACAGAACCAGAATTACATAGTTTGTAATTTTACCCATTATTTTTTGCAGCTTTGGAAACAGGAAACTTTGGAAAACTTCCTACTAAGGACAATGAAGTTTGACGTTCAGGCACAAAAAAGAGCTAAAGAATTATTCAATAACTGCCCAGGTGAAAGATCAGTCTGAGAAAATCTGGATATGTTTTTTGGAGCTCTGATTTTCATTAACGGATGTATTTTTAGGGGCTCCTGGGTGGCTCAGTTGGTTGAGTGTCTGACTTGGGCTCAGGTCATGATCTCACAGTTCCTGGGTTCAAACCCGGTGTCGGGCTCTGTGCTGACACCTCGGAGCCTATAGCCTGCTTCAGATTCTGTGTCTCCCTTTCTCTCTGCCCCTCCCTTGCTGGTGCTCTGTCTCTCTCTCCCAAAAATAAATAAACATTAAAAAAAGATGTCTTTTTAAATTTTTTGTATTAATTTTTGTTGTCTTCATTTACCTTTTATACATAGCCACTAACTGAAATTTTTTGCATCAATCTGGCCATTTACGCTTTTTTTTTTTTTTTGGCGATTTATGCTTTTAATCAAGGCTGATCACTACCTAATTGATCAAGTGAACAGAATAACTCCTTGATCCCCTTCCCCATAGATGTGCTTCTTTTTGTTGATTTCATTCAGGTAGGATTTTTAAAATATCAACAAATGAGCCACTTCAGCTCTGTTTTGAGATACAATTCTGTTTAAATGTGCAATTATATCAGGAAGTTTAAAGAGCAGGTTAAAATAGGATACATAAAATGAAAAATTAATATGAGTGTGAACTTGAATGTGTATGAAAGAAATGCACCAAAATAGTAAAAATATTGAAAATGATCTTCTCTAGTGGGGCAATTATGGGTTATTTATAGTTCTTGGTAGCTTCCAAATGTCTTGCAATAAACATATATTACTTTTATCCTCAGAAAAAGAAGTCAATTTTAGAAGGAGAGCCTATAAATAAGCTTCTTAAGGGCAACAACCACTTCTATTCATCTTTGAATTCTTCACGCTGCAGTTTAATTGGAGAAGTGTTTTATTATTGTAAAAGCCACTTGATTACAACACAGCATTTGCCGCAAACAAACAGGCAATTAAAAAAATATATTGCAAAACGAGGTGATTGCTTATCAACATCTAAACTTCCCCCTCTGCATTTTCCCTTCCATTATTCTCTTAGTTCCTTGCAAACACCTTTAAAAGTTCTTCTTTTACTAACATGATAGATTTACAACCACAGGATCTCAGGATTAGAAGGGACCTTCAAGATCGGATATTCCAACATCGTCTGGAATGATCCAGCCAAAACCCGAAATCCTCCAACAGTGGGGAATTCATTACCTTTCAAAGCCGTTCATCCTTGCAACTTTAGCAAAGGTAACAGCAAAATTGTTTGGTCTATTTATATTTCTTAAACAATTTTTTTTCCCCCTGACAGAGAATAAAGATGCTTGGAGTGGGTTTAGTTTCATTTTCACGAACAACCACTCTACTGTACCGAGCCAGCTCAGGGATGGAAATACCCACACGGAGCACTGCAATTTCCAAGGAAGCATTTACAGGGATGTAACCATGCCTATTTCAAATGCCTTACCCTACTGCTTACTTGGTTTTTCAACCGACGTCCAAGAGGACGCAATCCTCCATTTGAAAGTCACAAAATCGCTTGCATTTTTTAATGTTAAGCAAAGAAGAAATAATTCACCTACAAGTATAAAACGTAGCAGTTGTTGGCCACTCAAGAGTTTGTTATTTTTTGAGACACGAGCGTGGGGGAGCCTGGAGAGAGCCCTGCCCAGTGAGTGGTCTTCTAAGCAGGGCTAATCCAGACTCTGTTTTTACTTCTCTGTGGGCCTCAGAACCTTTCACTGAGTTTCTTAGTTCAGCTGTTCTAATGGGTTGAGAGTCACCAGTCTGCTGTCTGACACGATTTTTAGAGCGTGATGAAGAAAAGAGGTTTCGGCTCACAATAAACATCGGAAGCTTCCCCGCCTCCTCTGTAGATACCTAATTTAACACACAGAAGGACTCTTAATTACCACTATTTGGGTACAATGGTAAGTTGCTACTGGAAGTCACTTGCAGTAGAGTTTATTTTCAAAATGAAGCAGCAAGAGAGGTTTTTCTTCCTTGGATAGAAAAGAGGTGTTTTAATTAGGACCCAGTCTCCACCTTATTCTTAGTTTTGTTTTTTTGTGTTTTTTTTTTGGTTTTGTTTTTTTGTTTTTGTTTTTGGTTAGGCTACCATCATGTTATCAGAAACACTCAGACACTTCTTGTTAATATTGTTGGCTAAAAAACACAATGCATCTTAACCCCCTGTCTCCCCTCTCCCCACCGGACACTCAAACCTTACGGGATGAAAATTTGTTTAATGAGACGACTGCCTAGCCCAGGACAGGCAGTTCTAAGAAACCTGGGTTGACAGTATGAAACATCCTGAGGGGGACATCAATAAGCCAAAACACAGGGGCGAATACACAAGCTGGACCACAAGGATGGAGAACAAGACCTGTTTAAAACACTTCTTGGGGCCATGCGCTTTGTTTTTGCTTCTGAAGTCCTCATATTTCAGAATTTATTTTCTTTAAAAAGAAAGGATTGGCTCTGAAAGTTTTAAGGATGTTTATCTATAGCGTGATATCAACGAGTTCTCTGGCATGTTTCATAGGCTAAGCTAGGTGCTGCAATTCAGTTCCAGAAGGTCCTGGCAGACACTGTGTAGGGGTGCTTTCTACAAATAAAAATAAATTAAAAACAAATTAAAACAAAAAAGAGGAAAAGAAAAATTCCAGGAGTATTGGTGGTTAGAAAGAAAACTGAAAAGAAGGCGGCAAAACCAAATGTCAGGCAGGTCAACTGGAAATAAATCTATCAAGGACTCAGCTTCCTACTGCAATGCCGTGGCCGAGTAATTAATGTTCCTACGACTTAATTCCACTAGGATTTGTTGGACATCTCGAGTATATGCTCATCACTGGGCTAGGCCCTGATGAATCATAGAGATAATCTGATCCCCATGACTGTTTGAGGGAGAAAATTGCTTTTTTTACATCGTGACTCAGGTTTTTATGTCTCAGCTGGATACATGTCTCTGATGAGTGAAATAATTATAGGGAGCACATACAAAAATGTAGATTTATTCATAATAAACCCTATTATATACTGATACTTCTTGGTTATATAGCACAATTGACTTGACACTTTCCAGAATTTAGTCTAATTTTCTACCTTTTCAGAGAACAAGCTGTGGTAAAATATATATATATTTTTATGTTTATTTTTGAAAGAGAGAGAGAGAGAGAGACAGCAGGGGAGGGGCAAAGAGAGAGTGAGACAGAGGATCCCAAGCAGGCTCTTGCTGTCAGCGCAGAGCTGGATGCGGGGCTCAAACTCAGAAACCGCCAAGATCATGACCTGAGCTGAAGTCAGAGGCTCAACTGACTGAGCCACCCCAGGTGCCCCCGTGGCAAAAGTTTTCTAGCACCGAGGGAGAGTGATAGGTCACCCTACTCCCACTGAATCAAAAACAAAAGCACTCCCTGTGTGTATCCCTTTGGCCTCATAAACCCTAGAGGATGTGGCTTAAGTTCAGGAAGGTGATCTCTGTAGACCCAAGTGTGTTATGGCTGATCTTCCATTGTGCACGTGGGCACTCCACACTATTTGCCTTGAATATGATATATAATTCCCAGAGACATTCCTGGAGTCAGTGGAGAGAGACAGCCTTTTCCTCTAGCAGCTGTGCATGAGCCTGGGGATGGGCCTGGGGATCCATTCTAAGCCAGGCTACCTGGGGAGAAAATCTTTAGAACGTGGTTATATATCTAATAATATGAAGTTGACTGAACTAAAGGGAAAAGGAGTTTCTATTTTGTTTGCGCAAGAGAACATTCCGGCCCTATCCTCCTGGCCTCAAAAATAAGTTCATCTGCTTCTTCTGTAGTCTTCTATTATAATAATGAAGGAATAAAGTATCTTATTCTACATGATAGGACTGATTAGGAAATTTATTTTATTTCATTTTTAAGTTTATTTATTTTGAGAGAGAGAGAGAGTGTGAGCAGGAAAGAGAAAGAGGGAGAGAGAGAGACAGAGAGAGAGAATCCCAAGAATGGGGCTTGATCCCACAACCATGAGATCATGACCTGAGCCCAAAGCAAGAGTCCAATGCCCAACCGACTGAGGCACCCAGGCACCCCAGGAAATTTATTTAAATACTAATTTTTAACAAACATGCCAGGATAATAGATTCAAATACTTATCTCCTTAAATATGTCACAGGCACTACGTGCTTTCATAAAATAAGACCAATTTTCTTGTGAATTGGTTCTTTACGATTAGTTCCAAAGGTGGTATTTGAGAGAAACTAAAAGAAGCTTCAAAGTAACCAAAATAATTGTGTTGACATCAAATAATTGATCATCTGTATGGGTCTGACATTATGGTAGGCCTGTTAGGGATCTTTTCCACCTTATCTTCCCAAGATTTCTGTAGGGTAAGTATGGCTACTCCTATTATACAGATTACTTAGGAACTATACTATGGTTAGGCAGTGACTCCCCAAGAATAAGGAAGAAAACCAAATTAGTCCCCCTAAAACATTTGTAAACATTGATGCTTGATTTGCAGTGTAATTCTTCTGATACCAGCAACACAGCATACCAAGAAGTACCGAGGATACAAAATCGAAGACTGGAAACTTTAGTGCGAAGTCACAACAGTAGGGCTGAGTGGTCCCACAACAAGATGGACACACAACAAGATGGACAAGCCCCCTTCCCTGAGGACACAATGGGTGTCCTTGCGCTCTGACATTCCCACCTTTCTCCATGTGACCATGAGTGACAGGAACCACACTCCTGCTCTGTATTTAGTACCAATGATACCAATGGAAGGCTTTGACCCTAACAGGTACTGAAATAACACCGATCCACTATTATCTACTTCAAGAATCACAAAGACTGACTCAAGAATAGTCCTTCAAGTCATAACGCCCTAGTACCTATTCATTCCCATGAGACACAATTCTAAAACTTGAGAGCACATCAGAATCACCCAGAGGACCTATTAAAACAAAGGCAGGCCCACGCCCCCAAGCTTCTGATTCAGTAGGTCTGCGGTCAGGCCTAAGAACTGGCATTTCTAACAAGTTCCCATGTGATGTTCATTCTGCTGATCCAGGAACTACATTTTGAGTTCCCGATAGGCATATACGATTTAACTGTATTTAGAACATCCGAAGTCAGAAATTAACAAAGAATGATGAAGGGAAGCAGAGAAGTCTTTCAATCAGGCTCCAAATACAATTTTTTTGGAAGAGTCTTGAAACATTAATCTCTTAAATATTAAAGTGGTAGTGATGACAACATGTTGGATGAGCCAACGTTTGGCTGTATTTTCCACGGGTAATATCTGCCAACTATTGTTCACTGAAAGCCTTTTACAGACATGTAGAGAACTAATACGAGTTATTAATTTAAATGTTTACCTTCTACTACTTAATATCTTTGACTGTCTTCAGCCCTGGGATCATGCAGTCTTGGTCCTTCACCAGGAACGAGCCTGGAAGGCTCCTTAGAAGAAGTGTGCCTGTCATGCCAGCCCTGGGCCAGGTGCTGGCCATTACCTTCAACTTTTTGAAGTGTCATTCTCACCCAGGTGCTACAGATTTCTGTGGCATCTGAGGCTCCTCCCATCCACCCATCGTCTTTCCACTTCTGCCTCCTTATTCCACAGATCATATGGTTAAGAGAACATTACTGAACAATTCATGGTCCTTCAAACAATTTCCTGGGGGTGCTTCCCAAATGATCAGAAGTATAATGATCTCTCTCTTCAATGGTCTCATTTGCTCCTACATTTCACTTCACATGTTATGAATACAACTTCAAGAAGAAGATTGCTTTAACATCCCCAGTCTTCCATGAATTCCTCCGATTTTCTTTGGCAATGCACTTGCTCAAATAGAACTTCTAGGCAAAAGACACTGCTGCATATTTTATCATGAAATCGAATTCTTCATTATTTAGTAATGTTCACATGGGGTGTTGAAATAAATGAAAACCAAATTAATCACACTGTATGTTCTTACACAGGACTTTTAAAAACAGGGTGAAATCCATCTCCCAAGAATCACGGAGTTTCACCGTACTGAAAAATGAGACGAGAGCTTGAATTAAAAAAAAAATATCTCCCCCTCTATTGCAGATGATAATGAAAAGTAAGACGAAAGCAATGAAATCAGAGTGAGTGGTGGATTGAAACTGTTCATCATCAAATATTTGGGTGAAATAATAGAAGGCTCCCTCAGTCCTACTACAAACAGGGTCTGGGATTAAAACAAAAAAGTCAGGACACAATGGAAAAGGAAAGTGCGCAAGTTAATTAGCCAGCAGGATACTTTTCATTTGGGGGTAGACTGTGGTGCTGTAAGAAACCATGGGTCTCCAGAAAGATCCCTTCTAATGGAGCCCAACAATTAGAATCACGAGCTGCCTTTGTACCCGGCTACACAACCTCATGCCTTTAAAATAGATCTGTCACTAATGACTGAAGGCTGCATGCAGTTTACCTCACTTCACAACCATCTGCTGAGTATTCTTAGTTCTGACTCTGGTTGAAAGGGACCTGTAACGAGGTTTCTGGGTAGACCCCCTCTCTTTAAAAGTCCGTTAGACTCTAATGTTTAGAGAAATGCTTCTGAGCCACAGAAACCAGATTGTGTTCCCCAGCAGATGCTGCGTGCTTTTCAGGATCCGGTGGCACCAAATGCTCCACAAGGGGTCTCTACTCCAGGGGATGGGAAGATGGACAAGCAGTCTTGAGGAGCTGCAAGGATAAAATGGTGCACATTTCATTTGTCCTGGGATTTCTAAAATCTCATCTGGCTCTCATCTCTGGAATGGCAGCACACAAAGACATTTATCACCCCTTCTGGAGTCAAATACTTACTCTACTCGGGAAGGAAACGTAGGGGATTGGAAGGGACCTGAAGAGATCATCAAACCCTGCCTTACAGCAAGAAGAAAGGAAACGAAACAAAACGAAACGAAACGAAACGAAACAAAACGTAGTCTCCAAAAGTTTATCTTTTCAGATCAATTTCTCTCTCAGAAAACCTGAGAAGTCAAATGACTAAAAGTTAACATTCTGTGCCCCTCTGGCGTGTCTTTACACACCCTGCCAAAGTAGAAATGGAGTTATAGGCAGATTTAAATCCGGTCCTTAAGTCTAATCTCGTTTACGCGCTCAGGGGCACATTTGAGGCAATATCATAACTGATTTTCAAACTGATTTTGGTTTTACTCTTTTTTTCAAGTGTGAGAAAAAATATAATCCAATAGTTGGCAGGGGACATCACAGACTCTTACATGTTATTATTGGCAAGAATGGAAACTCAGAAATTTAAAAGATGAGATTTTTTTTTCTTTGCCAATTATGTTCATTTGACAAAAATGTGTTCTATATGTTTTTAATAAAAAAAATGACTTTTTCATTTACTCCAGATTTTTCAGTCACTTTATTAATGTGTATCAAGCACCTGCTATCCACTAAATCTAGACAAAGGAAAGATGGTCTAGACTTAGCATTAAATTTTGGCAATTTGGTAGCTGCTTGAGCAAATTAGGGTGCCTTAAATAAAACTGCTTTTATATTCTTTTGAGACTAAAAGGTAAAAGCGGCAAAGAACAAAAATAATTTCCTAAAAATAGAGTATAATATTTCCCATCATAAGTTAGCATGCCAGAAAAAGGCAAAAGGCAATCCCTAAGTCTCTAGCAGGACTTCATTCATTAATGTTATCCCCTTTCATTGGTGATCTGTTCTTGAAACTTCTGTCAATTCTGATTCCCTTCTCTCACATTTTCTCCATATAAGCCTCTTCCTAAATCGTGCTAATTCACATTTTGTCATTGTCTATTTCTTCTGCCTACTGACAGCCATGTACAGAGAGGTCCGATACCTTGTATCTGAGCACTTGAGCAGCCTAACTTTGTTTCTACACTTCTCTCTCATTTTCACTGTGTTTTGCACCGAAGCCAGATGGTTTCCTTGGTGCTCTAAACTGTTTTTGTTCTGTTTACCACCTGACTCAAATACTCAGAGGGCTTCTCCTGAAGCTCTATGGTTCTGCCCACGCTTTCTTATGGGCAGAGGACATTTGGGGCAGTCATAAAAAACTGAAAGGGATGAAGTTATTTCTGGAGGCCCCTCCCCACCTTTTCTCCCCTTCACAGCAGCAAGAGGAAATTGACATGACAGCTATGCCATCCACCTGAGAGACCAGACATTCAGTCCTCCATGCCTGTGCTAAAGTCAGAAATACAAAGAAGACTAGCCAGAGTCCCCGACCCTGCCTTCAAGGAGCTTCACAAGAGATCACTGTAAGTTTGCAGATGGAGAGAAGCACATTCTAGAAAAGGCTTATAAGGAGCAGGATGGGGGCCTCAGACATAAGCAACTGTGGGGCATACTGAGCACGGGAAGTAGAAATAGTCACTTGGCTCTGAATCCAGGGTAAGGGACAAGAGGAGAATGCGAACATGACATTCCTGGTGAGAGAAGAGGTTGGAAATGGAGGCAGAGGTCAGATTACTTGAAATCCTTGCTAGCACGATAATTCTTTTGGTTTACTATGTGACTGTCTTTTTGGAGGCAAGAGGCGTGGAGAATCTGTGGGAGTCTTCCTAAAATATGTTCTAATCTCAGGGAGTAAACTGTTATCCCTCTGTGAATAAAGGGCACCTCCAGCCAGGATGCAAATGAGGAAAAGCAAGATTTAGCCAGAAATGTATGGAAGATAATGGGACAGTGAATTATAAAAACTGGAATCTCTGAGGAAAAAAATGCTCTCTCATCTCCCTAGTCAACACACACACACACACACACACACACACACACACACATTCATACACAGTTACAGGCTCCCTTGGAGCTACCTCACTGTCATCCAGACATGAACTGAGTGTACCACATGGAAGGCAGGGGGCTGCAGGATGATGCCACTGAGACAGCCTAAGTCTCGCATTGTGCACCCTTCTCTCCCCTTAGATCAAGCACTTTCCCCAAATTAGTCATTTTGCCCCTTTGCCTTGCTGTAAATGGCAAGGGTCGCGTGCTAACACTGACCTGGCTTAGAGAACTCCTGATTGAGAAGAGGAATGTTTTTGGAGCTTTAGTTCAGCCCATCTGTCTGCAGCTGTTCCTGGCCCCCCGCTTCCATCCTCCTGTCTCAACACTCTAAAGAAGCTTGGGACCTTGATCTCACTTTTCCTGTTCCTTCTGCCTGCTCATGCATTTCCTCTTGTCAGGACTCTGCCCCTGCTCCTTACTAGTGGATGAGGAAGGGACTGGCTTGTGGGACAGAATGACCCACAGCACCGGAGCTGTCCCTTCCTAATCACAGCAGAACAATAGAGGAAGGTCCAGACAGGCTGGTTCTGGCAAGCAGGGCCCTCGGGGCACAGGGCCCTCAGCCTCGACCTGTTTAGGAGGATATGGGAGCTTTTGATTTTTGGCATGTGTCATCCATGTGCAAAGACTAAACAGGGGACACTCCAACACGGATGCTATTTACAGATACTGGAAACAAATAAAGAAAACAAACCCAGGATTTGGGTTGGCTCTCTGAAGGCAATGCCAGTCACAACCATTTTCCAGATCTGTATTTGTACATGTAAGTATGTATCTACACATGATTTGTCATCTACACACATATACATACATATAGTATAACTATTAGGTGCCTAGTGTGAGGCATGTGAGGATAAGGTGTAGTCACTGCTTTCAAGGAGCTCATCCTATGCGTGTGGAGACCAAGTGCAATGCGGAGGCTTGCTCCTGCCGGCCGGCACCCACTCACGCCTGCTCAGGAGAGCGGACGATATGCCAGCTTCTCTTCCCAACTCCCTGTTCAGTGACGTCACGTTGATAGTTTCGGCTGACCACGAGAAGAGTATTTATATACATCAGGATTCTTCCTCCGGAGACCTGGTTATTATTTGACTATGCATATCATTAATGTGATAAATCAATTTTGTTGTGAATTTTATTTGATCACAGGTGCTTAATTCTGTTCACAGTCATACCCAGTCATCTGTTACTCACACAGCACCGTTTTTTGTCTTCAAAGGAAGAGAGACGTGGAAAACTCTCGTAGAGAATAAAAAAGAAACTCCCTGTCTTAGTATTCAGGGGTCTTGATGGCCTGATCCCAGCTCTCACACTCACTAGAACATTCAGGCTCAGTTAGAGGTCTTCTTGTTCCTCCCCTCCTTGCCCCAGGCAGGCCAGGCATTTCTCTTTCCTTGTGTTCCCACCGACACTGACACCTCTCACTGATGAGTGAGATGTGCCTCCCTATCCTCGTCCAACTCAGTCTTCAGGACAACTGGAAGACAACATCAAGACAATTTCCTGATGCAGCAGAAAGTCCACCAGACCCTGTTCTAAGCCCTTTGTATCAATTTACTTAATCCTTATAGCAACTATTCCCGACTACTCTCAGCTCCATAGTAAAGATGACAAATGAAAGCAGAGAAAGTCATGCAGCTGTTAGTGGTAAAGCTGAGATGGGTATCGGTGCCGCCTGACTCCAGGCTCCGTAAACCGGACCACTTTGCAAACGGCCTCTCAGACGGACAGGGCCTCGGGTGTGCCATCTTGGAGACCACAATCGTGCCTTCTTTTTATGACTCCCCCACATTGCCTTGCGTTCGTAGTAATCGCTTCTGCCATCTTGCCCCATCGCCTCAAAGGCTGGGATTTGGGGGTCTGTTTCCCCCAGATGTATCCTCCTTGCGTTGCGGGGCCTAATGGGATTTTGTTCACTGATTCGGGTAGTGACCTTCTTAAATCTTCCTCATCCTTTTTTCACCTCCTCTCTAAACTCACCAGAATTTTGGACATATATTGGACAGATCTCATGCATCCTTGATGGACCTTACAGAGATATCAAAAGTTGTATTTTTCTTTTACCAAAAACCATATAATAATTAGAAAAAAAATAAGTGAAGGGCTATAAAAGGCAACAATCCTCTGACCTCCGAGTGTGCCGCCCCTCGTTTGCACCACATCCCTGACTCTCCTCCCCTTTAAAGTGTGACGAATAAATTGGGTTCAGTTTGTTCAATTTCAATGACTCCATTGCTTCCACAAGTTACAGAGACTGGGAACCTGCCTGAGATTCCCTGGCACCCAGCCAGGATCTGTCTCTCAAGTATTTCCCTTAAAATTATGTTTTATGTGAATTAGGTACAGATTTACAATTTATCTCAGTACCTTAGAGCATGTGGGCACGGCCCCTTGGTAAACAGATACCATCATGAGAACTCTTTCCAGTAGAATTCAGTACAACAGTACAACAGGGAGCTGAAATCACAGGTCTGAACAGGTAGCATTGGAGATAATTTCCAAACTCAATTACATTCTTTGCTGACGTGAATACACATACCCCTAAAAGGTAGTTTCAGTTGTGGGTGTCAAATGAAACCTAAAGTATATTGAGCATTGCTGATTTCCTTCTTTAATGTGAACTCATGAATATTTTGTATCATTTTAAGGTCAAAAGACAGTTTGGATGGTCCAAAGCTTGGCTCTCAATTACTGCTTCATTTACCTGTGTTTAGCCATCACTATGTCTCTATTCTTGTCTTCTTTTGTATATAAGCTACTTCTTTACTCATCTCATGGCCCATGGTTGACTGTTACTGAGCTTCACTTTATAGGGCCACTTGATTTTAGGATATGATGATCTCGAGTAAACTTTGGGAAACCTTTGGTTTTGGTTTGTTTAATATCCACTGATGGCATCAAATAAATAATACCTAAAAAAACAGCAGCCATGACCTCCTGGCATAGAGGAGGTCCTGCCCTACATAATAGTTTTTATGGTATTATATTGGTGTCCTAAAACATTCTGAATGCTGCATGGACCTTAAAGTGATAATTGAACACAGTTAGCTCACTGCAAAAGGCCTTGGCCTGCAGAGACCGCTCCTGCTGAGAGTCACCTAAAAGGGCCCCCAGGCTGCAAAAAGGCCCCCCACACAGAAGGAGCCCACTGGGCAAATGCCTCCTTGCCTCAGGGCCAATCCTAGCCTGGCAGCTCATAAACACCATTAGCAAAGCCTACTGCTGAGTTATTATGCAGCACAAGGATGCTTGAAACTGCTGGTTGGTATTGTTGTTTTATCTCTTGCTTGCCTGGGTCAAAGTGGCAACATTCACTTGAAAAGATCAGGCAATTTCAACTCCTCAATTGTTGTGGAGGGTAAGAATTATACACAGATTTATTACATGTTGTGATTTTCCAAATCTCCAATGTGTCTATTGTATTGGACGGTGTCGTTGGTCAGGATAACTCAGCAAGCTAAGCAAAAAGGAATAGAGTGGAACAAAGTTATCTCTATTAGGATTTTTTACAAGATTCAAACCAACAACTAAACTGAGACATTTTATTCCCTACACTGTACAGGGAATTAAACCACATACTATAAGAGACCAAAGACTAAATTAATCACTCTTAACCATCCAGCCCTACTTTTAGGATTCAGTGTTTCTTTTTATCCTTTCTTCCTCTATCACTGTCCCACCTCACCTACTCCTAAAAGTCATTAAAAGTTGAGATGTTTAAATGGCAACTGAGAGACACAGACGGTAACATTAAGCCAACAGTTTTTTTTAAACATAGACATCTAGTGTTTTGTAATCATAATATTATGATTATGCTCTTGAAATATGACACTATCTTCCAGGGTCTTTCCTGTTAATCTACCTTTCTATCACCTGATCCATGGCATTCATATGTGAAAATCTAAATGGAACATTTAGGACATGAGTTTCAGTTCTGTTTTATTTCTAGGGAGAAAAAAAGTTTCTGAGGAAATGACCCAATAATCCTACATTGTCACATTCATTAGGGCTCAGTGGTGTTGATGACGCTAAACCACTCCTGCAGAACTGGAGTTTGAGACTTATTCTTTATGGGTCGAATGCGATGAACTCTCAGTGGTAGTTGCTGACCTCTGATTCATGCCATCTTGCAGCCGGCTTTCCGGAATGAGAGCATCCTTCACGGCTTTGTTCTTTCCTTGTGTAGACCTTGAAAAGCTGAGGAAACTTCGCGGAGGGATGGGTCTCAGTGAGGCGATCGGACTTGTTGCTGGAATGAATATTTAACTTGATTGGCTTTCTGCTTCCATAATCATCAATCCTCCCCTGGAATTGTATTCACATTTTATGAACTCTCTGTCTCTTCGGCTCCTTTGATCTACAGACATTGTCTTCCAGTTGGGCATTTGCCTGCCTCCCAACTCATCAGCCCCGGAATCCATCTAAATAATGTGCTACATAAGAACTTAGTGTTTCCCAAATAACAAAAGATGGATCTGAATGCTTCAGTGCACCGTGAAAGGCTGTTGAAACCATCAATCTTGCTGGCTCTTGTAGAGGTCAAGAGACGGCAGGGCCAGCTGGCCAATCAATTAACCACGAAATGCAGTTTGGAGCTTAAGAAAAGCTGCCCTGTGTTATTTTTTCCAACAACATAACTGTCAATATTTACAGCAGGTCATATATAAAGACTGAAGGAAATGAGGGGAGTTACTATAGAGAGTAGCAAAAGCCACAATCACTGGTAATTCTCATGTGTTGCCAAAAGAGTCAGTCCTACAGAACAGATAGCTTCTTGCATCAAAATGAACACGGAAAATATCTTACAGACCCTCTAGAAAAGAAATGGCCTGGTGCCCACCCATAAAAGTTTGTGCTCATCTTTGTCCACAGTCATCATGGATGCCTCGATATAAGTCAGAAGGAAACGTCCCCTTTGCCCTCCTGGAATGAAACTTTTCTGTAATTGTATGGGATCCATGGTATTCTTAGTGCCTGTGAGCACATAAAGGAGAAAACGTAATTCATTACCTGATAGCTTATGAAAGAAGATAGCACCAGCACAGAAGACCCTGGCAGAATGAATTATTTCTTTCACACATGACCCTCTGCTCTCTTAGGTCCAATTCTAAAATTCTGCACATGCCTCGCTCTTATTCTCCATGCAGTTGGTTCTTCATTTTTCCATTTGTCCTCGATTGCACAGAGAGAAAGAGGTATCTTTTTCAGCAGACTTTCCTTTTTCCACCATTTTGGTCACATACGTTTTTCAAATCAATTTCCATTTCCCTGATTTCCACACGCTGGGGCACAGAATACGTTTTCCACTCTTCAGGATCCTGATGGTACCCGTTCAATTTTTACCACTCCTCAACAATACCTGCATGTTTGTCTTCATTTTTGAAAACAGAGATTAAAAACCAGAGAGCAGATTGAGATAACCCACTTAAATCACCTAACTTAATGCCTCGTCTATAACAATCAGTAAGTGTTCTGTGACATTAATGATTATTATTGTCAAATGATTTAACTGGCCTAAGATGGTGCCAACTGTGACAGAACCAAGATTTGAGCTTAGATTTATTTAACACCTAAGTCTCATTTTCCCCCAACTGCCACACTTTCTCAGTCAGCAGTACATTTCTTCTTAAACCAGGAACGAATTACAAGTAAAAAGATGGAGGTATTAGAAGAAACTTTCTAAGGAAGAGGTCAAGCAGTGGTGCCCAGGGACGTTTGGAGAGATGGCAGGGGCGGAGGAAGCAGCTGACGACCCTTGGGGTTTTTAACAAGGTGGCGAGGAAGGTCCAAGAAGCAGGGAGGGAGAATTACTGCCAAAAAATTAAAGATACTGGATTTCTAGGGAGGGAAACATTGTTATCAATAAGTCTTCTCAGTGCTAATACTCTGTGCCACTAGAGAGCAATTTTGTGTGCTTTGCATGCATAAACCAATAATCCTCACAAAAATCAAATGAGACAACATTTGTAGAGCACCCAGTATCATCGCTGCCACCCAGGACCTGTTCTATAATGTAAAACTGCAGCCATGGAAGCAGGAAGAGCACTGAAAGCAGTTACTGGGAAGAACCAGAATAGGGATCATTGGCACCTGGAAGGGAGGGGAATATTTGGGGGAGTATCTTTGTGACTCTAGAATAGAGACTTCGTGAGAGAGAGTGTGAACTTAGGATTCTGGAATCTGCTTTCTAATGTTATCAGTCTCCTTGCCTCCCGAAAAAGCTCTTCTCATCATAGTCATTCCTCAAGCCAGAGAATGCAAGGAGTTCCCAGGATGTTTTGAGGGATGAGCAAGACTGTTAGATTAAGTGTACAGATACTCAAGATTACTCTTTTAAATAAAATTTTTATTTTAATTTCACATGCTTCTTTTACCTAGAATATGAGAGAACATGTCTGTGTTCATCAGAACTGTCCTCTGTTACAAATGTACAGGAATAGGGGCGCCTGGGTGGCTCAGTCAGTTGGGCGACCATTGGCTCAGGTCATGATCTCGTGGTCCGTGAGTTCGAGCCCCGCATCGGGCTCTGTGCTGACAGCTCAGAGCCTGGAGCCTGTTTCAGATTCTGTGTCTCCCTCTCTCTGTGACCCTCCCCCGTTCATGCTCTGTCTCTCTCTGTCTCAAAAATAAATAAACGTTAAAAAAAAAAACAAATGTACAGGAATATATTACTATAAATGCATTTGGTAAGTAACTAAAATATATATATACATATATAACGAAAAGGCATCTCAGTAGGGTTGTGTCCAGGGTAGGATGCCAAAAAAGAGCATATATGAATGGAAGGCCAGGGTGTTATAAGCCTGAGGAAACCATTGAAGATGGACTGACCAAGCTTCTCAGTAATCAGGTACATGAGGGTCAGAGGACAACAGGGAGATTTGGTTGGGTCTAGAATCCAGGATGAAACCAGAAAATGAAAGACCGAGCATTATTAAATACTATATTATCATGGAAAGAGTCTGATTGTGACTTTGGCTTTCTAGTCCAAGATTTGGGGTTACTTATATATTTTAAAGGAAAAGGATGACTTTTAGTTCTAGGGCTTTAGTTTCCTCATCTGTAAAATTAACAACCAAATTCGATGTCACTTGCTAGATTGCCTCTAAAGACCATTCCTGTTCTAAAAGCCCATCTCTGTACACTAAGGAAAATAAAATTTAGTGAGTATCCTGTGTGCAGAAAATACTGTCTTTTTTTTCAAATAGTGATAATAATAAGCAGGTGGGTACTAACCACCCATTTATCCAGCCCTTCTGTGTACTAGGGTACACATGTAATGTGTCATCTCTAATCCCTTCAACAACTCAGTGTGACAAAAAAGGTTCAGTCATGATGTAGCTTGTTTAAGGTCAAAGTGGATTCAAACTCATCTTCAAAGACTTCATTCTTTCTCCTTTATCCTATAGCCTAAATTCCCCCACCCATTTGTCATTAATAGACTTGTATCTCCCAAGCAGCAGAGGGACAAAACACACAGAGGGAACACTCTCAGAAGTCCAAGGAGAAACTGGTAAGTAGCAGAATTGAAAAGGAGAAGTCATTCGACAAATATGGACTTCATGTGTCATCCTCACCAGATGGCTCTCACTTCCTCCCACGCAGCCTCAGCATTTCTCTATGGCGCTGGGGGTGGGGGGGCGGCGGGGCGGGGTGGAGGAAGAAGGGAGGCCAAAACAAAACAAACAACAATAAAAATCCTACTAAGGTGCATATTGCAAAGTACAAAACATGCCCCCAGACGTTCCATTTGAGCCTCCAGAGTAGCTATGATTATGTTCACCTAGAAGTGAAGAAACCTTGGCCAGAAAAATCAACTCTCACTCAAGGTCACAAAAACAGGCCTCCAGAGAACACAATCTTCCAACTCTTTTTGGTGTCCTTTACACTATTTCAGCAAAGAAAACTGCATTGAAAGAAGATGAATGTGTACTAAATATATTTCATTGAGGACTGGTATGAGAGGAAATCAAGGATAAAGGCCGAGACCTCAAGGTCAGAATCTTAGGAAATAACCTCCTACTTCTTTCTCTCTACACCACAATTTATCCCTTGGTAAGCCATGTGGAAATTACAGTGACTTTTTAAAGCAGTGGAGATACCTGATGGGATGTTACCTGGACAAGTTCAATCATGTGCCTGTAAGGGAAAGCATGAGAGTGTGTTCATGGGCACTTACGACCAATTTCTCCATTCTTTCTCATTGGTAGCTTTCTGTTCATATCTAGTCTCCAAATTTTGAGCATCATCCCTAAAGCTGGCCATAAAATAGTCAAATAACTATCTAGAACTTAAAAGTGTTAATAAAATCATCCCCCCCCCCCCCCACACACACTTTTTGGAGCTGAGAAGGTAGGTTGACTCAAGAGAAGACTTTAAGCAACACAATCTTTTTTTACCCCCAATACGATCAATGTTAACTATTTAACAGTACAGAATCTGTCTGATAGGATGTTTTTTCGATTAAAAAAGAATAAGCCTTTGTTTTCAAATGTTTTTTGCTTGTTTGTTTTCTCTTACTAAACCCAAGTAGATTCTAGTTGGATCACCTCTTTTGAGTAAAAAATGAGCACTTCTAAATGCAGTCAAGAAAGAAGGGTACTTTTCACTGGCCTGGTACCATAACTGATGGTGACTGATCAATAACCACAACCTTCTTATCAGAAAACTCAACTCAAAACAATCCACCAAAAATGCAAATGGTGACAAATTATAAAATGTAGGGGAAAAACACCCACTTGGGTACAAAGAAAAGTGATTAGAAAATGGGTTTTCTGAAATAAAAGAAGCATCAGGTCAAGACAGTGTGCCCTTTCATCCACTATGTCTCAGAGATGAAGAATTCTATTGTTTCTAAAAACGATAATTGAATAGAAGCAAAGATAAGCCTATCGATCGGAGTCAAACTAAAACAGCTTGCAGAGAAATAGCTGTCTGCCTGCCTGTAGGCGGCAATGCCTCTAAGTGTTGGTGACATCTGTAAAGATCTAATGAGGGCAAGGAGACAGGTTATAAAAGATTCCTAAAAGCGATTCCTAAAAGCAAAAAAAGAGATTCCTAGAAGCAATATAGTGGCAAGTTAAATAGTGTGTCAATCAACAAAGCAAAATTTCTAAAATAATTCAAACTATACTTGAGTTCATCTCTTTAAAATCCAGCTCATTAAAAATCAAGACTCATTCTTACTGCAGTTGGTAGATCTTTCCAAAGGGTGGAGAGAACTATTTTTTTAAAGCAAAGACAAATAAAAAAGAAAAAAAAAAGAAAAGAAAAAGAAAAAAAAAATGAAAAGGAAAAGAAAAAAAGAAAAGAAAGGAAAAACATTTAAAGCAAATGGCTAAATGCAGAAGGAGGCAATTCTCTGTTTTGTGGTTTGTGTGATGGAACCAAGAGTAAGTTTTAGAAAGAATTTTACCATTGGAATGGCAAACTATTTCATTAACTAGGGATCACTGGCAATGTGAGGTGAATGTGGCACTTGTTGTTTCCTTAAACTGTGGAGTATTTTCTTTGCTGAGGAGAGATCCAGTAAGGTACATC
The DNA here is from genome assembly GCF_016509475.1 of Prionailurus bengalensis. Classification (NCBI taxonomy): domain Eukaryota; kingdom Metazoa; phylum Chordata; class Mammalia; order Carnivora; family Felidae; genus Prionailurus; species Prionailurus bengalensis. Next base: position 30,235,236 of record NC_057344.1, on the reverse strand, counting down.
TCACAAATACTAGGACAAGGTTGGTACCCTCAAACACAAGTAGTGTGTTTCCAACCTTCCCGCCCTCTCTCAGACTCCCATCCCAAAGGAATTCTAGTTTTTATATTCTGTTGGGAGGGGGAAAGTACTTATGACCAAAAAAAAAAAAAAAAAAGAAAAGAAAAAATAATGAAAAGGTTGAATCAGGTTAGACATGAGTAAAATGGGTTAGAGTCAATTTTCCACACTGAGGGGGTTGAACATTTTCTAATTCTTTGCTCTTATCCTTTCATTCATGTGTCTTCATGACTCTCTAAATCTTGTGTACCTCCATTTTACTTAGCATCCTTGACCCCTCAAAGATTAGCATCTCGAGGGTCTCATTTCATTCCCCAACAACTTACAATACCTGCAAACTTTTATTGATACTTACTATATGAACCAGGCATTCAGTGAAGCACTTTATAGGCACAATCTTATATAATCGTCACTAAAATGAGATCAGACTCGGGGGGCGCCTGGGTGGCTCAGTTGGTTAAGCATCTGACTTTGGCTCAGGTCATGATCTCGTAGTTTGTGAGTTTGAGCCCCACATCAGGTTCTGTGCTGACAGTGAGGAGCCTGCTTGGGATTCCCTCTCTTCCTCTCTTTCTGCCTCTCCCTCACTCTCTCTCAAAATAAACTTAAGAAATTTGAAATGACATCACACTGGTACAATTATGATCTCTGTTTTAAATTTTTTTAATGTTTTATTTATTTTTGAGAGAGACGGAGAGACAGAGTGCAAGTGGGGGAGGGGCACAGAGAATGGCAGACACAGAATCCCGAAGCAAGCTCCAGGCTCTGAGCTGTCAGCACAGAGCTCAATGTGGGGCTAAAACTCACAAACCGCAAGAACATGACCTGAGCCAAAGTCGGACACTTAACTGACTGAGCTACCCAGGTGTCCCTGGTCTCTGTTTTACACACAAGGACACTGAGGCTTATAGAGGTTAGATGCCTCACCTACACCCTGCAGCTGGTGCGTGATGGTGTGGTCACCTGAGCTCCTTCAGTTGGACTTTGGCCTTTGGAATGTTAATTACATTGCATCTTGCAGCCTGTGCATGATAACCAACAAGAACAGCACAAGTTTTCATCTTCCTGTGGCCCCAAACTTGGCCCAACATCCATGGCATTCTCCACTTAGAGCCCTATGGTCAGAGCGTGGGGATTTTTGTGGTTGTGTCTTTCCCTCACCCACTTTACCACCCTCTCTTTTCTCCTTCCAATGCTTTGTGAATAGATACTTTTTCTGTAAAGATATCTTCCATGTCTTCATCATTATGGAAAATGGACTCTCCAGATGATACCACGTATCTATCACATCACTTCTTGGCCTATATCAATCTAAATTGCCCAAAGATGTGAGAAGTTAGGGCTGAGTTTTCCCTGTGCCATGCTTAGACTTCTATATCACCTCCACCATTAGCCTGGTTAGTTATCTGAAGAGGACTACGTACAGGATCATCTCTGATAATTTCACTCCCTGTTGGTTTCGGCTGCTGTGCTAGAATAGGGATCTACTCCGCCTTCACCACTCTGTCTGTATGTCCTAGCACGGTGCTCTGAAGGTATCCGCAAATGAATGAATGAATGAATGAATGAATGATTTTCTCAGTGGCTTCAACACCTCGTTCATAGTCTGTCCTGGTACTTAGTCTCCCAGGTCATTCTTTGGAAAAGAAACTTCAGGGGCGCCTGGGTGGCTCAGTCAGTTAAGCGCCCAACTTCGGCTCAGGTCATGATCTCATGGTTTGTGGATTCGAGCCCCATGTCCCACTCTGTGCTGACAGCTTGGAGCCTGGAGCCTGCTTCAGATTCTGTGTCTTCCTCTCTCTCTGCCCCTCCCCCGCTCACGCTCTGTCTCTCTCTCTCTCTCTCTCTCTCTCTGTCTCAAAAATAAACATTATATTTTGAAATCAAAATAAATATTGTTGGTGTGAAGATAGTAGACCCTCTCCTGGGTTCTCAGTACAAGAATGTACTTCGTGTCATAAACAAAATCATATACTAGATTGCTCTAATACAGATGTTAGTGAGTGACAGCTCAGAGAACAGGGTAGATAGAATAACAAGTGGAAAAGAGAAAGGTCATTTTCTGATGTGACTCAAAGTGGTTGGAAAGGTACGTAAGAAGAAATTCTCTAGAAAGAATATATACTTTTTTTTTTTTTTTAGGGAAATAAGAGACATTCAAGTTGTTCAAAGAAATGCTAACAACAGAGGTGGAAGTTAAGCTAACTTGAATAGTTAGGCCAAAATTGTAGGAAGAGTAATGTCTGTCTGGGTGATAAAAAAACAATGAGAAGTCACCTATAAGTTAAAGGGGGTCAAGTAACTGTTCTGAGGGCTTTTTTTTTAAGTTGGAATCAAGATTTGTGCCTAAAAATACAGACTGAAAGAGTTTTCTCAAGCACCAACGAAAAGAATTAACTTCAGTTGACCTTAGGTTACAAACAGACAAAGCTAGGAAGAAAAACAAGATTTATCCCTTAAAGCACTGGACCCTAATTACCCTGTGTCCCTGTAACTTTCTATCTCTAAGAGTGAGTATCCCCAGCAGACCCCCACCCGGCCCCCTTGCAGGAAAGTCATTTCTTTTGCTCTAATGGTTGGCTAAGTGTGATGCGAAGGCTAAATGTGTGACTAGTCAGTCAATAAAGGGAGAAAGGACTGAGGGATTAGGAGGCAGGGGGCTGCAATCCCCAGAGTGTTCCATGCTATTTAATGTGTTTTCTTTATTGCCTGCTCTAAGATGGGCCAACAAGACAGCTTCCTGGAAGCTTTTGTGTTGAGTCCATATTTATCGCTGGGATTTTCAAAGTACCTAGAAAGTACTGTGGAAGCTCTATGCACTAGACAATTTCATGTAGAAAAGAGAGAGAATTGGCAATCTGAAAGTCTAGCATATATGCAGAGCTGGGGTGGAAGGAGCCAGACCATAAATTCTTTCAGGCCCTTTCTAATGCCATTGACCTTTCACACAACACTGCTTCTGGCTTCCACAGCCCTCGAACTGGGTCTCTCCTGTGCCTCGTACCCACTTGTATTTATGCAGAGTGTGTGATTTACCCCTACACTGTTCTCTGAAAAAAGGATTTTGATTTGGCTCATCTTTCTATCTACCCTAGCACAATATACGGCCCCTACTAAGAACTCAGCAATTGCTTTTTGAATGAATAAGTGATTTCCATAAATTGAGCTGTATGAAGAAATTGTCTCATGCAGCAGCTGTGTGTTGGACGAGGTGTGCATTGTATTCTGTTCGGCATCTATGGAAAGATCTAGTCCAGGACAGACCTGTAAGACATGCACACTAGCAGAGTCTGTGCAAGAACTCTGGTCTACAGCACACACGCATCTGGGCTCCAGGACTAGGAAGAAGGCTGTGAAAGGGGCTGGAGGAGACAACTTTGCTTCTTGCTCAGCTAGCTGACTGCTTTGCCAAATAACCACTAAAATTCCAGTTTACCTAGTTTACTTTCCTTTTGAGGAAATGGGAGCCTGGAGTAGTTACTTCCTGTAACAAGACTAGTGTCAATGTTGTAATCAGAAGTCAGGTATACATTCACAGGCCATTTCAGATGCCATGCATAATCATCCGGCCATTGGATATATGTTTTTATTTTTTATTAAAAAAATTTTTTTGGATGTTTATTTTGTTTTTGAGAGACAGAGCATGAGTGGGGGAGGGGCAGAGAGCGACAGGGAGACACAGAATCCGAAGCAGGCTCCAGGTTCTGAGCTGTCAGCAAAGAGTCGCACATGGGGCTCAAACCCATGAATGGCAAGATCACGACCTGAGCCGAACTTGGGGATTTAACCGACTGAGCCACCCAGGTGCCCCAAACTAAAGTAATAGTTATTATCACCAGAGAAAATTTGGAATATACAGAAGTAGAGAAAAAGTGATAATAAAAATTACTGGAAGGCTTATCACCCTAACATGGTCATTGTTAATCATTCTTTCTTATATGTATTTGTTTTGCTAATACACTTTTTAACTTTTCAAATATTTTTAATTATACTTTTTAATATTGTTTTGTTGTTTTGACAATCTATCAGAACTATTTCCTTTCTTTCTTTTTTTTTTTTTTTAATTTTTTTTTTTTTCAACATTTATTTTTGGGACAGAGAGAGACAGAGCACGAACGGGGAGGGGCAGAGAGAGAGGGAGACACAGAATCGGAAACAAGCTCCAAGCTCTGAGCCATCAGCCCAGAGCCTGACGCGGGGCTCGAACTCACGGACCGCGAGATCGTGACCTGGCTGAAGTCGGACCCTTAACCGACTGCGCCACCCAGGCGCCCCAGAACTATTTCCTTTCTTGATTACATGACCACATAATATCAAAGGAGAATGTATGTTATATCTTATACAACTATTTCCATAATCATGGGCATTATTTCCATCTATTTTTGTTCATAAATAATACTGTCCTGAACATCACTGTCCAGAAAATTCTTTGTATAAAAAGATATTCTTGGGGGCGCCTGGATGGCGCAGTCGGTTAAGCGTCCGACTTCAGCCAGGTCACGATCTCGCGGTCCGTGAGTTCGAGCCCCGCGTCGGGCTCTGGGCTGATGGCTCAGAGCCTGGAGCCTGTTTCCGATTCTGTGTCTCCCTCTCTCTCTGCCCCTCCCCCGTTCATGCTCTGTCTCTCTCTGTCCCAAAAATAAATAAATGTTGAAAAAAAAAATTAAAAAAAAAAAAGATATTCTTGAAGTCGTTTTTCAGAATAGCAATTTCCAGGTCAGCGCTTTGGAAAATTGTAATACATATTTCCAAAAAGCTCACTTTTTTTTTTTAATTGTCTTTGTTGTAGTCATATCCTCTCAGAGAAACTGTTTTAAAAAAAATAATCCCTCCTTGGGGTGCCTGGGTGGCTCAGTCGGTGGAGCGTCCAACCTTCGGCTCAGGCCATGATCTCACAGTTTGTGCGTTCAAGCCCCACATCAGGCTGTGTGCTGATGGCTTGCTCAGAGCCTGGAGCCTGCTTCAGATTCTGTGTCTCCTTCTCTCTCTGCCCCTCCCCCGCTCACGCTTTGTCTCACTCTGTCTCTCAAAAATAGATAAATGTAAAAAAATAAAATAAAATAAAATAGTCTCTCCTTGATGGCCTGCTCACCGCTTTGAGAAAGTCAACTGTCAGCAAAGGCCAGGAATATACCCAACAACCTTTTTCCTTGAAGAAGTGCATTTGTTCAAAGGCACATTCAGTTTGTTGGCCCCTAGGCTGAATCCTGCAGCTACCACACAGGCATGAGAGCCTCTCTCTGTCTCTCTCTCTCTCAAAACAAACAAACAAACAAAAAAACCCAGAGAGAGAGAGAGAGAGAGAGAGAGAGAGAGAGAGAGAGAAAGGAATGGCTTTAGGTGTGACGGCAGACACGATCCTGCAAAACTGTTACTAATTACAGAGAGGCTATTGGTGGGCCAGGCGAACACCCTTTCCTTGCATATGGCAGACTTTTCATTGTTAAAGTTGCCATCTCCCCTGGTGTCACTTGGTTTGATAAAAAGAAAAATAGGGGTGCCTGGGTGGCTTGGTGGGTTCTGCACCTGACTCTTTGCTTTCCCCTCGGGTCATGATCTCACCGGTTCCTGAGATTGAGCCCCAGGTGGGGCTCTGTGCTGACAGCGCAGAGCCTGTTTGGGATTCTCTCTCTCCCTCTCTCTGCCCCTCCCCTGCTCGTGCACGTGCACGCTTGCTCTCTTTCTCAAAAATAAATTAAAGGGGCGCCTGGGTGGCACAGTCGGTTAAGCGTCCGACTTCAGCCAGGTCACGATCTCGCGGTCCGTGGGTTCGAGCCCCGCGTCAGGCTCTGGGCTGATGGCTCAGAGCCTGGAGCCTGCTTCCGATTCTGTGTCTCCCTCTCTCTCTGCCCCTCCCCCGTTCATGCTCTGTCTCTCTCTGTCTCAAAAATAAATAAAAGTTAAAAAAAAAAAAATTAAAAAAAAAAAAAAGAAAAAAAAAATAAATTAAAATAATAATAAATCTTTTAACAAAAATAAAAATAATAAAGCAAGAAATAAACATTTGAGAACCTCAGGATTCTAGAATTTTACAGCTGGAAATCGTGTAGATGTCAGTGAGTTCTGGTTCAATGACAATACGTAATAAAACGCCAAGACTTGGACAGACTTAATGGCTTGGACAAGTCATACGACTAGTTAGTGACAGAACCTCTTCAGAATGAACATCTCATACATTATCTAAATGAAAAATGAAACCATCTCCTACAGTCTATTTAAAGCATGGGTCACAGTAGCATTAACATCTCTGTGTTCACAAACTGTGTTTTCCGACAAGAACATTATTTATATTTGGTATCCTCACTTAAGATGATGTTTAGAACTGGGGTAATTCCAGGACTTTGTGAAAGAACAGTGAGTGGGATTCTAAAACGTGAGTGAAGCCCTGATCCATAAGCTGGATGCTACAATTTCCTTATTCTCAGTTTCCTAATCTGGGAAACAGTCCTGTCCTGGCTACATCATAAGGTTAAAATAAGCTTAAATTAGGGGATGCATGTGAAGATAAAGTGCAAACACCAAAAGTTATTTGACTGTAATAAATTCTAAGTTTTAATATCACTTTTCCTATTCATATTCAACTTAAAGTAACTTCAGGTTTGTGCTTCCTTTTTAGAGGCTGTTGTGGGATTTAATTTTCATGAACATGTCCAAGCACTTCAGAATCTTGACCTCAGAATTTAATGATGGAACACAACCGAACACTGGGTTCTCTGAAGCGGCAAGTGAAAGAAAATGCTTAAACCCCACGTCAAGGAGGGGCACCTGGGTGGCTCAGCTGGTCAAGTGTCCAACTTGGGCTCAGGTCATGATCTCACGGTTTGTGGGTCTGAGCTCACGTCAGGCTCTGTGCTGACAGCATGGGGCCTGGAGCCTGCTTCAGAGTCTGTGTCTCCCTCTCTCTCTGTCCCTTCCCCATTTTTTTCTTTCTCTCTATCTCAAAAATGAATAAACGTTAAAAAATTTAAAAAAAAACCCACATGAAGGAAACAGGGTGTCCAGCACATACAGTTTCACTTCCTCTGCTTGACTTTTGGGAATTTAGGATTAAAAGTTTTCTAGGGGAGCCTGGGTGGCTCAGTAGGTTGTGTCTGACTTTGGTTCAGGTCATGATCTCAAGGCTTGTCGTGATCGCTGCTGTCAGCATGGCAGCACCCATTTCGGATCCTCTGTGCCCCCCGTCTCTGCCCCTCCTCCATTCATGCTCTTTCTCTCTCTCAATAATGAACAAACATTCAAAAAAATTTCTTTTCCTAATACAAGCCTCTTATTTTATAAAGAAGATATTAAAACCCAGAGAGGTGATGTGCAATTTTCTGTAGTTAGTAGAGGACTGTGGCTATTGTATTTTTAATTTTAATTAATGAATTAGATTTTTATTAAAATTACCCACAGGAGCTCCCACTCATATGGATACAACTACATCCAAGCATAGCACTGTTCAGCCACAGTGTCAAACCTGCCTCGGGTGCCACTTACCTTTGCCCAGATCGTTAAGGTTTTTTTTTGTTTTTTTGTTTTTTTTTTTAACGTTTTATTTATTTTTGAGACAGAGAGAGACAGAGCATGAATGGAGGAGGGGCAGAGAGAGAGGGAGACACAGAATCGGAAGCAGGCTCCAGGCTCTGAGCCGTCAGCCCAGAGCCTGACGCGGGGCTCGAACTCACGGACCGCGAGATCGTGACCTGAGCTGAAGTCGGACGCTTAACCGACTGAGCCACCCAGGCGCCCCTGGATCGTTAAGTTTTGATCACCAGGTAACTTCTATGTGAAACTTCTGCCAAATTCACTCCTCTCCCACATTTTACAGCCCTGTTGGTGTAATTCTCTTGAAGCACTTTTCCAATATTATTATCTTCTACATTTATGCAACGTGAACTCAAATAATTGTTGAATTTATAAGTGAATGCACCAATAATAGGGTCATACAATTGTCAGTAAGTTTTCTCTAAACTGATGTTATATTTTATTTTATTTATTTAAAAAAGTGTTTTAATGTTTATTTATTTTTGAGAGACAGAGTGTGAGCGGGGGAGGGGCAGAGAGACAGGGAGATGCAGAATCTGAAGCGGGCTCCAGGCTCTGGGCTCCGAGCTGTCAGCACAGAGCCTGATGCAGGGCTCGAACTCATGAACCGTGAGATCATGACCTGAGCCAAAGTCGCTTAACCAACTGAGTCACCCCAGGCACCCTTGATGTTAAATTTTAAAGGAAGATTACTTGGGGTCCTTTGTTTCTGTCGCAATTTTATTACATAAGCTATTTATTCAGACTCAGCTTTAATTAATTAATTATTTATTTATCAGACTCAGTATCTTTTTTTAAGTGTTTTTACGTATTTTTAAAATTTTATTCATGTATTTCTGAGAGAGTCAGAAACAGCATGAGCGGGAGAGGACAGAGAGAGAGGGAGAGAGGGAATCCCAAGCAGGCTCTGCACTGTCAGCACAGAGCTGGCCGTGTGGCTTGATCCATGACCATGAGATCATGACCTGAGCTGGCACCAAAAGTCGGACGCTCAACCAACTGAGCCACCTAGATGGCCCCAGACCCAGTATGCTTTAAGATCATGCTTCTTGGACAATTAGTGGTTAAAAATATGTTTAAAATCCCTCTCAGTAGAACAAGAAATATCATGTTTTTGTCCTTGCCATCTTCGCTAGCACAATACTAACAGTTTTTCTAACCAATGGAATAATATGCTACAGAGGGCCTGTGCTGAAATGTCCAGGTGAAGAGCTAGCTTATAGTCTCTCAAGTGTGACTCATTATTTGTACATTTATTAAAATGACATATGAAATGATGGCATAATGTTTTCCTAGGACCATTCAAGTCCTGATAACTTTATTGATTCATCCTGTAGCCGACTGACTTTGGACTGATATTATTAGTTTGTTCCTTTTTCACCAAAAAGAAAATAATCTATAATTTATGAAGATCATCAATAGGTAGCAGATTTGGTGCGGAAGGGGGTAATTATGTAAGATACTTATGGCTATATACAGAGACGATAGTCAGCTGGTATGTGTTTGTATGCTCATATGATTACTAAAACACTTAAGTTAGAGAAATAGTCTTTTCCTGAGCCATTTGATTCACCACCCAAGGTTGCAACCCACATGGTCCCTGAGAGGTGCCTGCAATAGGTACCTACAGCTAGCCTGTGGCCATTCATACGTCCCGGCCTCTGCATGTTCCCTGCTCGGTGCGGGTCCAGACTCCAGTGGGGGCCAATAGTGCCCTGGCAGTGGCACTAGCATCATGGTGGGTAAAGTACAGGTGCCTGGTCAGTCCCTTCAAGGTAGGTAGGGGACCGGCATTCTCATGAAGTGTGCCCCTCGTGGCTTTTTTGTGGGAACTGCAGCTTCCACACCATACTCATCAGGTCTTTGGGTACTCTGATTTTCATTTTTGGTTCTATATAAAAGTAACAGGAAACAATTGAAGAGCTGTAGTGCTATACATGTGGACAATATTACCTAAAAAGAAGAGCTGTCATGGCAAAATGTGAGGAAAGTGGACAGAAAAAGAAAAAGTTACAGGAGTGTGCGTGTGTGTGTGTGTGTGTGTGCGCGCGTGTCTTCGTCAACTCTATCTGGATGGTACGAACAATGGTGTATTAACAGTAACAAGTTGGCTAAGTTAGCTCTGATCCTGGGATTTCCTCAAAAGCTCACATTTAAAGAGTTTTCAGATAGTACTGGGGGAAGGTGGGAATGGAGAAGAAGAAGATGAAAGCTAGTAGTTTTTCTCACCTTGGTCTTGAAGCACCTAACTTTCTAAACCTCATTCAAGCATTAGGATTCAAAAGCATATACAGATGCCACGTGTAAGAAAAGACAGTAAAGGTCTCTAAGAGGGGCCCCTAACATCTCTGTAAATCTCTCATTTGAGAGTGAATATTTACCTTGAAAGTCTTTCATCCAGCCTAAATTTTTCCTGGTCTTCAAATATCATCTCACCTTCCCCCTCCCCCCTATTTCATCCAACTCTGTGGTTATAAGCAGGAAGTAAGTATCATTTCTTGTCCTAGGTTCATGCTGTACTTAAAGTCAGTAGGTTAGATGTAACACATTTACCGTCCAGAAATTATTGAATACAGCTATCTGCTATTTCTCTGTAGTATATTAATACTTCACTTATTCATACCAATAGTTTGATGAGAATAGCAGTTCCTCACTATTAAGATGTAAAACAATACAAAGTGTGAGTAAACACAAATATAAAAAGGCACAAGACACAGTGTTCCAAGTGGAGTTTAGGGAATCTTTAGAAATCAAGTAGCATGGGAACCAGAATCAGAGCTCTAAATTTTCTATAGGGTATAACTTGAAACTGCTCAGTTATTTCAGTCTTGAGGCTCTTTTTAAAGATTTTTTTATTTTTATTTTTTAAAATGTTTACTTATTTTTGAGAGAGAGAGAGACAGAGCACTTGCAGGGGAGGGGCAGAGAGAGAGAGAGAGAGAGGAGACACAGAATCTGAAGCAGACTCCCGGCTCTGAGCTGTCAGCACAGAGCCTGACACAGGGCTCGAACTCACAAACGGTAAGATTATGACCTGAGCCAAAATCAAGCGTCAGACACTTAACTGACTGAGCCACCCAGGCACCCCTCGGTCTTGAGGCTCTTGTAGATAATATATGAGACCAGAAGAAATGAATAATCAGAATATGCATTTGCATAAAAAAATAGATACAATATTCCATCCAGGAAGCAAATCAATTCTAAATGCTTGTAGCGAGGTTCAGCAGCAAACAGGAACAGAAACAAGGAAAACCGGGAGGGGTAGATGAAATGTACCCGAGGATATTTTAAAATTTTTTTTTCCAACGTTTATTTATTTTTGGGACAGAGAGAGACAGAGCATGAACAGGGGAGGGGCAGAGAGAGAGGGAGACACAGAGTCGGAAACAGGCTCCAGGCTCGGAGCCATCAGCCCAGAGCCCGACGCGGGGCTCGAACTCACGGACCGCGAGATCGTGACCTGGCTGAAGTCAGACGCTTAACCGACCGCGCCACCCAGGCGCCCCTACCCGAGGATATTTTATGTAACCTATTTGATAGTTTAAGAGATTGGGTCATTTTAAAATAGTCGGTTAGATTACTGAATATTGGAAGGGCACAGTAGGTTTTCAGGGTGCTTACTTGGAGCTAGATACAGAGAAAGGTAAGTAGTTTGATGATAGCTCCTCTAAGCCCTTCTGCTGAATACAACACATAAAACAGCTCCTTCCTCATAAACAGCAGCTGTCTTAGTCTAATAGGTAGTTGTAGAAGGCACTTGTTTAAGTTCCCTCTGTTGACTATGGTTGAAATTAGATCAGAAGACACGTCTTTTGCAAACCAGTCTCCCATAATATGGAAATTTCTTGTTTATATCAGACTTAACTTTTAAAAGAGATTTTTTAGATAAGGTGTTTGTAGCACGATTTTGAGACAAGTTGAGTCAACTTGAAGGGCAGGAGCCTCAGAGACATCATCCATTATCATCTTCCATTATCTACCAATCAGAGCCAGAATCCTGAGAAGGTTTTGTTTCAGAGAGAAAGGAAAAATGCAAAATGGTCATTGAGCTCATAAGCACTGCCTTCAAAAGTTCAGCAATCCTGCATCACTTGCTGTCATCACCTTTTTTTAGATCTGTAAAAAAAAATACAGTCTGCTGGGATGTATTGTCTATTACCATCTAGACACAGGTCTCATGCTGGGGTGGTGTTCTGCCTATGAATAGAATGTTTGGCTTTTCTTTATTTCTTGGATAAGTCTCACAGTGAGGGCAAAAAGAAAAGAGGAGGGAAGTAGAATATGTTCTGTATTCAAATGAAGGACTGAGAAAATGAGATAACTATCACTTTTTATTGTATTGTGCTCTTGGAATTAGTTGAAAGAATCAGTGAGAAACAGGGGTTGTTGCTGTTGTTGTTTTCCAAGACTGCAGCTACCCACTTTTCTTCACGGGCTGGCAGAGCAAAATGCTGACTGAGATTATAAATGGAGCTATAGAAACTGATGAATCAGGCCCTGAAACTAACGGATGAGTAGATCTAGCTAGCAAAGAGTGAAATCGAGGTGATTTTCCAGCATCAAGTGTTCCAAGTTGAAAGGCATTCAGGTTCACTTATGTTTGCTCTCAAATTGCAAACTTTGACAGATAGTTAAACGTAAGTCGTCCCAGAAAGTGTTTCAACAGATCGCTGCAGTGATTCTTAATGCTTACAGCCTAGACCTGCTCCTGACCCACAGCTCACTTCAAGTTAAATGTTAAGTTACTTTCATCTGTGAAAACAGCACCTGTTTGTTCGTCAGCTCTGTAAGAAATGAGACTGCCATATACAGATACGCAGTTACCAAAGTGTTATTAATTAGCATGAACAATAAGCTAAATATATTGCCTGACTTGCTTTAGGTCATGTTTTCTAATGATTTTAATTAATTAATCCTACACGTTTATTGAGGATTATCTATGTGTCAAGCACTCTTTCAAGGGCAGGAATTATTATCATGAAAACATAGATAAAATCCTCCTCTCATGGGGCTTACCTTCTGTTTCAAGGGTAGGAGGTAAAAGGAGAAGGCAAAAGATAAATCAGTAAAATAGTGGACAGTAGTAAATATTCTGCATATAATTAACATAAGGTGCTCTGAAGTTCACTGGACTGAGATCAGAGAAGGACACTCTGAGGGTGTGATGTTTAATAACAGATGTCAGCCTTCCACAGATCTTAGAGGAAAGTGTTATAGTTATAGACAATAGCAAGTGCAAAGGCCCTGGGGACTGAAGTTGGCATTGTAGGGGAATAGCAACAAATAAAAGTAGTGATTTTGGAGTATAGTAGATAAGTGGGTGAGTGATATGGAATGAGATCAAATAGGGGTCAGGAGAAGGAGTTTCGATTTTATTTTAAATGTAGTGAAAAGCTGTGGAAGACTTTAAAGAAGAGAGTAGCATAATCTAACTTATATTTTAAAGAGATCATTCTGGCTGTCTTATGGAGGATTCACTGGAGGAGACAAATGTAAAATCAGAAGGATAAATGTGGAAACTGTTGTGAAACTAGGCAAGAGATTATAATGCCTCAGGCTAAGGAGAAGAAGTCAAAATAAAGTCAGGAGGGTTCTGGTAATATTTGGAATTAGAAGTTATAGGATATGTTGATGGGTTAGATGTGGCAGGGGGAGACAGTGAGGGAAAGAGAGGAAGAACTCCCAGCTATTTGACTTGAGTAACTGCTATCGACCCCATTACTTGAGGAATTGGGTAGACAGCAGTAGGATTTACCAAGGTGACAAGACCAGAAGAAGAGCTGGTTGGGGGGGAAAGTTGTAGTTGTGTGTTGACTCTGTTAAATGGAGATGCCTAGCACACCCATGAGCCTGGAGTTTGGGGAGACAGGAGCTAGGACTGGACTGTGGGGTGCCAAGAGTAGATAGATGGTACTTGAAGCCATCTGACTGGGTGCAATAAGTGAAGAGAATGAGGCCCTGGAAACTTTGGACATGTAGACATCAACTAGAGGAGAAAGAGGCAAGAACACAGAGAATGAATATTCAGCGAAATAGGAAGCCAGAAGAAAGATGTCATTTAAAAAATTATAGTTTTGCTTAGTGAAAGAACTGGTTGATTCTTCCCTCCCCTCAGCTGTATGGGATGGGGGTGGAAGGGCAAATGCGAACTCCAGAGTAAATGTAAGCTCCTTAGTAATGCTAATCATCTGAGTTAGCTTAACCTCACAAATAACATCTTATTTGTTCCTCATGGATGACTTCTTCTGGAAGTACAGAGAGGAAGCAGCCATATCAGGACATGACTTCAGGTACAACAAAGATACAAGAGGTATGGATATCTGCACAGGATAAAATATCACACCCAAATTCATAGAGCAAGACCTAACCAGGAATCAAAGAGAAAGACGCAGGAACATATTAGTAGTGGGAGACTTTAATTCCCCTCTCTCAGCCTATGATGGATCAAGTTTTGACTTCTGAGGTCTGAAACAATTGGGAAAGAGTCTCATATTACTTTATTCTTTTTCTAGCTTTTCAGAATGGGAAGGGAAAGCTGTGTTAGGTCAGATAAAAATGGTCAGAACATGGCTCCCCCACACCCTTCTGCAGCTACAGAGAATAAACATTGACTCAGTAGGTGACCATGAGCACATACATATGTATTCCTTCTGTACAGGCACACATCAACTAGACATTTCTCCCTCCTGGTCACTATGCCTTTTGAAGACAGAATACAACCAAACAAACCTTTCAGGAAACACCCTCCTGAACTTACTGGAGCCCCTCAATCTGTACACCAGGTCCTGGTTATCGAGTGGTTTGTGCTGATGACCATGCTAATGACAAGAGGAATCCATCCTGCCATTCAAATAAAAGATTAAAGTAGAAACATGTTCTTTTTGCCGGTCATTGCTTATTGTTTAACCGAAGAGCAGTCATACAATTTTTTTTTTAGATGAAGTTAGTGAAAAGGAAATCTGAATAGGGATTTCTATTTCCTTTTCAATTTCTAGGGAGTCTCTATTCTAGTTTCTACTGTTTGGGTTGGAAAATTCGTGATGGGGCCAAAATGATTTCCTTTCTACAAGGATGCAGAAACAGGAATGCCCTGGGAAAGGAAGGACTGACATATTCCAAAGTGATTTGCAGAAAGAAGCCGGGGCCATATGTGAGCAGACTCTCTACTCCATGTGGTCAGGGGCCATGTTTTTGCTTGTTAGTGTATGTGGAACAGAGTCTGACAAACAGGAGAAGCTCTTGGGAGGAAGGAAGCAATGTGGCTCTCTGTAGGCGGCCCTGGGATTGTCTGCTGTGTAGCCCAGAAACACACTTTCTGAGAGATACCTGTTCCTTTTCAGCAGCAAGTAACAATAAGGACGTGTATTTTTCTCAGGTGCCTTTTAAAAAGAAAACCCACTCTCCTTTGTGAAAGGAAGGGAGTAGGAGCAAACAAGAGTACAGATCATGCAGACGGTGGGTCAGAACACATTGCTGAATTCGGGTGAGACAGAAGGGTGAAAAATACATTTTTTTCACTTACAGAATTTGCTTTTATGGAGAAGACAATCCTGTTGATTATACATAGGAAATAATTCTAAAATTAAAGAACATAATTCTATGAAGGAAAGATTGTTTGAAACAATTTTCCCCCTAAGGACTGCATCCAGTGAAACAATTAGTAAGGATCAAGGGACATTAGTTCTAAGTAGATTTCGCTATTCAGCTGTGATGTGATCTTTCAAGAGGTTTAAAGAAATACATTGTAATCTGGCTGATTAGGTTCCTCTGCTGTGATTACAAGTCTCAATTGATTATTAACCTAATTGCTATGTAAATCAAGGAAAGCTATTCAGTGATTGCTTCTTGATTTAAAAAAAAATATCTTGACTGGTTAATGCCATATCTTTTATTTACCTTGTGTCTTGAGCAGTGTCTGCTAAATTGTTGTTTTGATTGAACTTGGAAATGCAATTTATTAGTAAAATCATTGAAATTAGTGGTATGTTATTATTTATGGGTCAAAACAGGCTGTGATGAAATTCACAGAACTTAGAAAATCACTGGATCATCAGCAGGGAGTTGATTCCATGAGGAATAATTTGGCCTTACTCTACTGTGGCTGAATTTCATAGATAGAGAGGCTCCTGATATAGTACCAATTCTTTCTTTCATAGGTATAAAAACAGTGGTTTCGTATTGAATCTGCATTAATTTTTGGTAGGCTTTATTCTGGTTTATTCCATATGGCACTTCATTTCATTTTCACAGTAAATCAAATGGAAAAACAGAGATTCATAAAGGCAACCGATTTGCCTATGGTCAATCATGCTGTCTCGTTAAGCTAAATCAGGGCCTGAATTTATTGTTCAGCCTTCTTA
The DNA here is from genome assembly GCF_016509475.1 of Prionailurus bengalensis. Classification (NCBI taxonomy): domain Eukaryota; kingdom Metazoa; phylum Chordata; class Mammalia; order Carnivora; family Felidae; genus Prionailurus; species Prionailurus bengalensis. Next base: position 30,219,292 of record NC_057344.1, on the reverse strand, counting down.
GTACTACAGTGTTCTTTCTGCTCCTTGGCACTGCCAATTGCATCCTTTCTCAAATGGAAACCCAGCTGAGGTCATGGTAGTAGTTTTTTGAAAGGAGTTTATTTTTTAATTTGATTTTATTTTTTAATGTTTATTTACTTTTGAGAGAAAGAGAAAGAGAGACAGAGGCATGAGCAGGGGAGGGGCAGAGAGGGGGAGACACAGAATCTGAAGCAGGCTCCAGGCTCTGAGCTGTCAGCACAGAGCCCGATGCGGAGCTCAAACCCACAGACCACGAGATCACAGCCTGAGCTGAAGTCAGACACCCAACTGCCTAAGCCACCCAGGTGCCCCAAAAAAGGAGTTTAGATCAAGAACATCTTATTGGAAAAGCAGAGATTTATATGAAAATATTTTCAGGGAAAAATAGATCTAAGTACTATACTTTTGGTTAACATAGTAGGTGGAAAATGAAGCTACATTAATAATATAATAGCATAAAGGTCAACATTTGGTGGGAAGTAGCTCATTATTCACTCTGGGTTCCCTCCTACAGTTTTGGTCCCAAATAGTCACATACGGAGCGCTCATGTGCACCTGCTTCAGCTGTGGCTGAGCCATCAGGGGATGAATGGGAGAAAAGAGGGGACTTGAAGTCCAAGATCTGGGTCAAGGCCAATTCTTTCCCTTACTGAGATCGAGGAGCTTGCCATGTTTTAATTTCTCTTGTATTTGGTTTTCTTCTGTCTCATGTAAGGACGTTTTCTCTAACATAGGGTTGTAGTGAAGATCAAATGAAATAACATATATCAAAAAACAAAGCCAAAGGCCATATATTAGGGGTTCTCAACCCTATGAGATTCAATATCTTCTTTTAATAATAGTTTATAAAGCACCTTAACTATCTCAAAATGAGATTCATAGATGCTATACTTTATCTATAAAGACACTTTTTAAAGTAATCAAATTATGCCTCTCACATAAAAGAGAAATAGAGGAAAATGATTTGTAAACAAATAATAAAATACAAGTTCATAGTTATTCCACAATTCCACAATCCATATGATTCAGAAATTCGAAACCGTGTTGTAACTTGTTTGACAACAAAACTTAACAGAAACACCCAAGACGTTGATGTGGTCTTTATTTTTCCCAATTAATGTGAATAGTCCAGAAGTTTTTCAGCAAATCATCATCATCATCATCACCATCATCACCATCATCACCATCACCATCATCATCATCCCCATCACCATCATCACCATCATCATCACCATCATCATCACCATCATCACCATCACCATCATCACCATCATTATCATCACCATCATCATCACCATCACCATCATCATCACCATCATCACCATCATCATCACCATCACCATCATCACCATCGTCACCATCATTATCATCACCATCATCATCACCATCACCATCATCACCATCATCACCATCATCATCACCATCACTATCATCACCATCATCATCACCATCACCATCATCATCACCATCATCACCATCATCACCATCACCATCTCATTATCACCATCATCACCATCATCACCATCACCATCATCATCACCAATCATCATCGTTTTCAATTATAGGTGTCCTGATTTCCACTAATCATGTTATACAATATAAATAATACAAGAACCAGATGACCTTTAAAAAATATATTGAATTCTTTTATTTCTTTTTAGAAACAGAAAGAGAGAGTGTGTGAGCAGGGGAGGGGCAAAGGGAAAGAGAGAGAGAATCTCAAGCAGGCTCCATGTTCAGCATGGAGCCCGACGTTCAGTGCAGACCTGACTCGGGACTCGATCCCATGATGCTGGAATCATGACCTGAGCCGAAATCAGGAGTCAGATGCTCAACTGACTGAGCCACCCAGGCGCCCCCAAAAATGTACTGAATTCTAAAACACATTTAGTCTCACCAGTTTTAGAGAAGCAATGTAAACTTGTAATTACTAATATTTTTATTATGCTTACTATACCCCTAGCACTGTTCTTCTTTAAAAAAATTTTTTTTAATGTTTATCCTTGAGAGAGAGACAGAGTGTGAGCAGGGGAGGGGGAGACACAGAATCCGAAGCAGGCTCCAGGCTCCGAGCTGTCAGCACAGAGCCCTACGTGAGGCTCAAACCCACAAGCTGTGAGATCATGACCTGAGCCAAAGTCGGACACTCAACCAACTGAGCCATCCAGGCGCCCCACGCCCGGCACTGTTCTAAGCTCCCAAACCTTTCTAATATCTGTGAGGTAAATTTTAGTATTATTTCCACTTTACAGATAAGGAAAATGAGACCCAGAGAGGCTAACTGACTTGCCCAAAGTTACACATCTAGTGTGTGGTAACAGCTGATGGTAAGAGAATGTAGGCAGTCTGTACCCCTGCTTTTACCAAGAGACTGTACTGTATCTCAATAGGCACATGCTCAGGCATGATTCCTCTAGAAGCCATAGAGAAGTAGTCAGATGTCTGCACCTCTAGTTGAAAGACCTACATTCTTGCATTTTATTGGCGACTCAAATAGCATAAGCTATTGGTGTGATATGATCCTGTGAAAATGTGAAACTATATATAAGGCAGAGTTAGGTGACATAAGTTTTTCACCTACATGAGTATTTGCTGGACATCAAGCACTGACAGGTGGGATGCAGGACAGTCTTTCACTGTGCAGTAGCAAAGTGAAATTTCCCAAAGCTCCCTAGGCAGGAGATGCTACCCAACTGGGAACTCCCGCTGTAAACCATAAACCATCGTATAAATAGCAGTTACAGTTACAGCACTCCTATTAATCAAACCGTGGATCATGAGTTCGAGGCCTGCATCGGCTTTCTGCTGTCAGCGCAGAGCCTGCTTCAGATCTTCCATTCCCTTCTGTCTCTGCCCCTCCCACGCATTCTCTCTCTCTCTCAAAAATAAGTAAACATTAAGAAAAGATGTCTGACATTCCCTATCTGTCACATTTCCTTGTTGGTGCTACGGCCTTCCCTCTTGTACTGCCAATATCTTGAATTAAAAACCTGTCTTATTCATTTCTTTATCCATTTCATAACACCTTCTAATAAATATAGAAAGTAAAGATGCGAGAGAAATGTGTATTTGTGTGTAGGAGATTTGGGTGGGGGCGATGTTCTTTTGGATTGCCATAGAACAGGAGGGGCCAAGATAGCTAACTTCCTTAAGGGAAAACTGCAAAGAATTTATTTTTCATTGGTCCAGTCAATAAACTAGCCCCCCCCCCCCAAAAGAATTATTCTTAAAGGATTGTACCAACCAAATAATGTATATAAATAAAATATGTTATTTGAGAAGGCGTCCAAGAGGACTTGCCTAGGTTTTTGTTGTGGTGACGAAATTCTGAGGGTTTAACCAAGATACACTTAGTGTGGTCAGCATAAATGAAGTAGGCAAGTCAGGGAACATGGCAGACAAAGACCTTGGGACGAGGTCTGCCCCTTTTTGTGTTCATCTCACTCACTACTCCTTGAATGCAGACAAACCAAGAAACACTGTCTAAGCTAATCTGATGGTCACTTAAAAAGAAATCCCGCCTTTCCACTCAACTAACATGCAGTTAACGCCTGGGCTCTGTTGGAGACACTTTTCACGCACGCCATGCTTTGCGAATCAGAAATTAAACACCTACCCAAGCCATGGACTATAGAGGCTCTTTGGGGAGAACGAAAATTTGCAAAGCCCCCGCGAGAAAAGCCCAGAGGTGGATGACACGCAGTGCTGGTTCTGAAGGCCAGCGCGGGTTCGTGGCACACTCGCCACGAGTGTGGGGAGGGGAGGGGGTGGGGAGGGCGGCTCAGCACCAGCCACAGCTGACCGGAGAACGGGTCGCCAGGGTGCAGCTGCGCCCTCGCAGCTCTAGAGCGAACCTCGTTTCTTAAGTTATTATAAATGTTTTACGTTGGTGTTATTTGTTTCGGGCGTGGAATATCAACAACAATGTTTGAAATGACAAATAATTGCTACGGGAGAACCATGTGTTGCCTAAAATTTAACCAAACATTTTATCACAGAAAAGCCTTCCGAGCCATATGGTCCTGCCCACCTCCTGCAGGACATTTATAGTTCTCTCTTTCCTATAAACAGTTTAAAATAACCATGATAAACATTCTGGAGAAAAGCTAAACTTGCATTTGCTACTCCCCTGTTGATTATTTGCAATAATAAGAAAATGTTTATGCACGCAGAGGCGAAGTTTATGTGGGAGGCCCTAATGCGTACACCCCCTGGTGCGGTGATTTACTGCTCGTTTATGTTGAGAATGAGAAATAGTGAACACAATTTTCTGTACTGACACAACATTTCAATAGCTCCTGTGTGCTAATCTTTAATACTTAGTTCATCAGTATGATAATAATTTCAAACAGAACTTATGAAAGGGAAAGATGTATGTCAACTCAGTTATATTTTTCCTTTCAATGTTGACCAAAATAGTTTTTCAGAGGGAAAAACTGTGATGAAATTATCTTTCCAAGAGCATTCCAAATGTTCAAGGGAAGACCTAGAACCTTGGAAAATTCCTCAAAGTCATGGCAATGTTGAACTGAGCTACAGGTATAGAATCTGGTTCCTACTACCTGAAAATACACACCCCCCTACAGATGAGCACAATTTTGGAACACTTCTTGGAAATTGCTACTTAGTAAGACTAGATATCATCATGTAGTGGTATTCTAAAACTTAAAAGGTAGCTATTATTTTATAAGAACTTTCCAAAGAGCTGGTATCTATTTGGGATAAATGTCTCTTTAAAGGGAAATTAGTAGGGACTGGCAGCCAAAAGTTATTACATATTGTTATCAGAGAAAACACTATTATTTCCTATTCTCAAATGGTTCAAACAGAGTAAGCAGAATATCAGAAAAGGGAGCAGACATGTGGCATGTTCTTGGACTCTCAGTATCAGTAGAACTTTACATATGGGAATATCATCATCTCTATATCTATAATAACCTAGATATTTCAAAAGATCTATCTTTTGAAACATGTAATGGTTCAGAGTTGCCAGGTGAATGAAATCAAAGCTTCTCAGTAAGGCATGCAAAGATTTTTTTATTCTTTAAGTTTTTTTTAAGTTTATTAATTAAGTAATCCATTAATTTGAGAAAGAGAGAGAGTACAAGTAGGAGAGAGGTAGAGAGAGAGGGAGAGAGAGAGAATTCCAAGCAGATTCTACAGTGAGAACATGGAGCCTGACATGGGGTTTGAACTCACAAACCCTGAGATCATGACCTGAGCTGAAATCAAAAGTCGGATGCTCGACCGACTGAGCGGCCCAGGCGCCCCACATGCAAAGATTTCTACGATAAAGGCCCAATCTGTTTTTCTAAGATCAGCTATTTCTACTTCCTCTAGCCTGTGCATGCTCTACTTTAGGATGCCTGTAGTCTTTATTATTCCTTGGGTAAGACATATCCTTCTGTGCCTCTGTATTTTTCTTCACCCTGCCCTCTCATCTTGGAATGACCTTCCCCTTCCCTATTTCATGAAATACTACTTTTCATTGACGTTCCAATTTAAATATCACCTCTTCTGTGAAGACTTCCCCGTCTCAAAGTTCAAAATGGCCCCTATTCTGTTTGTAGCATAATTTGATATGCTTCTATTGTAGCATCAAGTATAGCCCATTTTTTATTTACTGCCCCTTCCATTTGTGTCATATCTCCAACTAGATTTAGAGTTCATTTAAGGCAAACACTGTCTTGTTATCACTGTAGTAGGTGCTCAGTTAAATGTTTATTTTCAGCATCTACTTGACCAGAAAGGAGTCCACTTGACAGGTGAACACTGAAATTTAAGGATAGAAAAACAAACAAACAAACAAAACCCCCAAAAGACATAGCTCTCAGGGGCCCTGATCCAGCGCTAAAGGTTCAGTCAAATAAAACTGAAGACTCATTGAGGGTCAAGAGGCAAAGAATTGCCATGAACAAGTCAATGTAATCCCTGCCTTTATGGAGCCAGAAAAGCGGCGACCCCCCAGTTTCCTAATTCAGTTTCCAGAGACATGAAATTTTGCTTGAGGCACAAAGAACCATTGGATAGGGCATGAGAGTGGTAAAGGCAGCCCCTGAAGAGAGAAGGAAGATTCTCTTCCCCCAGGAAAAAGGGACCCTCCTTGCTCCTGTGCTGGGAAGGAGAGCTGGGCTGAAGCTGGGCTTCCCTCCTGCCCTTTTCTGCCAGGGACCACCTGCAGGAAGAAGTTTGTTCAGGTTTCTAGGCAGAAATGAGTAGAACCCATGGTTGCTAGGGCAGGAGGGAGAATAGCAAGGGCAAGGCCAAAAATAGGGTCTAATCAAGCAGGGGAGTGGGTGACCCAGATGGTGAGAGATGATGGGAGAATCGGACAAGAGATTTCTGCTGCAAGTCAAACCAGTTCAAACCAATGCACACTCTTTGTTACTGCCCACAGTGTTCCACTTTGGGGACGTTCGAGAAAATTGTAACTATAATAATACTGAGATATGGAATGGTACTAAGAGACGTGGTAGTTTGAAAAGCCAAAAGTGATCTGTGTATTCCTTCAGGTTTCTAAAAAAAATCTGCCAGTTTTGTTAAAAAGTTGTTGAGGGCAACCCCGAGAGACAGTTTCCCAATTTTTCTCCAGATGTTTCTGGGAGGCCAACCAACTTCTCTTTATTTTATTTTATTTTATTTTATTTTATTTTTTTTTAGTTTTGAGAGAGAGAGGGAGAGAGAGAGTATGGGGGACGGGCAGAAAGAGAGAGAGGGGAACAGAGGATCCAAAGCAGGCTCCAGCCTCTTTGCTGACAGCAGAGACCCCGCCCGATGGGAGGCCCCAACTCAGGAACCCTGAGATCATGACCTGAGCCAAAGTTGGGCACCTAGCTGACTGAGCCACCAGGCCTCGTGCCTCAACTGCCCCCAACTTCTATTTCAAGTCCCGCTTAGGCACTCCGATGGGTGAACAAAACCAGTGCCGGCAGCTGACCCGCACCCTGATCTCTTTCCTAAATAGCTCCTCACTTTCCTGGCACACAGACTAAGACAAAGATATAAGACATTCCTCTATGCTTTTCATTCGATATTCATTGAAGTCTGCCTTTATTTAATCCTGTATCAACCTTAACTCACAAGCTTGTGGTGAAAAAGTATGTGAAATAATCACATAAGTGTTCTGCCCACACTAGGTGTTCAACAAAATCATTCTATTTCTGCTCAGGCCCATGGAAGCCTAAATGGTCTCTCTCTGCTCTCTCTCCTAGTCCTTGCCCATCGCATTGCCAGATTTCTTGTAGACGTTATTATACCTCAAACTGAGTCACAGTTCAGTTACTTTGGCTCCAATGATCTCTTCCCTGGGCAGCCCATTCCCACCTTGGAACTTTATATGCCAGCCACTTTGGACTGCCTACTCTTCCTGAGCCCACTGGGCTCTGCCACAACCCCACACTACTATACTCGTGGCTTCTTCCCAGAAGTACTAGCTCCCTCTTCCGTCATTTATGTGGCACACTCCTCCTCATGCTTGAAGGCTTAGCTGAAATATCTTTATGACACCACTATATCTAAATATTTATTGCCATAATATATTTCTACTCTTTGTTATTATGCCTCTTCTGTTGGACTGTGACTTCCAGCACATCTTGTTCATCTTTGATGGTGCCTAGTATAGCGCTTGGCACGTAACAGGTGCTCAATGCATAAATGAATGAGTAAATTTTTCTGTGCTCAGGTCCAGCAACCTAGCCCATCTATGATTATATTGTTTTTACATCTGAAACAAAATTCAACCGAAAAAATGGAGTGTCAGCAATTTTGGAAATAACTTCTGTTGTTGTTGTTGTTTTAGGATAGAGACACAGCCCAAGTCTCCATTGAGCTCTCTGCATTTTAGTTCTATCAACAACGGATTGCACCTTGCCCAATTTTAAACACCACTTTCCTTAATACTCTTCTTTCAACATGCTATTCAGAGTCCCACCTCTCAATCCCCCTCACATCCTTCCTAAACACACACACTATTCTGAAGATTCTCCCAAGATAATTCAACGTGCTGATGACCTTCGAGATGAAGCCAGAGTAAACAGGGAGCACTGTTTGAAAAAACATGTTCTGGTGTCAGCTTATGCTGGGGGTTGAGGGGTAGTGGTAGGGCAGAAGAAAAATCTGGGGAGGACTGGGGGTGCAGAGGAACATCTACCGCAAAAGCTGTAACACCCCCACCCCTCCATGCCTTGTTTACAAAGAAAAAGAAAATAACTAATTGACGTAGGATGTGGGTGAGCTTGGTTTTCATCTCAATCCTGTTTTGCCTCATCTTGCGGTTGCCTTAGGAGCACATCAGAGCCAACCATTTCCAGTGCTTTAGGGGGTAAAAGGAAATAAAATAAAACAACTCAGAGACTTTGGATACTCTTCTCAGATTCAGGCCAGCTAAAAGAGCAATTCCAACTCCCTGAAGCCAGTATTATGTAAAAATTATGAAAGTGTCAAACGCCAGATCTTAAGAGATTACGCTAATTTAAGCCCTGGATATTTTATTCCTATTGATTTAAATAAAGAACCTGGTTAAGAATTCTCTTGAAAGCAAAATCTCAAGTGAGTGGCATCAAGCATTAATCAATGGCAAAAGAAGTCTCAAATAGAACGTTTTCAAATTCTCTTGGTGGTTATTATGCGTTTGATGGTTTTTGCTCCGGTAGATATATCAACATCACTTGCTGGTAGAAATAAATTTATTTCCCTAGGTCAGACTCAGGTAAGTGTGCCATGACTAAACGTAGCCACGATTAAACGATTGCTTCTATGGGGTTAAATAAAATCATTTTGTTTTTTCATGTTCAAATATGGTAGAGACTCAAACTGAAGAGAACATATATAACTAAGCTCTGGAAAGCCTGTGTAGTACAATCTGGTTGAACATCTAAACTTTAAAATAATGTTCTGTTGAAGTTAATGACCACCTACAAAAATTTCAACACCCGAGATTTACATTTTGGAAAAAATCCTCATAGAGATTTACTGTAAGAAAGACATCCTTTCTTTTTTTTCAAATTAGTTTTAATTTCAAAATTATTCATTTTCGAGAGACAGAAAGAGTGTGAGCAGGGGAGGGGCAGAGAGAGGGAGACACAGACTCCTAAGCAGGCTCCAGGCTCTGAGCTGTCAGCCCAGAGCCCAATGCAAGGCTCAAACTCATGAACCATGAGATCATGACCTGGGCCGAAGTTGGATGCTTAACTGACTGGGCTACCCAGGTGCCCCAAGACATCCTTTCTTTTATCATGCAGTCCATTTTAAACTGTTACCTTAAACTTAATTTTTTCATTTCCCTTTTTAGTGAAAATTGCAACGAGCTAATAGAATATAATAGAATCAAGCATATGATAGATGTATCTCTAGGTATTCCTGTACATTGATGTCTCAAGATCACCTTTTCATAACTGCGTATGGTATAAATGTTTCCCCACTGTGATCAGCCTTGTATGATTTTTTGACTGCAGAAGGCATGTGTCTGAGAGTTCGATTATACCATTTCCAATGAAAAGACAAGCGAGGACCTTATTCCGGCTGCTGTAATTTTCTAAGACCTTTTGGACTATCATGTTCTTATTACAAAGAATGGAGACGAAATAATCTTATTCAAGGCCTTTTTACTTTACTGAGAACTAAACATCTTTGTCTATAAGTTAAGAAGCTCTTACCAATTTCTGTCATGTGACTCTATTACAGTGTAGAACTTAGGTTCCTCATGTCCAACTGTCCCTCCCAACTCCACCTGGTCAGTGTGGAGATGCTGGGCATTGAAATGAGAAGCCTCCCAAGCCCTTCATTCATTTATTCACCCCTCGAGTGTTTTCGTAAACCAAGAAGAGGTACTAACGAAATAGGCAAGAGGGTGAACTCAAAGTTTTGATTTATATTGCTGCTGCCAACCTTGGTCCCTCTTTTGCCTATGGGAAGATCAGTCTTTCTATAAACGGCTATCACTCCCACATGGTGCTCCTTCTTCTATGAAAATCCCGAAGCATGGTGAGAAAGGAAAGCAGTCAATCAGCTGCTTTTAAAGGTAGATCATGCCCCTGTCAGGAAAAGAAAGACTATGCTCTGATACCAGGCTGCAGTTGAATGAAATGCTGTTTCACATCTGATTTAGTACCCGTCAATTTTGATTTAAAAGTTTTCCCTGACACAAACAGTTCCGTATCTGTGATATGATCTCAATAAATATCTGTTAACACTAAACAAATAAACAGAGGTTTAGTTCAGATTTCAACAAATTAGTCTGTTTATTTGACATCTGGCTTCCTTTCCAGCGCCTGTTCTGGGGATATGGCGATAAAATAACATATTTGCCCTTTTAACTATACGGCAGTCTCCCTGCTAACCGCAAGGCAGTCTTCTTAAGAAACATACTTACCTGAGCTTTCCTTCATATATAACACCATCTCTGTGGTGTTTAGTAACTCTCAGGTGCTTGGAGCTAAATTTTAAGCGATTAGGAATCCATCTGAAACATCTTCACTTTTGATGAATGGTTTTTGATGGATGGTTTGTGATAGTCAGTGAGGCCTTCCCTAATTGATCTTAATAGATAATAATCCTGGATGTTACAGCAAGAAAAGAGAACCTAGACTTTTCTGTTATAAATGAGTGCTTTCGTAGAGTAGAATATTTTCTGGAGCTGTATATTTTTTTCCTCACTTCAAATTTACGAAACTTCATCTTGAATGAAATTCTGGAAGCACATGATTTTCTAGCAAATAATAAATAATCATATTGCTGTCTAGGAAAGTTTGGTAAATAACATATAGAAACAAAACAAAAGAGAGGAGAGGAGTCAGTTGGGGAGTGTTACTGTTGCCCATCTTTTTGGATTATGTTCATTTAAAATTATTTTTTAATGTTTATTTATTTTTGAGAGAGAGAGCATGAGCGGGGGAAGGACAGAGAAAGAGGGAGACACAGAGTCTGAAGCAGGCTCCAGGCCCCAAGCTGTCAACACAGAGCCTGATGCAGGGCTCAAACCCATGAACCATGACATCAAGACCTGAGCCAGAATCAGGCGCTTAACTGACTGAGCCACCCAGGCGTCCTGGATTATGTTCACTTTGAATCAGGGCTAATAGCTAGGCCTTGAGTTGCACATTCAGAACACACATGTCACCAAGCAGGTGAAATAAGCAGAGTGAGGTTGTAGAAAAAGGCAAATCAGGTGGTTCAATAATCTTGAGAAATGAAGAAATGTACCGGAAATGAAGACTCTTAGGGGAGATTCATTTGCAGACAGGGCATATGTACAATCGGTTTGTCTACCACCAACCACCCTTACTTTTGGTTATGACTATGTGGTCCTCAGCGAGTGGTCCAACTTGCCTTATTGCCTTTCAGGAAACATCCAGTGATGGCTACCTCCCTCCCCAAAGTCTCTTTGAATTATCACTATTGTAATGGCAGCAGCTAAGAAGCTGGTTAGTCTTCTTTTGTTTGGTTTTACTCCAGAAATCAAGCATAGACTTTTATCTAGAGCTACCAGGAATCCTTGAGGTGATTTAGTCCCACTTTTTACTTTAGGGGCGAGGTGGACAAGGCTCAGAGGTGTAAAATGACTTCTTTAAGGCGGGCTTATTTGTTAGATATGCTTTCTAATTGCTGGGTTTGCACTAGTCAGTAGCACCTTTTCTACTCTTGACAAAGCTGTCAGACTTCCAAGGAAAGAATGACGTTGTTCATCATGACAGTGGGGTACAGACATGATGAAAGTCCATGGGATTACCAAAGTATGAGTTCACCCTTTGGAAAATGCCTGAGCCATGTCAATCCATTAACAAGTCAACTGGTTTAAGGATTTGGCTGATGTTGCCTTGGCTCTTTTACAAAGTAAAAAAAATAATAATAATAATTAAAAAAAATAGAAGATTAAAATGTGTTTCATCTATTCAAAATTTCATGCAAGTACAATAATTCATATATCAAAAAAAAAGGAAACTGGATTGTGGATTTCATTTCATCTCCAGATAGTACAAAGTATTTATGCCACCGATATTAATCCTAGACAGGAACCCATAAAAGTCACTAGAATATTTTCTAGAGGCATATATTTTTTTCCTCACTTCAAATTTAAGAAACTTCGTATTGAGTGAAATTCTGGAAGCACATGATTTTCTAGCAAATAATAAATAATCATATTATTGTCTAGGAAAGTTTGGTAAATAACATACAGAAAGCTAGTACCTGTGGAGGAGAATGTACATTAGCCCACAAAGCAATCTAGAACCCTTACCAGGAATTTGTATTCAGAGAAATTGTGGTATGGAATAGGAAACTTTGGAATATATATCCCTCCATTTGTTAGCCAGACCTTTGTCACCGTTGTTTTTTCTCTGCATTTGCTGCCACTGCCCCCACCCCTCACCACTTTGCTCCTTATTTAAGTTCCCAAAGTCTATTCTTCAACCAGGTCCACCTTGTCATATGTTTTCACATATACCTATCCACATATCCCTATATCCTGCTACTCTTTTATTTCTGCTTCTAGTCCTTTGTCCATAGTCCCTAGAGGAAGTACATTATTAACTTTACTACTTACTAGGATAACACATAGATACCTGAATGGTCTGGTAAAAGTTAAACCATGGATTTATAAAGAGGTGAAAGACAAAGGGAAAACCTTGGCCATTTAGCAAAAGGACAGACTTATTCTTTCCTGCTTTCTGAGATACTCGCATTTAGTGTTTTCAACACTTCTCCATCAAATAGTTACAATACTTAATGGAATATAAAGGCTCATTTTTTTCCAAGTTTGGAATCTACCACCTGCCTCCATTAGACTACTTCAAGTTTAGCTTGGCAGTCCCTCTGAAAAGAGAGTTGATTCAATAGAGCCTGTTTTTAATGGCATGTCCTCAAGAAATCTATTTCTAATTTATTTTTTTTCTTTGTCAATGTACAATATTTTTGGTACACAGTGAAAATAGGCCTTTTGGCCCAATCACAGGCTTTATGATATACTGTCAAAGACGATTTTGAAATTTTCCCAAACATTTTTTAGAACGGTAGAACAATTGGATTTTGGAATATCTCAGAGGCAACTTGGGTTTTGCTTTCAGAGCTTTCCTTCAAGGGACTTCCATTGTTCTGCAGCCCTGAGTGAGAGGTTTCACCTATACCCTGCAGTGGAACTAAGGAACAATAGGATTGCTTTGTAAGACAGAAAATGATGAAGCTCTTTCCAAATGAGGAGGACGTGGAAAGTGCCAAAGAGCCAGAGGGCCAATGCAGCAGAAAATGGATCTGACTTCCTCCAGCTCATAATGAACGCAATTCTTTTGAGTTGAGGCCCAGGTAGACCTGCCTAAGGAAGACAATCTGTGAATCCTGCAAGGGAGGGTCAGCGTTTGGTGAGAAGCAGATCTTGACCTCACTTTGTAGCTCCATGTTTCCCTGAGCTAAGTAACAACTGTATGTTCTGTGAGTGACAGTGAGATGGAGACGATGGCTAACTTGCCTTCCGTAAGCTTTGGGGATGGCAACCTTGTGTGAAACATTAATGGAATCAGACTGTTTGCGTATCTGTTGTGAAGAAAAAAAGAACGATCATTTACTAAGCATGAATCTATACCACGCACTGAACTAAGAGCTTTAAATGTGTTTTATTTTGAATTCTCACAACAATTCTGTGATACAGTTTTTTTATATCTCACTTTTTGAGAAAATCAAGTATCAGAGTTGAAGGTCATAAACTGGTGAAATGTAGGCTATAACTCAAGTTCTTTGATGCCTTTTCCGTTATGCTACGTCTTGGCACCAACTGTTAGCATTAGATTTCCAATTTCTGGTTGAACAGCCGGGTTGACTTTTTGAATGTTCTCTCTCAGAACTCTAAAGTGAAAGCTGCTTTCTGTAATCCTTGAGCACTCTTGAAATCAGAGGAATTGTCAAGATACTGCCATCAAAAAGTCAGAGGAAGGTTTGCAAATCCCCAGGTAGATGCACTAAATTGACTCCTAGAGCCAAATACATGCTTCCAGCAGCCTGGATGTTTGCTACCACGGAGATGGTACAAACAGCAAGCAGGCTCGGTGACTGCCAATTCATTTGCATCTGGTGGTGTCATAGAAACCTAGCCTAGAGCGTGTACCCACCAAAACTATCAGGAGAAGTGCCTAATTTTAAATCTAAACTATTTCCTTACTCTCTGAGCATGTGAGCCCCAAGACCTTTTCCCTCCATGTCCTCAGTGCCAATATTTCCAAATGAAAAACAAGACCATGAAATAATAAAAGGGTAAGTAGACTGCTGAGAATTTGTCTGAATTTAACTATGATTCGTGAGGAGCCTTTTCTAAATGTGAGAAGAAAAGGTCTTTTCTTACGAATACACAATTCCAAGTCAAGTTCTGTTTGTGAATTTTTGCGTGCTGGAAAAGCCTCACTTTAAAACCAGCATACCCATGTTCAGGCAAGTCTGAAGACATGTAACATCTTTATATAATCTCACTGAGAGAAATACCCAGCCCTTCATTTTAATTAATAATGTCATATAAAGCAAAGATGGCATGCATCCCTGTGAACTACTTACTACTTTTCATCCTCTGTCTAAATGGTTCTTTAAGTCACAGTTCCAAGGAGTTGGTGACGTCATAGTTCATCACCATGGAAACCACTATGATGACACATGTTACCTCGCGGCACCCTTAGTCATCAATCAATTCTCTCTGCCACACTCAGTCAAATCAAACTCACTTGTATCTTCACAAGTTAAAAAAATGCCCTCTATGCTAGAGATCATAATGACCAAGAACAATGATTCCTTTAAAAGTAATCAGAAATTAGTGAAATTGAAAACCTAGAAATAACCGTTCCTAACCCTAACTCTTTTCTTTTCACTGGTTAATCTTAATTATTGCTACATGTACAACTACTTTTCACATATTTATAAACACAGCACAGTACAGTAGCCGTTAAATTTTAATATTATAGGCAGTTCTATACAATGCTCCTTGGTTAGCAGGACTTTTTATTAAGTTGCAATGTTTGCTAATTAAATTATTATAAATTAAAAAAAAAAACACATTCCAATGTGTTTTGAAAGCAAACTTCTATGTCCTAAGAAATAGCATGGTTTGCCAAAAGGGTTTGAGAAAGTCAAAGTCTGCTTGTGAGAATATTCTTACTGTGTCTGGCGGAAGGACATATAAGCTGTTTCACTGTATTTCTTCAAGTTTCATAGTTAAAAGCAAAGTTAAGCCTTTATTTCTCTTTTTCATCATAAGGCAATAGAGATAATAGAAAATAAGACTATCCTGAGCTTCCTGGAAGGAAATTACCAAAGAAAAATTTAGATGTAAATCCAGTATAAGGTAATTGTGGTTTATTTGCTTTAGGCAAATTATGAATTTTGTAACCTTATTACTCAACACAGGTAGGTGCTCAGCAAATGTTATTGGAAGTGTATTTATAACAAAATAGTTGAGCAAGGAAAACAGCCAATTTATAATTTAGGATTCTGTTTTCAGTATTATTGTGAAGGTTACATTTGCATGACATTAGTGGAGATAGAGCTATGAATATGCAAAAATGATTTCACGTTATCTCAGACAAGTTTTTTTAATCAGGAGAAACTAAGTATCTGGCTGCAAAATAGGTATAAAAAGTTATTGTCATGAAGATTAACAACATTTGCCCGTGTAAGACTCAATAAAGACAATGAAGAGATAAGTTACATGCTGGAAGACAAATATTTATAAACCACGTAACTGAAGGAGGACTTCTCTCAAGAACATATAAAGAACTCTCAAAACTTAGCAGTCAAAAAACAATCCAATTACCACATAGGCGAAAGGTACTATGACACGTCGCGAAAGAGGATATATAGATGGCAAAAAAGCACATGAAAAGATGTTCAACCTTAGCAGCCATCAAGGACATGCAAATTAAATCCAAAATGAGGTATCGCTAAACACCTACCATAATGACAAAAATAATAAAAGTGATGCCACCAAATTCTGGCGAGGATGCGGAAAAACCGGATCGTTCTCACACTGCTCACGGAAATGTGAAATGGCACAAGCGTGTTGGACAAGATTTTGGCCGTTTCTACAAAAAGGACCTAAACATGAAACTACCATATAACCCAGCGATTACACTCCTGGGCATTTATCCCAGACAACTGAAAATGTATGTTCACACAGAAACCTGTACATGAATATTCATAGCAACCTGATTTGTAATAGCCTCAAACTGGAAACAACTCAGATGTTCTTCAATGGGTAAATGATTAAACAGCCAACCCATGAAATACCATGTAGCAGGAAAAAGAAGCAAACTACTGATATACACAATAACCTGGATAAATCTCCAGAGAATTGTTCCCATACTCTCCAAAGAATTATGCTGAATGGAAAGAGCCAATACCCCCCAAATTATAGACTGTATCACTCCATTTATGCACTATTTTTGAAATGACAAAATATTAATGGTTGCTAGGGTTTAAGGTGGGGGTGGCATGGGGAGAGGACAGATGTGGCTATAAAAAGGCAACATGAGAGATTCTTGTAGGGACTGAAATGTTCTGTATCTTTGAGGGAAACTGGGTAAAAAGTACACAGGATCTCTCGATATTATTATAACTGCATGTGCACACAGTTATCTCAAAATACAAGGTTTAATTTAATATGTGATTTTATTTTTTTTATTTAAAATTTTATTAAATGTTTATTTATTTTTGAGAGAGAGAGAGAGAGAGAGAGAGAGAGAGAGTGAAGCGGGGAGGGGCAGAGAGAGAGGGAGACACAGAATCTGAAGCAGGCTCCAGGCTCTGAGCTGTCAGCACAGAGCCTGGTGCGGGGCTCAAAACCACCAACTGTGAGATCATGACCTGAGCCCAAGTCCAGTGCTTAACCTACTGAGCCACGCAGGTGCCCCAATATGTGATTTTAAAGAAAGACACTATTTAAAAATATATTAGGTTACAGTTTGTACAAACAACCTAATATCTAAAAGAGTTAGCTATCAGAGTTAGCTAATAAGTTAGCTTATTTCCTGAGTGAGGTTTGTGTATTTGGAAAATGTTGCTAATGAGGTGTAACAAAGATACCTAAGGAAATGTATTTCTTTCTTGATATTTTTTTTTAAATTTTTTTTTCAACGTTTATTTATTTTTTTTGGGACAGAGAGAGACAGAGCATGAATGGGGGAGGGGCAGAGAGAGAGGGAGACACAGAATCGGAAACAGGCTCCAGGCTCTGAGCCATCAGCCCAGAGCCTGACGCGGGGCTCGAACTCACGGACCGCGAGATCGTGACCTGGCTGAAGTCGGACGCTTAACCGACTGCGCCACCCAGGCGCCCCTCTTGATATTTTTTTAATTTTAGAGATGGGGGAGGGTGGAGAGGGGCAGAGGGAGAGAGAAAAAGAATTCCAAGCAGGCTCTACTTGATTCTACCATCCTGGGATCATGACCTGAACCAAAATCGAGAATCAGATGCTCAATGGGCTGTGCTACCCAGGCTCCCCTATAGAAATGTATTTCAATCAGATGTTTACTATTGAAAACATAGTACTCAAAACTAAACCAAGAGTAGGAAGAAGTAATGATGTTAAAATGGAGAACGTGAAGAGTTAAAAATTTGAATTTTAGTTTCAAAAACAATTTTTGTTGATAAGAACTCCAAAATCAAACCTTCATGTTCACAATGCCATAGTACGGTGTTCTGCGAGCTAATGATCTTGCTTCTTCTCTCCCTAATATATGTCTTTGTGAAAAGCAACCAGGTGAAATGGAGAGTTCTGGTGCATATAAAGATGGCGAGATTCTCAAAAGTTTATCTGCCCATTCAACAAAGATTTCTTTGGAATTTATTATATAGCCAGGCTCTGTGCCAGGAACAGGTAGGTTGAAGACACATATGACCTCGTCCTGTCAAGGAAGTCTACATGTAAAGGACTACTTTCCTAGTGATAGACTTTTACGATACAAAGTAATAAATGCAGTAAAAAAAAAAAGTATTAAGTTCAGTGACAAAAGAAATCACTAAATGGAGCCCACAGGAGTGATGCTGAGTTCAGACTGAGAGTTGGCGTAGGCTAGGGAAATGGAAGGCTTTTCAAGATAAGCTAGGTCACAATCAATGAATAGGTGTTAGCCAGGTTAAAAACAAAGAAACAAACAAAAACAATACGGGGGAGTTCCGGAAAAGACCTGTAGTCTCCACTTGGATAAATTCCAAGTTTGAGCATGTTGAAGAAGTCCAAGATGCTCTGATATGGTTAACACACTGATCAAACCCCCTCTCGTTTATCCCCCGACACTATTATGCTGAGTAGGCGCACAGCCCTGCACATAGCCCGGGCATCTCTGCTACCTGCCTGGTGATTTGTGACAAAGATGTTGGTGCTGAGCATGACAAAAGACACCAGAAAGAATTTTTTGAGCGTGTGTGTATGTGTGTGTGTGTGTGTGCGTGCGTGCACAATATTTGGGCTTGTGAGGCCCAGCTTGTGTGCTATGTCATTGACACTCCTACACAATGTTTTCCGGTACTTTTAAACACTATAGGCGCCTTTATGTCACTGGAATCTCAAGTCAAAGAAAAGAAATATACTTATATTACATACTTATATAATAATACTTATACAATATTTATACAATATACTTATATAATGATCTATGAACATTCACACGGTTCCAGTATGGCTTCATCTTGATTAAATGATGACAGCCTAATCGATGACAGCTTTACATAAAAAAAAATAAAAATAAATAAAAACACCTCGGCACAACTCTGCCCAAGACAGAATATCGTCTCAGTGACCAAACTTGATGCTTACTTTAGCAATGGAAGATGAAGTAGGGAAGGGTCCATCTGAATCAAAAGTGCCTTTACAAATCATTGTTTAGACAAA
The DNA here is from genome assembly GCF_016509475.1 of Prionailurus bengalensis. NCBI lineage: Eukaryota > Metazoa > Chordata > Mammalia > Carnivora > Felidae > Prionailurus > Prionailurus bengalensis. The sequence goes on along the minus strand of NC_057344.1, from coordinate 30,200,417 downwards.
ACAAAAGGTCACTTGTTTAAGTTCCTGGAAGGAAATTAGCAAATAAAAATTTAGATGTAAATCCAGTAAAATGTAACTTTACGCTTAGGCTTCTAATATTTTTTTTCAAAGCAAATTATTTGTTGAAAACTTCAGAAATGAAGATTAAGGAATAAAATGAAAGTATACACACTTAGTGATTGTATAAAGCAAGGACTTATGCCAGAATTCAAAGGGTGGGGAAATGATAGATAAATAAACATTATAAAAGGAATCTTCATTTTGGCTAATGAAAACATTTTATTAATAAAAAAAATTTTCCTTTAGAAGTAGCAGTACGACTCTATGAAAATAAATGACAGCTGGACATTACTATACTAGCATGTACTGAAATGTCCCCAAGTGCATCCAGAATCATTAAAAAAGAAACGATTGTAAGTTCTCTTGACTTCTCATTCTTTAGAACTTTGAAGTCATTGGATTGTATTTTATATTTTTATTTAAAAAAATATTGCCTGATGGTGTTTTTGCTGAGGAAAGAGGCTTTTTTATTTACACGGCAAATGTAAACCGCTAAAGTTTGTAGACTATTAACCAGACACGTTTACAGAATTAACCACCAAGCTAACAGCATGACTATGAATATAACAGCTCACAGTGCAACAGCAGGAGACTCCTATATGAAGGGTCTGGATTATGCAAAATGATCTTCTCTGACTCAGGTAACAGGGAATTGTTCTGGCCAGCAAACTGGGGCTTACCCAGCAGTGATTTCACAGAAACCCACCAACTCATCAACCTGAGCTAATACCGCATTTGTGAACTTTATTTTCCTTCAGTTTGGCTAAAGTTTGCTTTTATTTTATTTCTTTAAAAATTTTTTTTAATGTTTATTTTTGAGAGAGAGAGAGACAGAGCATGAGCAGGGGAGGGGGGAGAGAGAGAGAGGGAGACAGAGGATCTGAATCAGGCTCTAGGCTCTGAGCTGTCAGCACAGAGCCTACCACAGGGCTTGAACTCAGGAACCACACACAAGATCATGACCTGAGCTGAGGTCCAATGCTTAAGTAACTGAGCCACCCAGGCGTCCCAGCTAAAGGCTGCTTTTAATACAAGTGTCTCTGGTTATTGGGGAGAAATCCCCTCAGAACACTTTTGTAATTCATGTATACCTTTGTCTACCCAACCAATGAGATTCTTGGGTTGCCATGGTGACAGTTCTCAGAAGTGGGGCCCTAAGTGAATCTAGAAAGGGTCTGATTCAAGAGGCATTTATTGGGGCGCCTGGGTGGCTCAGTCGGTTAAGCGTCTGACTTAGGCTCACAGTCTCACGGTTCGTGAGTTCGAGCCCTGCGTCGGGCTCTGGGCTGATGGCTCAGAGCCTGGAGTCTGCTTCCGATTCTGTGTCTCCCTCTCTCTCTGTCCCTCCTCCATTCATGCTCTGTCTCTCTCTGTCTCAAAAATAAATAAATGTTAAAAAAAATTAAAAAAAAAAAAGAAGCATTTATTGGAGAGCCTGATTGGAGCACCTGCTGGTTAAGCAACCGACTTCAGCTCAGGTCATGATGTCGCATTTCATGAGTTCAAGCCCAGCATCAGGCTCTGTGCTGACGGCTCAGAGCCTGGAGCCTGCTTCGGATTCTGTGTCTCCCCCTCTCGCTGCCCCTCCCCTGCTTGTGCTCTCTCTCTGTCTCTCAAAAAACGAATAAATGTAAAAAAAAAAAAAAGAGGCATTTATTGAAATATCTGCCTCCCACCTTGTCTATCTGCCATCTTTCTTCATTTTGATGTTTAACTATCGGACAAAAATACAGGCATAGTGTCTCCAGAAGGCCACTGTTCACATGCACCTGGGAAGAGCTGGAGATTCCTGGCAATCTCCCCTAGCCTTATACCTGTAAGTTATTTTGTCAAATTAGGTCCGTGTCACTCTGGAAGGCACAGGGTATCAGGAACTGACACTCTGGACTAAGCTTCAGTGGTGAACAAGGAACAGAATGAAGTAACAATTCAAGGGCTGGGGTCCTAGGAATGGGTCCTAAGCTGGTCTCCTGGGGGCACTTAAGAGTTCAGTAAGTTAGGGGACTCCAAACATTCTGATTTCTGTCTGTCACACATGAATTGGATGACTTTGTGGACGTTACTTAACTTCTCTGACTCTGGCGCTGTTTGCGTCTGTAAAATGGGTAGGCATCACCTTACCTATTTTTCAGAGGCTTTGTTAGAACTGAGAACTTTTCGCACTGCAGCTGGAATGCCTGACAGAGGGCGGCCACTCACAAGCATTTTGTTGAAGGAATAACAGGTGGAAAATATCCAGCTCAGGGCCTGACCCACTGAAAGTTCTCAATTAAATGAAAGTTTTACTAATGAGAAAAGCTCTGAGAACTGCTCAGCTATCATGTGTGTGAAAGGCTACAAGTCTCTCAGTCAAGGAAGAGAAGGGACCTGTACCGTAAAACATTTTTCTCGCTCTTGACCAAGCTTAGGGCCCTTCAGGGTCCTACTCCCACTAAGACTGAAACTTTGCACCCGTCGGAAAGAGGTGAATTCTAACATCCATCAAGAACGGCATAGGTGAGATTTGTTCTTTTTTGTTGCCAGGAACCGAAACAATACAGTTTACAAGACAGAACATTTTCCACTTATCTGCTACACACACTTAACATTTTCTATTTTGGTCCATTATTCATCTATAATTATTCTTTTTTGCAGAGTTGAGAAATCCTAGCAGGAGGTTACATGGCTCAAAGAATGAATTCTTCCCTGAACAAGGAAAATTGGAAAAAATACGAGCCCCAAAGGGGCAAATGCCTTCCCATTTCCTGAGGCACACTAAGACGTCTACAGTTAGCTCAGTTTCTAATAGTTTCCACAGCTCTGCTACTGGGCATATCTCACTTTTCCACCATGAGCCTGGTAAGCACTGCCTAAATCTATAATCTCTCTCTTACCCTTCTGGGCCCTTATCACCACCTCTTTCCTAATTGTAGGGGGCAAGGAGTGAGTTGGAACTTCCTTTAAAGACTTGCATTTCTCTTTCATTCTGACATTTCCCTGATGTCTCTTTCCTTGTTCCTCTCATACCTTCCTGGAATGTCTTCCATTCCCCAGCAGATGGCTGTCTGGGTTGATACTGTTCTGAGCGTGGACACACAAACCATGCCCTCAAACACCCTCTCTAGCCTCACTTCCTGTTGTCCTCTCAGGAGTACAGGCGATGTTGTAGACCATGACTACAAAGATAACAAATATTTTCCCCCAAATACAGTCATTCCACTCTTACCACTTCCCTTTGGCCCAAGTGGATAAATTAAACTTAATCATTGTGTGACTGACCACCACTTAGAGCACCTCTTCCCCCTAGATGTGATTTGCCAAGAATATTCAGGACCCACCAGGGAAGGCCAGACAGCACAACTTCACTGTGGTATTAAATAGCGTGTGATGTAGTGGAAAACACATGGATTCTCGCATCAAGAAAAATTTGATCCAAATCCTTCATCTACCTTTTGACTATGTAAACTTGAGCAAAATAGATAATCTCTCTTAGGCTCCGTTTCCTTATTTGTAAAAAGGATAATGATACCTAACTTTTAGGGTTGTTGAGAGGATTAAATGAATTACTGATTTAAATGATCTTAGGGACACGTGGGTGGCTCAGTTGGTTCAGCGTCCGACTTCGGCTCAGGCTATGATCTCACGGCTTGTGGATTCAAACCCTGTATCGGGCTCTGTGCTGACAGCTCAGAGCCTGAAGTCTGGTTCCAATTCTGTCTCCCTCTCTCTCTGCCCCTCCCCCATTTGCACTCTTTCTCTCTCTCTCAAAAACAAACACACGTTAAAAAAATGATCTTAGAACCTGTTTAGTACATAATTAGCTCTCAATATGTTATCTATTGTTATGTCTGTCTTTTCATCCTCAAATTGTCTATCACTGTCTAGTCAAGATAGGCCCAGAGCTCTCCAATGGTGAGAGTTCTACCAGGTATATCTCAAGGAACCCACCTTCCCCACACACATCTTGCCAAAGTAGATCTCCCTTTGAGGACAATTCCACAATAAGAAATTCACTTCTTTAACCTGGATTTGATTACTGAGCTTCTTTTAAAACACACATGTTCCTGGGAAGGGCAATATATTATGCCAATAAATAGTAACATCTACCATTTGCGAAGAGACACATTCTAGTTAATTGTGACATTTCTTATCTCAGCGTGTTTAACAATCCATAAGGTAAACCTTATCCCTACTGACATTTTGGCCTATGGTGATAATCAGAGCAAAGATGGATAGGAAGTCACCTAGTCAAGTTTCTTCTTTCTTTCTTATTTTCTTTCTTTCTCTCTCTCTCTCTTTCTTTCCTTTCTCTCCTCTCTTTCTTTCTCTCTTTCTTTCATAAAAGCAACGATGAAATAGAAACAATCTGAGATATTGATAGACAGGCTAAGAATATACAAAATAAGCATAAACTGGGTTCACAGAGATGCCCTTTCTAAGGTGGGCTCTGACCTTAGAAACAGTATTTCTGAGGAACTCAGTAACTGTCCCATGAGATCTTGTCTCTTGAGGACTCGTAATGGCGGTGACGGGTTTGGTAAATGTAAATGAAGGTACCGACAAGTTGGCAACAATGCAACTATATATAAAGGGATATATAAACTACTGAGTGGGGGGTTTAGTTGGGGGGGGGTGGATTCTTGTTTGTTGGCAAGAGTGGAATGGGACAGAACCCTAGCGAAAGTTTGGAGCTTTACCCCAGGGCTCAGATGTCTATTTGCTGATTAGAACATGTACCACCTCCCATAATCATCATGCAGTCACGTTTCCTGAGTGACTTTTTGTATTGCATAGTTAGCTTGATCTAAAATAGAAGCAACAAGAACAGACGCTCCAGAATCAGAGAGATCTAGCCTGACATCACAACTCTGTTGTGACCACGTAACTTGTTCTGTGACCGTGGCTAAGTTATTTGATTTCTCTGAGCCCCACATCCATTACCTGTGAGTACATTACAACAGTCTCTGCACAAGGTCATGTGACAATTAAATCAGGGAATCCAAATGAAGAGAAGCAGTTGATGTTCAATAAATGTTACTTATTATTATGATGATTTTTATCACGGAGACATCTCTAAACTGTGAGCTACTGGAGGGCAGAGACTGTGTCTTCTTTATCTTCATATCCCTGAAGTCTATTGTACAGTCATGCTCAATAAATGAATGTTGACTGCTGTTTAAACTAACAAACCTTGAGAAAAGTGTTTCTCCTGTGCCAAAAAAAAAAAGTTGCAGCGTGACAGAAGAAACAAGCAGATACTGCATGTCTGCAGTAGCAAATGGTGCATTTAATAAGTGGAATGTCATCTTTAGTCAATGCCTCTCTAGCTGCTTTGCCTTTTACTCATCATTTACGCAAAATGAAAAGCACAGTCCCTATTTTCAGTGATGAACATACGCAAGCTGTCAGATATGGAAAAAAAAAATGACCTAGATTATAGGAAGACAGCTCCATCCTGAGTTTGAGTGGAAATGACCCCACAGCAGACACTCCACACACCCATCTCAAGCTCACACCGCTTGCCCAAATTCTGCACACGTGTTCTTAAACTGTTTGCCAGGTTTGCTCAAGAAGAAAGCAGAACATATCACTCATTGCTGCTCATCAGTGTTACTAGATTTCTTTACTTCTCCGGACATGATGAAGCAAAGGGAATGTGTCAGCGTTCTCTGCTTCACTGATAAGCAGAAATGATTCTATATTCAAGAAATCGTGAATTCTTAAGAAGATCTTGAAGAAGAGTACATCTCTCATCATTTGAAAGGGAATTCCTGTGGACTGGGAATCTGGCCTTGGGTGATTTTTTGTGGTTCACTGAGTGAGTCAAGATTAGGTTGCAAAATCCACCAACAATAATAGTAGCACTGTCCTAAGGCTGGAGACACACTGATTTGAAAATGCAAATTAAAATAGCATAGTCAAGAAGTGGACTGTGTTATTTCACTGCACAACTTTCTTGCCCATTTGAACCTATAGTGCACTCGGGTTCCGCACACATGTGTTGCTCTCAGATTTAACCTTTTAGGTCTGCAAGAAAAAGGTGAGGAAAAGCAAAAATTATGCACGTACACTATAGAGATACATATTTTAAAATAACAACTTTAATTAATTTACACTTATTCTTTAAAAATATACATGGTATCCATAAAGAACAATGATAGCACACAGAATGCTGGATATGCAGCTGTAGCAAAGGAGTAGATGGGTGGTTAAGCAGGTAACATATGTGGTATGTCCGATGTCTGAGAAGAAAGGGCCACACTGTTTGCAACAACTTCTGGTATTGCCAGTTTATGATAGTGCCCGAGTATGTGTATCAAACAAACAAAAAGAGAGAGAAAGGGGAAAAGTGATTGAAATGAAGTTCTTATTTTTGTCTGCCAGAAAACAAAGCATTATTTTTGCTTGGATTATTAGCTGTGTATCTCAAAGCCAAGTCGTGTTCTAACAATATCCCTGTAATTAGACACACACGTGTCTGCATACGTTACTGCCAAAGCACGTAGGTATTTTGCCGGCATTCGTAATCAGCATACGGCAGGAAAAGCACTGCCAATGGGCCGGAGGCTTCACGGTGCCGGGACCACAGTGGTAAAAGGAGGTCGTGACTCTGTACGATGAGGCAGAGACGTGGTCCTAGGAAACCAGAATCTCAAACACTTACCTTCTTGTTTTAGTCCATTTCGCCAAGCCTGAAGCCATTGTTGCTTCTGGCCGATTCCCCCCCCAGTTGGGTCCCGTCACTCTACAAAACAAAGAGAAGAGAAACTCTGGATAAATATCCTTATGTGTCCCTAATCCTTTTCATATCGTAAAACATACAGCTTATTACTTTGTCTTGGAAAAAAAAATTACCACATTTCATTCCACCCTCCGATCGCTAAGGTCCAGCATTACTATACCGACTTGTATAAGGTTAGATCCTGGTGTTGATGCAGCCAATGTGTATTTACAAAAACACATTGGAAGTAATAAACCAGTTGCCGTATGGAATACTAATCTATGCTTTCCAATAGTGGACAAAATATGACTAGGTCCTATCGCAAAAGCAAAACAAAAACAAACAACTTACCTGGAATGAGAGTATCTGTAGAAATTTCTCTAAGTCTTGAACCAACTGCCCCATATATAAGGCAGATCCAACATAAAGACATCTTCAGGTGAGGTCAGGGGTCCAGCACAACCCTTACTGTTGCTGAAACAAAAGCTGGTTTTCCATCAGGGAGTGATACAATTATCAGGAATTACCAGGGTACTGTCATAAGCACAGATGCTGCAGACTTGCTGAGGAGTGATATCTCACATCCTTGTACCTAGTTTTAGTAACTAGCTGGAGGAAACCAGCAGCTGACAGAGCAGGAGAAAGCTTTGGTCCTTTTGGTGAAGAGTGTACTCCTTTGTTGCATCAGTGTGAAACCCTTAAGCAGGAAAACCTATAGTTCTATGGGTGGTGATAGTCCTAAAATGGGTCATCCATTTTCATCCTATGGCTGAAATCAACTAATAAGGTCAGACAACACATCCCAACAATGAGACCCCTTCTTTAGAACTAGTGAAGCTGATTTCTACAAACACTGTTTCCAGGCTCGTTTTAAAGGGGGATCTTAAGAAGAAAAAAACTCACTCAAATAAAGCAATGACACCTGAGTTGGATGGAGAGGTGGATTTCATTACCACTCATCCAGGCCTTGCTTCCCTTCCCGGGGTTGGAACTGTATTTTCCCAAAGGCGCTGAAGTCAGATTTGGATTGACTTGTTCTGCCACTGAAATGGGCATGGGAAGGGAAGTGACTCGTATTATATCCAGACAGAAACGTAAGCCATAGTTTGTTCTATGACCAAGGTCTACTTTTGTCTTTGCCTTTGCCATAACAGACACCAATATCAAAAGAGACTCCTCCATCACTGTGGGTCGCATATAGGTATTGACATGGAGCAGAACCACTTGCTAATACTCATTGAGCAGATAGTGTATTGAAAAATGAATCTTGGTTGTTGTAAACTGCCAAGACTTTGGGGGTAATTTTGTTGCCACGGAACAATCTAGCCTATCCCAGCTGAAACAGATAACAACTTGGAAGAAAATAATTGTGTGGTGGAAACTGTCCCTGTTCACATTGTATTTATAAGCTACCCAACCTAAGTAATTAAACATTTGTCAATTTCCTGGATGTTGAGCATCTTCTTTCCCCAACAGATAACGGAAAGAGAGCTCATCTTATCTCACACGTTAGAACTGTCCTATAACCAGTTGATAAACTGTGATTTGCTTCATCATGTGATTTAAAGCTGAATTGCTCAACTTTTTTCTTTATTGCTCAAGGAGCTACCAAACTGAAGGTAGTCAAACGGATTGAAAACAGGTCAACCAAAATGCTGTTACCCCCAAAATGCACATGCAAGAAAATCTAATCATGCATGCAATAAAATCTGAAAGAATGATTGGCCAATTGACAAGGTTGGTGGTGCTAAACAGGCTTTGGCTTTTTGCCTTGCTTACAGCTCCATTGCTATGGAGATCTGCCCGTGGACCACTGGAAGGCAGCCTCAGAGGCTCTATGACTTCACATCTCTAAAGATTTTTTTGAGTTGGTGAGAAAAGGCTCCGAGTGGCTGTGATCCCAGGGAAAATAATCAGGGCACCAGAAAACCAGAAAGATCACTAAGTGAAGGGGGAGAAGACTTTGCATTTAATGCCATTTCCAAAGAAATAGATAGATTTAATTATTTCCTTGTGGTTTTCCAGGGAAAACGATGTATCAGAAAACAGCATGGTAGGAAAAAGTAACACACTAACATCACAATGGTTTTTCTAGTTTTTCTTTAGGCTTAAAGAGTTAAAATTACACCAGATGTGGAAAGACAACAGATGGATGCATTTTGATGACTTATAATGTTGGATAATAAAATGACCTAAGACTCTATTTAGAGAAATAGAACAGCCACACTTGGGCTGTTTACAGATTTAGAAATATCATGATAAGCAAATGTAGGCAGTTCAAAGGAATTATAAAAAAAAAAAGGACAAGTGGATAAATAATGATCTGATGTTGTTGCGAAAACATAGTATAACTCCTGCATTGTTAATATAAACACAGATGACCTTTGCATTTGCTCAGCTTTCGTCTTCAAGACAGGAAACAGCAACTGATCTTTATCGGGAAAGTAGAATCTTCCACTTGCTTCTGCTGTGCTGACATTATGGTGTATGTCAGAGCATAGCAATGTCACTATCTCTTCAAAGCACATGCTGAAAGCCAGATAGGCGCTTGAAAGAGAAGCTTATCCCGGGCATAGGCTTTGTGTGTTGCCGAGACAGCATGGCCAGTGTCACAGTGCAGGATGGCAGGGTGCATGCGTGGGGTATGGAGTTGGGGGCGGGATGGTGATCAGTGAGAGAAGGGCCCTGTGACTACATTTTCCATGTACATATCCATCAATTCATCCTTTTCACAAGCTTCAGTATCCTCCAGGGGAATGTTTACCACTTGACAGACAAACAAATACACCAAAGAGCAATTGTTTCGTGCATGAGGGTAGCTAGTGAGTCCTATATTCTGGGCATACTATGAACTCAAACACTCACAAAGGATTGTTTATGAATTACACAATATTTTGCGTCAGTAGAGTTTCAAACATCTGAACTAGTTTTTTCTCCAGTTCTGATAACAATGGATTTGGGTCTTTTTTATTTTTTATTTTTTATTTATTTATTTATTTTTTTTACAGTGTGCACATAATCATCAACACATTCATCACCAATACAACATTTTAAAAATCCATGCAGGTAGTTTGCTGCAACCTACGGTGACTGGTGAACATTCTCTTTTTTTTTTTTTTTTAATTTTTTTTTTTCAACGTTCATTTATTTTTGGGACAGAGAGAGACAGAGCATGAACGGGGGAGGGGCAGAGAGAGAGGGAGACACAGAATCGGAAACAGGCTCCAGGCTCTGAGCCATCAGCCCAGAGCCTGACGCGGGGCTCGAACTCACGGACCGTGAGATCGTGACCTGGCTGAAGTCGGACGCTTAACCGACTGCGCCACCCAGGTGCCCCTGAACATTCTCTTTTATTTCTGCTCCGGATATCTGCACAGTTGATATTTCTCCCTAAATAAAATCACCAAAATTGACCTTGTATTTCTTGCTGCATGGTCCGTTTGGTCTGGGCTCCAAAACAGATCCTCTCAATATGGAATAAATTCTTCTTGCTCTTACTTATTACATTTTTCTCACCTACCATAATACTTGCAGAAGACACCTTTATTTTATGTTTCTCCATAGCCACTGTATAGAGTTATAATGCTGTTTCCTTAGACCCAGGGTGGGATGATTTTCCTTAGGCTTTACCCACTGTAACCTGGCCAGAGAAACCATTTCTTGAGAAAGGGATTCTACCAACAAGAATGATGGTGCCAGGGTCATTTTCCTTACTATTCCAAGTAAATAAACTCACACATACTTTTTTCTTAAGCTGTCAGTCTTTCTGTTATGCGCCCTTAAGTGGCTTAAACTTTACATGCTGATACCAGCCACTACCTATTTAATCGGCACCAATGCCACTGTAATCTAACTTAAGGGTTGACAAATTTTTTCTGTAAAAAGTCAGACAGTACATATTTTCAGCTTTGTGGGCAATATGGTCTCTGTTGCAATTAAACAGCTCTGCCAATGTAGCATGAAAGCAGCCAGAGATGTAATAACTGGGTATGTTCCAATAAAACTTTATTTACAAAAACAGATTGAGAGGCGTGGTTTGGCTGGTGACCTGTAGTTTGTCGACTCCTGATCCAAAACAAACAGACACCCTTAGTCATACTAACAATTTGTAAATCAGATTCTTATCCTGGTGAAATCACACTCCCTGATGGCCTTCCTTAAGAAGGCCATAGGCTTATTTAAGAAACATAAAAATGCAATATGGTATATTTGAAAGAGCCTAAAAGTTGTCATCACAAAGGGGGAAAACATTTTCTTTCCTTCTTTCTCGTATCTACATGAGATTATGGATGTGATTAAACTTATTGTGGTAATCATTTTGCTATTATATGTAGGTCAAGACATTGTGCTGTGCACTCTGAACTTATATAGTCAATTGCGGTTCAGTAAAACTGGGGAAAAACCAATATGGAGACATAATTACTACTTATTAAGCAGGAATCTATGAACATGGATATTCCAACCTCTCCCTCTCCAAGGCACTTGTTCTATGAATATTGGCAAATGCTACCCCTAAGAAGACGCTTTGGGGTGTTTTCTTTTACTCTTTTCTCAGCTCAGATCGTATCATCCCATTTCTGTCTTTCACATTCAGTAGCACCTGTCTAACCAAGATGAGCTAGATAAATGTTTCTGATATATAGAAAATCATAGAAACATAAAGCCATAGAGGGCTTAAATCAGAACGATGGCCACCTTTTAAAGAACATCTACAATGTGCCAAATATTATCCAGGAACAATCATTATCTCGCGTACCTTCACTATATCTTATAGATGAGGAAACTAATGTTCAAATACGTTAATTGAATCGCTTAAGATTCTAAAACATAAAGGCAGATCTGGGACTTCAACCAAGTCTCCCGACTCACTCTAACATGATCTTTGCACCAAAGTTAGAAGATCTCATCTTGTTCTTTGTTTACCAGATTTTCCGGATCCCTCACCACAAAACTGACAATCGGTGCTTTTGCTCTAATTGGACCTGAAAAAGAATACCTTTAACTAACGTTTAGTATGAGGATACTTTGGGAAGCCATAGTGAAGTGTATTGAGCTAAAGGCTGGAGGAGGCAGCTGGTAATGATACATTACTAGCTGGCTGGCCTGGGACTCTCGAGACCCAGGGCCAGGACTTTCCAGCATGTTGTACTCACACTGGTCCTTCATTACAAAGTTAGTATAATGTATTGTAGATGCCACAAATGGAGAAAGGAAGGGGAAACAAAGGACAGAAGCTGAAGGAACAGGCTAAAGAAGACAGTGCTCACTCTTAGTCATAGAAAAGAATTTGAGAAACCAAGAGGAGAGCATATGGCATATTGGTATATGGGTATACTGCCCAGATCCAACTGACAAGGTCAGCTGTATATACCAGGGCTGCTGCTTGATAGTAATCTGGAAAGAGGGCTTAGGAACTGGGCAGAAGTCATACTCTTCTAGAATTCCAAATACCAGGTTTCCAATTACTGGCTGATGAGAATTTTCTCATTCCTCATTATTCTACTACCTGAAAGGAATGTGAGGAAAACGTGTGATGGCAGTGTTCAAAACTGGTGAGTTGACAACCAGTCAGAAAACTTTGGGTAGACTGACTTTCCAGAACAGTAACCCACAGTAAACCAATCATGGGTGTCTTAGGAAAACCAGATTTAAAGCACATATCTGAAAACAATATTTTAAAAAAGAAAAATAAAAAAATACTGGCATGCGTGTATGTGTGTGTGTGTGTGTGTGTGTGTGTGTGTGTGTGTGTGTGTGTTGAGGGGTTGGCCTCTGGCACAGGCAGAAGAGGTGAAAGTCCTGACTTTTGTATCAGGATAGTGCTAACCCTATATCTCTGACTTACTTGAATCTTTGCCCAAACATGTGTTTGCTTTCATGTAGACCAGGCCTTGTAAATCTTGGCATAATCCGTCAGTGAAAAGAGAAATATGTTGCCTAGTTTGTGGCTCTGTAATAAAGATGAAATGCTTCTGATGGAGTGTGGGGTCTCTTCAATTACCTGTTCTGGAGACAATAACCTTTAAAGCACGTCAAAACTGTAAAAATATTACTGCTGATGGCAAAGGGATCAATACCTCCCAGTGACTCAAATGCCACAGGCCACCCAATGGGGCAATCTCAGTTGTAGCATTTGTTCGTCTTGAGCATGGCCCTTCTTTCATGGACAGGGAGCTAACAACTTGTACTGGGTCATTGAGGGCACCTCCAAAAGGCTTCCCAGATGGTCTAGCACATTGGAAGTGTAAATGAGAGAATAATTGAAGCCAGGTGAAAGTTTGGCTTCTTTTTCAAAACTACAGGAAAGTCTCATCATATCATGGTTGGTTATTACTCAGACTCAAACAGTGTGCTATGAGTTAAACCAGGTCCCCGGTGCATAAAAACTGCATTCATTTATAGTCTGATAGGCACGGCTAGAATGTAATGGAAAAGTTGTTAGACATTCCATTCCCCTATCAGTTTGGTGAAGATCAAAAACATCGACAATACCCAGTGTGGGCAAGGTTGGGGAGGAGCAGGAGCTCTATTACAGCATAAGGCAGAAAGGAATCTGCTATGACCCTTCCGGTGGGTAGATGGGCAATATGATTAAAGATACAAGATCTCCAAATCTTCTGATTCAACAACTCCGCTCCCAGGGATCTAACACAGAGAGAAAATTGGCCCAATTCTCAAAGATGTATACATGAAGTTCATCAGAGCACTGTTTATGAGAGCAAAAATTATTATAAACACCTCAGTGTCCATCAACAGGAAATCGTTTAAATGGCTTAGCCAATAGTATTTACCACCCATGAAATACTTGCTGATAAAAGCAATATTGGTATTCATATTAACTGACAGGAGAAACCATCAATGATAAGGTTATTAATGGGGACTAGGATAGGAAAGGAACAAAGAACAAGTTGCAAAACAGCATATTTAACATGTATATGTAAAATGCACATAGAATGCCAACACAAGATGCTTCAGAGTAAGGAAATTTGCACTGATGCTTTACTTTTTTCATTCTACTCTTCATGATGTGATTTCCCATGTATTCACATTAATCTTCGTTATCAGCAAAAATTAATACAACACACAATCAGTTTAGGTGTTTTTCCTCTCTCCTAGCACCTGCCTGATAAAGATGTCCCACTGCACATGTTCAATAATTTGAATTTTCCCAAGGCAAGTGCCATCACAAAGCACAGGCACACAGGAAGAAGGAAAGCTTTGAGTCTGTGGTCTGCACTGCATTAGCTACTCTAAAGATAGAGGAATCAATAACTAGGCTCTAATAGCTTATTAATCATCACTCTGAACTTAAGTTTCGCTTTTATAAAATAATCTTGGAACGGTAATAGCCCTGCTGCTTCACATTGCTTTTCTTTCTGAGGGCTTTATGAACATGACCTCACTCATCATGCGGTATGCCTGTCAGCTCTAGCTGCCGGCAATTACCTTCCAGTTTAAAGATAGAAGCTCCAGGATCAGAGAGGGGTAAGACATTGGCCAGGACCTGCAAATGCTATGCCAAAAGTGGACAAGTAAAATCTTTATTTTTCTGCCTTTGGTCACTGTTCTATGATCGATATTTTCCATTTGTTGATCCACTGACCAAGGGGTCAACTTTTGAGCATCTGACATTTGGTTCCTTCCCTATCTTACTCCTCAAAAATAGTCATTTTGATTCAGATCAAATCCTCCCTTGCTCTTTGTCAATTTTGGGGTTCACAGTAAAGGATTTAGTCAGGTCTGGTTTGGTTTGGGGAAAACGGTTGCACTGCACATAATATATTCAAAAGATGAGCAAAGGCATCTGGTAATGTAATCGTGAGGGTCAGAAAGTCCCCATGTGGGTTAAAACTTGACAAATTCTTACATACCAGCAATCCCATTTGTAGCTGGGGGTTGGAAAAAGAACAAGTACAGTCACCTATCAATCAAGTGGCAGAAACTAAAGGATGGAGGGCATGTGTATGGAGCATTTTGATGTTGAGGCCATGACTAGAGATGCCCACACCTTTTTCTCAGCAACTCTAGGCAAGACACCCGAATAAAGCCAGTAGCAGAAAATGTACTGGATCTTCAAGCAGAAATACGAAAGAGAGAACAATAACATGAGAGAACAATAACCCTAAACAACCTCTTTCTTCCAAGGGGAAGTGAACCCACAACTTGCATTAAATACAAGAGAACACGATGCATCCCACAGGGAAAAACATGCTCCTTGCCTCTGTCTGATGAGTCTGAAAGTTCTCTGTGGGCATCCTATTAGCTGGACCTAAACACAGACAGCACAAGCAGTGACATGGGCTCTAGGCTGTGACCCTTATAAGAGGATCACCCTCCCGAGGCAAGAATTACCTGTCATTGGCCAACTGTGTAAACTGTCCCTGTGAGGTCTTCATGCTTTTATCTGCTTATCAGGATTAATAAAATAGAAGGATTTTATTAATTCGGTATTAACAGGGTATGAAGAGATGATAAGGATTTACTCCACAGATTTTCGACACGGTGGAGAGAGATAAACAATGTTCAGTTTGCATCTATGTAAAAGAAAAGCCAAGCCTTATTGTAGTTATTCTAACTTCTTATTTTTACCTCAGCTTGCAGTGTTACTGGAATTGGCACTTTAAAAATCCTTTGAATTCGCCAAAAGACAAACATGACCTGTATGAAAAGAAGAGTCTAACTATTACTACTGAAGATGCATAGTTTCAGCTAATTCAAATATATTTAGAATGAACTTTAAACTTGATTCTCTGTCCCAATCATCTTTCCCCTGGATCCATTATCTTTCCTGCCTAAAGGTATTTCGGGAATATCTTTAAATACTTGGGTATTTAAATACTTGGTCAAACAGAATGAACTGACTGGGGTTCTAGTTCTATTTCGTCTTAATGTTTATTTATTTTTGAGACAGAGCATGACCAGGGGAGGGGCAAACAGAGAGGATCTGAAGCAGGCTCTGTACTGATAGCAGAGAGTGTGATGCAGGGCTCGAACTCACAAACTGTGAGATCACGACCTGAGCCGACGTTGGACGCTTAACTGGCGCCCCAAGTCTAGTTCTATTTTTTTACAAATGTAGCCCAGTCACCCGTGATTCCTCTTAGAATAAGGCAGTGATGTAGAAAACACAGTGTATTAGCCATTGTTTCATTGACTGTTTTAGGGAACATATTCACCAACTAAAGAGCATTAGCTTGTCTACCATATAAATGGGAAACCCAATTCCAGCATGCTCTGCAGAACAGTATGTAGATATTAACAAGGTCAAGTGCCCCAAGATCTCAACATTTATAGTCCCTAGAGTTGAAATGGAGCTGTGAACTGAAAGTTGCCCTTTATCACTCTTACTTTTGCTTATCCAAGGTAAACACTAATTCCATAGTGTATTTATACAAATACACACCTTTTAATTTAAATTTAAATTTAATTTAAAATTCCCACCTTTTAATTCTGATCCTTAAAAAAGCTCTAAGAAATTCATCTCTCAAGTGCTGAAACATATCCTCAAAAAACACAACCATACAATGTCCCACAACCATTTCTGTGTTGAGGACATCACAACATTTCAGGAAAAGAAGCACATTGGATGTACACATTAAATTGTAACATGTGTTCTGTGTTAATAAATGTTGAAATACGAAGAGTCCATCTCAGAATCAAGGAAATGTAGTGCCCAATAAAGTTCATAAAATTTTGACATGAATGGTACGAAAACATTTCATCTTCAAGTATCCATACTGCTCAACTGAACTAAAACGCTGTCTTTTACGAACAGTTTTAGATAATGAAAACTGGTTCTTAACATGTATAATTACTGATGAATCAACAGCTTTACATTCAATGCACTTCAACTTGAACAATAACTATTTGTATATGTATGTATTTCCATCTGATGATCTGTTACATTTGGGGGAACTTTACTTAAGAAGATATCTTACAGACTTTTTCTTTTAATAACTCTAAAACTGCCCTGTCTCAGTCATCAGTGGCTACTGAGAACTTGATATGTGGCTAGTCCAAACTCACATGTGCTGTGTCAAGCACATGAGATTTCAAAGACTTAATGCTAAGAAAGAATGTACATTTTTTATACAGATTACATGTTAGAATGACAATGTTTGGGGTATACTGGGTTAAGTGGGATATATTATTAAAATTAATTTGGCTTGTTTCACTTCACCTTTTTAAATGTGGCTATTAAAATTTTCTTAATTATGTATGTGACTCACATCATATTTTTATTGGACAGCATTCGTCTAGAAGAATTTGATTAGCACTTAAGTACTTTGCAGATGACAGATTTGTTATTCAGATCCGATAACTGCAATACTGTTAAGCATTATAAACAAATACTGCTCTTGTTTTTAAGTGCTTCAAAAACATTTAGTATGAGGCTCTTAACTTCCAGAAAAGATGCCTATATCCCTTTTTCCCATACTTTCTCTACCAGCTTTGGTTAACATGAAATAATCACTAGGATTTGTCTTAAAGCTATTATTTTAGTTTTTCAAGATACGTACAATAGAGTTGATTTGGAAAAGGTGCACAGAAAAACATACCAATGACGAATAATAAATATTGTGGTGAATATACTTTCCTGATCACAAAAGGGAAAGATAAACACTATTACAATGGTAAAGAGAAAATTTTCTAAGAGGAATGGCATCAGAACAACTTCTCCACAAAGTATTTTAGCAAAAAATTAACTCCTGAGGTGAAGGATGTATATAGCTTCTTCCATGTTCTTTCCCATAGCTAGAACAGATCTTGAGAATATCACAAGTTCTCTAAAAGACCAAGAAAGCAAGTTCAGTTAAACTGAACTAAACATCATATATCAGATGGGGAGATGTGTGAAAGGGTGTATCAGTGAAATGTTCTATGTAACCATTGGACACAAAAACAATTTCCTCAAGTCTCCTGTAGATCTGTACGTATGTTAATATTTAGAGTTGCTATGACACCAGACAGATCTTCTTCCAGCTTTACCCTCAATGTACATTTCTTTCTATAATATTCTCCAAAAAACTGAGAACTACTTCCTTCACGATGTAATGAAAGGTCTTCTATTTAGCTGCTTCCTGTTACCAATACTTGCTGTAGTGTTCTAATATGTATTAAATTGGGGAGAGTTCCCACTTCCACTGCCAATTACCCAAGAGCATGCTTGATCAACACTCACATGCTGTTTAGTTACCTGAGAGTGACTAATCATGGAGCAGCTGATGCTAGTGCTGTTTCTTTCGTCCTCATTTACATCTCGAGTAGAAGGCACACCCTGACAGACTGAGCTGCTCAAGATGGTGTTTTTCTAGTAATTTTAATAGTGTTTCTGCATCATGTCATACTGTCCAACTACTCTGCAAGCCAAGACCTTTCCCTTTTCACCTCAATAGAGGCAGAGATTCATTTGCATGACTTAAAATCTCACACCAGAATATTCATATTCAAAATCATCTGGCAGGCTTGTTAAACCACAGACGGCTAGGTCCCCACCCGAGCTTCTGATTCAGGAGGTCTGGGGTAAGGCCAAAGGATTTGCATTTCTAACAATTTCCCAGGTGATGATGCTACTGGTGGTTAGAAGGCTACATTTGAGAACCAAAGTCTTTGATATCTATCCTATCACCACTCCCAGATATACCCTCAGAAAATGATCAAACAGAAGGGAAAGGAAGGGAAGAGGAAAGGAGGGAGGGAAGGAAGGACAAAAGGAAGGGAAGGAAGGAAGGAAGGAAGGAAGGAAGGAAGGAAGGAAGGAAGGAAGGAACGGAGGGAGGGAGGGAGGAAGGAAGGAAGGAAAGGGGAAGGAAGGGAGGGAAGGAAGGGAGGAAGAAAACAAGAAAGCAAGGGAAGGAGGAAGGGAGGAAAGAAGGAAGGGAGAAAAGGAAGGAAGAAAAAGAGGGGGGAAGGAAGAGAAGAAAGGAGGGAAGGAGGAAGGAAGGGAGGAAAGAAGGGAAGAAAGTAGGAAGGGAGGAAGGGAAGGGGAAAAGAAGGAAGAAAAGGAGGGAAGGAAGGTAGGTAGGTAGGAAGGAAAGAAGGGAAGGAGGAAGGGAGGTAAGAAGGGAAAGAAGGAAGGAGGGAGGAAGGGGGGAAGGAAGGGAAGGAAGGGAGGGATGGAAGGTAGGTAGGAAGGAAAGAAAGAAAGGAGGAAGGGAGGGAAGGAAGGAAGAGAAGGAAGGGAGAGGGGAGGGAGGGGGAAGGGAGGAAGGAAGGAAGGAAAGGAAAAGGGAGGTGGCTGACAAGTAGGGGGGAAGAAGGAAGGAAGGAAGGAAGGAAGGGAGAAGACAATTATTAAAGTATTACTAGAGTCTGGTACCACTCTCATGTCAAACACACTTTATGTAACTAAGGTTATTTAGTACTCATGACAATACAAAGATAGGTATTATTATATACTTTTCCAGATGATGGATATGAGGCTTAAAATGGATAAATAACTATCCAAAAGATCATATAATTGATACAACAGTCATGATGTGAGCCCAAGTAGGCTGATTTCAGAGCTCTCACCATGATGCTGTGCTGATGGTTTAGCAGCTTAGTCATGAACGTGTCTAGGGGATGTATCGTTATCCCGATCCCTGCCTCCTTGGAGAGCACAGTGCAGTCTCTGCTACAGGGCTGAGCATGCAGCAACCTGCAGAAACTGAAATTAAATAATGAGGTTTGTACAAAGGGCCTGCTTAGGATTTCCCTGATAACTTGTACTTGGCCAGCCAGAGTTTTCAATAGGGTGAGCGATTTTAAGGGATCAGATGCAAAAACTTTGGATTGTAATGCAGGGATTCAGGCAAATAAGGATGAAGGTTGGGGGCAGAAGGATGTGAAGAAAATTAAAAAGAAAAACTAAGGTGGAGAATATTGAAGTAAATCTGGAAACGGGTATATACATAAGGGGAAAGGTTAGGGAATTGGCAATCATTTCTACAAACTTTACATGGAATTAAATATTCATGCTCATATATTGTTTTCCTGTTAGAACTACCAGCAAGTCTTCCAGAGAATAAACATGGGGCTAATTGCTCCCTTCATATTGTAAACATAATGATTCACAAAAAATGAGAAAGCAAGAAAAGAATTACTGAAAAAAATGCCAAATTAAAAAAAAATCAAAAAAACATACATTGATTGTAATTTGGGCATTTTGCAAACTCTTTCCCTTCACATCTCCTATTATACAGTAACATCTGCCTTTTTAAAAAAAGTTTACTTTTTTTATTTTGAGAGAGAGAAAGAGAGAGAGAGAGAGAGAGAGAGAGAGAGAGAGAGAGAGCGCTGCACCATCAACACAGAGCCTGATGCAGGGCTTGAACTCACCAACTGTGAGATTGCGACCTGAGCCAAAACCAAAAGTTGGACGCTTAACCGACTGAGCCACCCAGGCGCCCCAACATCTGACTTTTTAAGAACATATTCCCCAAAGAAATACACTCTACAAAAGAGATCCAACAAAGAAGAGTTTTGTACACTTTTTTTCAAATAGATGCCTTAATTTGGTGAAGAGCATATGATTGATCTTAGTTTATCCACTGTGGAGTGAATGGGGGCACAGGTGTATAACCCATCAAATCTATCCTGCAGCAGGGAGGTTTTCCTCTTACCTTTCTCCTGCTATCTAGCTGTCCTTTCCAATAATAAATAATACCTATGTTGCCAGGGTTCAGGAGAGGTAAAACAGGGGAGTTAATTATAAACCCAAAGGTTTCAAGACATTTGTGCTCAGCCCAATTTGAACCCAGAGGGGATGTGAGGTGAGGCATGGTCTATTCTTACAGGTGGAAGTCCTAAATGTTCCTGGCCATCAGTGCCTTGGGGGACTCAGAGTGTCTGAATTAGTTTCAAGACCCTTGGACATGTTGGCATTGTTGGCTCAGTCCATTGGTGCTTTGCTCTTTGCTTGTCTGCATTAAGGTTAGAGCCGAAATGCCACAAAAACACAAGATCCATGTGTTGAGCTCAAAGCTGACTCAACTGATTCAGACCACCTCAATTCAAAGTGGAAGTAAGGCATTTGCCCTCCTCTGCTTAATAGGGCAATACCTTCCCCCAGCATATTTTCCTGTTTCTTGCCATTTCTTACATTCTAAGTACGAATTTCATAGAACAAGGTTGTAAAGGCTATGGACCATCACTAACTTGGGTTGCTCTTCCAGCTCATGAGGCAGAGGTATTGGGTTGCAGGTTTTAATATCCAACAGGAATCATGACAGAGATACCTGCAAAACATACCCTCCCACATCACCTCTGCCATATAGAGAAAGGAATGCTTCAGGGACTACTTTGGCAGGGATGTTTTATTTTGGAAACCACCTAAATCTGATTTTGCTTCTTTTTGTGGTAGTTCATTTCTTCTTGTACCAGGATAATATTCACAATTCACCTGAAAAACAGATTTTTGAACACTGATTTCATTGTAAGTCATTTTTCAGAATTTTAGGATCAGATAATGTCAGAGTTCCACAAAATACTTGCTTTCAAACAAAATTGCATACAGAAGCCCAGTATGCAACAGGTAAATGTTAACGTGCTTTGGTTCAAGCCAGGTCAGGGAGTCCAGATTCTAATCCAAACCTGGCTCCCAGGAGACTTGTAAAGAACACTTAGGGCTTAGTAGTGCACAGTGAGAAAACCAGTGATCTCATCCAGGTGCTTCATTTCAGTGATGAGGTACCTAAGCTTAGCAGGTTTATTCCAAGGTCACATATGAAATTAGTGGCAGGGTATTAGAAACTAGGGCTTGTGCTTCAACAAGCTCTCTCCACAACACAAGGCAGCCTGGTGAATGGGCAAGGTGTGTTTTCATATCTAAGAGCTGTCTGTGTGAGCGCATTGTTTTATTTTATTTATTATTTTTTAACTTTTTTTAAAGTTTATTTATTTTGAGAGAGAGGTGGGGGAGGGGCAGAGAGCTAGGAAGAAACAGAATTCCAAGCAGGCTCTACACTCTCAGCATAGAGCCCTATGTGGGGCTCAAACAAGAACCATGAGATCATGACCTGAGCTGAAATCAAGAGTCAGATGCTTAACTGACTGAGCCACCCTGGTGCCCCCAGCATTATTTTAGAAAATAAACCAAAACTGCACTTCTTCTTGTCTTGGATCAAAGCATGGGAAACCCCCCACCTATGCAGAAATCATCCTGCACACCTTGACCACCTATGCACAGAACAAAATGTACTATCTTGTCCTTTAGGAGTCACTGAAGCCTTTCGCTAAGGCAGTGAAGGACAACAGTAGGACTGATCTATGGTTGTCCCTTTCCTCCCTTTCTGGTGTCCTTCTCTATACACTCTGTTTTCCAAAATGACAGCCAGCTTATTTGCCCAACAGATCCATGCAAATGGAATAATGTAGAAAAAAGATTTAAAGGGTTACTGTTAACAAACTGATGGTTACCAGCGGGGAGGAGAGAGGGGGATGGGTGGAACACATGATGTGGATGAAGAATATACTTACCAGATGAGCGCTGAGTAATATACAGAATTGTTGAGTCACTATATTATACACCAGAAACTAATATAACACTGTACGTTAACTATACTGGAATTAAAATTAAAAACTTAAAATAAAAATAAAGGAGTACTCTTTAGGAAACATATTTTCTAATTATCTTCACATTAAAGAAGTATTTTAATGGCCAAAGTTTCAGGCACTTCAGAAAGAAATGGGAGTTAAAATTTTTAAATAGTATTTACTATTTTCCTTCAAATTAAAAATTTTTAAAATGCATACTCAATATAGACAACCTCAAAAAAAAAGGAAAAATAAAAATTAGCCATATTTTCCAATCCAAAATATTCCTGCTAACATTTTTATATCTTTCCTTTCATAATTATAACACATTTATGTATACATTCTTTTTCTGTATAAACAGGGGCTCTCCTGGATACACATTTTTCAAAAAAATGTTTTATTTAGAATGACTTTAGATTTACAGAAAAAAATTAGGAGAATAGTGGAAAGAATTCTCAGATACCCCACCCAGTTCCCCATATTATTAACATCTACATTAGTATAGTACATTCGTCACAATTAATGAGCCAATTTTGACATATTATTAACTAAAATCTATACTTCATTCAAATTTCTTTATTTTTGTTCACCCTTTCTGTGCCAGTTTAAGAGTAAAAGCATGTTACAAGTCTAAGAAAACATGAAAACTAAATGTAATTCCAAGATCCCATCCAAAATACAACATGACATTTAGTCATTGTTTCCTTATGCCTGTAACATGCTTTTTATAGTCATACATGGTGAATGAATACATAGGTTAATGAATAGTCCTGGAGAGAGTCTACTATTCAGTAGTATTTCACTGAATAACTGTATCATAGATTATTTAACTATTGACCCATTATATAGCATTTTAGTTTTTTTTTTTTAAAGTTTTCACTATTATAAATGTTTTGGGATATATCATCATACGTACATATCCATGACTAATACTTAGGGCAAATTCTTAGAACTGGATGGCTAGGTCAAAGACTATGCACATGCTTAAGGCTTCTGGGACACATTAGGAGACAGTGTATCATAGAGAAAGCGCATGAAGACTCCAGAGTGACTTCAGACTCCTGCTGGATGCAGTGCGTAGCTTTGGGAACTTAACTAGTTTCAGTGTGTTTCCCTCATTTTTAAGACAGAGTAATAACAACCACAATAACAACAACAGAATCTACTTCAGGGGTTCTTGGTGGGGATTTCGTATAAACACATATAGGTATTAATCAGGGTCCCCCAGAGAAACAGAGCCAGGATGTGCATGTGCATGCATTCACTTAGAAAAAAATATATACATATGATAAATTATTAGGAATTTGTCATGTGATCATGGAGGGTAAAAGATTCCCAAATCTGCAGTGAGGAAGGTGGTGACCTGGGAGAGCAGACAGAGTAGTGCTACTCTGAGTCCAGAGGCCTGAGAACCAAGAAAGCCAATGGTGTACATTTCAGCTCAAAAGCTGGTAGCCTCAAGATCTGAGAAGAGCCCATGTTTTCGCATGAGTCTGAAGGCTGGAAAAGATGGATGTCTCAGCTACGAGAAGTCAGGCAGGAGGAGTTATCTATGTACTCAGCTTTTTTGTTCTATTCAGGTCTTTGACTAGATGAGGCCCACCCACGTTAGGGAGAACAATTTTCTTTACTCAGTCTACCAATTCTGATGTTAATCTCATGCAGAAACACCCTGAGAGATACATTCAGAATAATGTTTCACCAAATGTCTGGGCATCCTGTGGCCCAGTCAAGTGACATATAAGATTAACCATCACAATATGGAAATAGCTTAGCATATAGTAACCACCTGTCCACAATGCCCTCATAAAGATCAAATATAGGAGCACACAACACATTGAGACTTAGCTGAGTGACTGATAAAGAACGTTCCTTTTTAAAATTTTAGACCTTACACTCCTTGGATACACATGTGAATGAACTGAGGTACATGGCCCCAGCCTCCAAATTATGCATAAGAAGCTGAGGTACAACTCTTAGTGGATTCTAGGATACCATGATACCTGGTACAAACATGATTTCCTTTGCTACTTCATAAAAGTTCATCCTGCAGTGACTTCTCTCTACTTTATGTTTCAAATTGTTAACCTGTCACACCTACAGAAAAGCCCATACTGGAGGTACAGGCCCTGGGTTCTAGTTTCTTCTGTGGTCTTGAATGGGTATGAACTCTTGGGTGAGCCATTGTCTTCTCAGAGTCTCAGAGCCCTCATCTATAAATAGAAAGGGTGGGCTGTGATTATTTAAGCCTGCTCACACCTACATTTACAAGGTCCTGTGCAAATATATAGATTTCCTTGAAGATGCCCATCACCAGAGAAAGAACAGCCTGTGGAATGTTAGTACCCCACGAAGAAGCAGGTTCATCAGACCTATGAGCAATTGGGTGGGCAAGACGGGGTAAGCAACTGATTGGCTCCGAGTCCAAAACTGGTTAAATTCTCTCTTGAAGGCAATACACTCTGGTGTGAAGAAGAGAAAAGTAAATGAGAAGCCAGATGATTATGTGTTGAACGTGAATTCCTCCGGCAACGGTCAGGCACATTTCTAAGAATTTTAAATGCATTATCTTACTAAAATGTTATCCAGGAAGCTTGTGACATGGATACTCAGCATGGAATCTTTTTAAAAAGCTGCTTTCCTCAGGATGGGAACAGGGAGGGAAAAATGAGTCTTGCTGCTTCTAGCTGCTGGTGGGAGAATGTGGGAATAGTTTCAACGGGTAGTTCAAAGCTCCTCAGGGGCAAGGGCTCAGAGGAGAAGGCTCCAGAAGACAGCGGAGACAGCAGTAGTTCATGCTGCCCCGTAAGACCCAGATGAAAGGAGCACTGAAGGGATTCTCCCGCGGGGAGAAATCCATCAGCAATTTTATGGAGCATTTCCTTCACCCTTGCAATTTGCTCTCCTTATTTAGCTAATCCTCACTTAGTGCCTTCCTGTGAAGAGAGTCAATGTCATCGCCCTGTTTGCACAAGAAGAAAACAGAGACAGAGAGAAGTGGAAAGCTCATCCCTTAGCACGGAGCTAAGGGGGAAAGGCAAAGCACGGAGTTAACTGTTAGCCTGCTCTGCTCACTTTCCATTCCCATTCGGGCAGTGGGCTCAGGTCCTCAGACTGTGCCAAACAAACAGCCTCTCTGCTCATAGAGAGTGTGCTTTCTTAGTATGAATTAAAGTATTAACCACCCCCCACCCTTTTTTTTCATGGAAGCTTAACTTAATCTTCTCGTCTTAGAGAATGCTCCCCCACCTCCATACACACACTTTTCCAGGGCTTTGGAGAATTCCCTCTCATGCACAGGCCACTAGACCATGGAAACTAATTTAAGGTAATGAGCTCAGTAGGAATCCAAGTGCTTTCTCTCAGCCATTCCCCAACCAGTCAGAGTCAGAGTGTTAAGTAACAATTTGCATGTGCTGAGGGCCATGGCTTCAAACTCTGAACCAGTCTGTCTGGCTCTGTCTCACAGTTGAAAGCTGCTTCTGAATCTGTAACCCAGACTCCCCATCCCAGCCAGCTGATTACACTCCCTGACCATTGGGCCTGAAAAGAACAGGGCAAAGCAAAGGGGACACACTGCTCAGCGCAAGACCATCATCAGGAAAACAGGTCAATGAGAAATGTCCATCACCCTCAGAATGAGTCAGGGGTAGCTGCAGTTTTCTGTTGATAAAAGGACACATCATTCCTTTCTCATCATAGGGACCCCCTCCTCCCACCAGCTGCCAGTATTTTCGGTGACCTAACAGTAACTTATTATCTCAGAAAAGACCTAAGTCCTCCCATGAGTTATGGAGGAACATCTCTGGGGGGTCAGAGGCTAGGGAGCACTATGACAATAAATGAGTCCCAGAAAAATTTTGTTCTCAGGCATGCAAAGGAAATGCAACAAGTTGTCTCCTTATACTAACATTTAGAGTGTGGACTCAGTGACCTCTCTGATTCCTTCCATCCTGACCTATTCTACAAGAGAATTTTATCAGTTACACCTCTCCTAGCAATGAACTGAGACTCCCATGGTCTACTTTTGGAGCTATCAGCATATTTTGATTTTAAAAAATCATAGTGTTTCTAATTCTCTTATTATCAGAACTTAGAGAAACATATTTCACAGTTGTTACGTTGTCTCAAGGATGGAAGTAGGAACGCCCCCCACTCCTCTGCTTGCCTTACACTTTTGATGAGGCCGCAGTTGGAGACATGGCTGGAGATAGGAATGGAAGGGGATAGAGAGACGGGCAAAGAAGTGGAGGGCACATCAGCATCCATTTTGAGGGCTCGAACAGAACTAGGGGACCTCCATGAAAATAGGGAGAAGTGTTGACCCCTCTTCCCTCTCTCTTTACCCCAGCCTTTACCTCCACTGATGACACACATCCCTCCTATTCTAAGGGTACAATTTTGGACTTAGTAGCGACTCAGCAAACAGATCCTTTAATCTAAAGGACTAATTGATTCTACATTGTTCTTTACAGAATTTAATAGACAAGATTAAAAGAAGCCCAGAAAAAAATAGAAGGTACCGATACATAGCTGGCCAGAAAAATATTTGGTGTCTTTTTCATTGGCCTGCCTCTCACAATTATCAATAACCCTGACACTGTACATTGATTTTATAGTCTACAAAGTGCTTTCCCAAAGATTACCTTGGGGTAATGATTTTAAGCATCCTTGGAAATGGAAAGAGGGGGTACATGGTCTTCATATTACAGCTGGGGAGGTAGAGATGTCATGAAGTTACTTCCCTGAGAACATGCCCAAGATTATGGGACTCCAGGGCTAAAGACATCCTTTTTAATTATATCATGGCACCTTTGGATTTCAAAATTTGAATTTACACCAAACTGAATTTCTGTCCACAAATTCCTGTTACTGAATTCAGCTCTAAGATGGCCATTGAGCTCCTGCCACAATGATCTAAGCCTACTCACTTGCTGCTAGAGTTCTTTCCAAAAATGTAACCAATTTTACAGTCAAGAAATATTAAGCACAACTCCTCATTACTAACAAGGCACTCTTCTAAGCGCTGAAAGCTATACAAAGAAAAAGGATGGGGGCACCTGGGTGGCTCAGTTGGTTAAGCGTCCGACTTTGGCTCAGGTCATGATCTCACAGTTTGTGGGTTCGAGCCCCGCGTCAGGCTCTGTGCTGACAGCACGGAGCCTGAAGCCTGCTTCTGATTCTGTGTCTCCCTCTCTCTCTGCCCCTCCCCTGCTCACGCTCTGTCTCTCTCTATCTCTCAAAAATAAATAAATGTAAAAGAAAATTAAAAAAGAAAGAAAGAAAGAAAAAGGATGCCCCTGCCTTAAAAATAAAAAAAGTATAAAGAAGGATAAGACTTGTGTGCCCAATAGTAAAATGTGAATAAATGTGAATCAAACTGTAGGAACGTCAAAATTAGGCTCCCCAATACCTAGTGAGTACATTCTCACTTTGTATTATAAAATCTACCTGAGCCTGTAAAAAATAAATCCATTAAATACATATATAACCAAGAAAAAAATCTGGAGGTATCATAAGCCCATATTTCAAGATATAGTACAAAGCTGTAGTAATGAAAACAATATGGTACCAGCATAAAAATAGGCACATGGATCAATGGAACAGAATAGAGAGCCCAGAAACAAACCCATACTTATATGGTCAAGTAATCTACGACAAAGGAGACAAGAACATATGATGGGGAAAAGATAGCCTCTTCAACAAAAGGTACTGGGAAAACTGGACAGCTACATGCAAAAGAATGAAACTAAAGCATTCTCTTATACTATGCACAAAATAAACTCAAAATGGGTTACAGACCTAAATGTGAAATCTGAAACTATAAAACTCACAGAAGAAAACACAGGAAATAATTTCTGTAATACCAAATATAGAAATATTTTTCTGGATATATCTCCTGAGGCAAAGGAAACAAAAGCAGAAACAAACTATTGGGACTACATCAAAATAAAAAGCTTTTGCACAGCAAAGGAAACCATCAACAAAATGACAAGGTAACCTACTGCATGGGAGAAGATATTTTCAAATGATATCTCTGATAAGGGGTTAATATCTAAAAGAATCTAAATCTCATATCTAATATCTAAATATCTATAAAGAATGTATACAACTCAACACCCAAAAAAATAAATAATCCAGTTAAAAAATGGGCAGAGGACCTGAGTAGACATATTTCCAAAGAAGACATACAGATGGCCAACAGACACATGAAAAGATGCTCAATATCACTAATCATGAGGGAAATGAAATCAAAACCATGATGAGATACACATGTCAGAATGGTTCATATGAAAAACCACAAGAGTAACCGATGTTGGTGAGGACGTGGAGAAAAAGGAATCCTTATGCAGTGTTGGTGGGAATGTAAGCTTGTGCAGCCACTGTGAAAAACAGTATTGAGCATCCTCAAAAAATTAAAAATAGAATTACCATAGGATCCAGTAATTCCACGACTGGGTATTTATCCAAAGAAAACAGAAACACTAATTTGAAAAGATACATGCACCCCTATGTTTATTGTGGCATCATTTACAACAGCCAACATATGGAAGCAACCCAAATGTCCATCAATAGATGAATGGATAAAGATGTGCTATATAAATGCAATAGAATATTACGCAGCCATAAAAAAGAATGAGATCTCAACATTTGCAACAACAGGGTATAATGCTAAGTAAAATAAGTCAGAGAAAGTCAAACACCATATAATTTCAGTCAGGTGGCACTTAAAAAACAAAACAACTAAACAAAGAACAAAAAGAGACAAACAAACAAACAAACAAAAAAACCAGACTCTTAAATACGGAGAGCAAACTGGTGGTTGCTAGAGGGGAGGTAGGTGGGGGGATGGGTGAAATTGGTGAAGGGGATTAAGAGCACACCTATCTTGATGAGCACTGAGAAATGTATCGAATATTTGGATCCTTATATTGTACACCTGAAACTAACACGACAGTGCCTGTTAATTATACTTCCAAAAAGTAAATATATAAACTGGTACACAGCACTCAAATAATAGGTGAGAAAGCATATCGGAATTTATACAATGCTTATGCATATCATAAAACAGCTTATTTTTTACTGAGCACTTATTTTGTGCCAAGAACCTATGTGTTTTACAGTATTTTAATGCTCATAACAAATTATGAGTAAGGTACTATAATTATTTCTACTTTATAGATGATAAAACAAAGGCA
Organism: Prionailurus bengalensis; assembly: GCF_016509475.1. Lineage (NCBI taxonomy): Eukaryota > Metazoa > Chordata > Mammalia > Carnivora > Felidae > Prionailurus > Prionailurus bengalensis. The sequence goes on along the minus strand of NC_057344.1, from coordinate 30,170,942 downwards.
TAGATATACTAAGTCTCTTGCCCAAGACGACAGTTTAAATCCACACAGTCTGGTTCCTGAGACTGTGCTCTTAAGAGTACAAGATGCATTACTGCATTTAATACTGATACTAACCTTCTGAGAGAGGCATTATTATGCCTTATTTTGTAAATAAGGGCACTGAAGTTTGGAGAAGTTGGTGTACTTGACCAAGAAATAACACAGAGACAGTAAGCTTAGGAGCTGGGAAGATTCTCCAAATCCAGTGATTCAATGACTATTCAACCCCAGGACACAAGGCCTAATTGCCCTGGCTGCATAGGAGTTATTTTATGATTAACTAGAATATTTTCTTTTCTATGTATTTCTTGACAGTGGAAAATTCACATTATACCTACTATTTTTCAGATTATTCTAAGGAAGAATTAATGAGGGTATTCCTCTCAGAAATCAGATTCTCACATGAAAGTACATTTTTAAAAGCCTCCAAATGAAAAAAGAACTATGAAATGTTTAACCTAAATGTCAGTACATTGAAACTCACAGCTAGTAAATATAATCAGGAGGGCATTTTGCAGATTAGTGTGCAATATTCGTCACTGTAAAGTGAGATTAGAAAATTGTACAGTAATCGCTTCGTAAAGATTGCCTGGTTATCATAAGCACTAATTACACGGGATATGTGGAATTATGAGCAATCACTTTGTCTCTATATGAATGTATAAGTGTGAGCATCAGGGAAATCATCAATTCTTGAGAGAAAAAGATTAGAGAAAATCCAGCATCTGTGTGAAAATACTCCTAAGAAAGACATTTGTCATATATCCATCAGAGCAGCCAAGTAATCCCCTACTAGGCACAACATTATTATGTAACTTGTGCTGGTCTGCTCTGCTCTGCAGCTGGGAAGGCTTTAGTTGGAAAGAGAGAGTGGAAGTGACTGCTTGAAATATTGGATTAGTTTATGGACAACCTGGTCAGCTTCAGATGGGAGTAGAAAGATTAATTATAGAAGTACCTGAAATAGTCTAATTCACAAGTACTTCGTGTGTGTGTGTGTGTGTGTGTGTGTGTGTGTGTGTATTTATGTATTTTGAGATGGAAAGAGAGAGAGACCAGGGGAGGGGAAGAGAGACAGGGAGAGAGAGAAACCCAAGCAGGCTCTGTGCTGTCAGCACAGGGTCCCTCACGGGGCTTGAACTCAGGAACTGCGAGATCATAACCCAAGCCGAAATCAAGAGTCAGATGCTTAACAGACTAAGCCACCCAGGTGCCCCAAATTCACAAGGACTTTCATTAGAGAGCAAGGCCCCAAATGGATCAAGAGCTGAATGGCCATAAGAAAACAGGAGTCTCAGGCTGGCATCTGGCTTCCTCATCCGAGAAAGAACCATGAAGCCTCCTTCCTGTCCTTTCCCGCTGGATTTAATTGCATCGCTTCAGGAACTAGAGGAACCTGGGGCAGCATGGATGTGGAAAGCTGGTGAAATCAGACTTGTGTGGTACCCCACTTCATTCCTTTATTTTTTGTTTGTTTTTTAGTGAGAGAGAGCATGGCAGGGAGAGGGGCAGAGGAAAGAGAGCAACTTTCTTTTTTTCTTAAAATTTTTAACGTTTATTTATTTTTGAGAGAGAGAGAGAGAGAGAGAGAGAGAGAGAGAGAGAGAGAGAGATCATGAATGGGGAAGGGGCAGGGAGAGAGGGAGACACAGAATCTGAAGCAGGCTCCAGGCTCTGAGCTGTCAGCACAGAGCCCGACGCGGGGCTCGAACTCATGAACCATGAGATCATGACCTCAGCTGAAGTTGGGTGCTTAACCGACAGAGCCACCCAGGCACCCCAGGAGAGAGAGCATCTTAAGTAGGCTAAATGCCTAGTGTGGATCCTGATGTGGGGCTCGATCCCACAATTCTGGGATCATGACCTGAGCTGAAATCAAGAGTCAGATGCTCAACTGAACTGAGCCACCCAGGCACCACCTCCCACCCCAACTTCACTCCTTTGTGAGCATTAAAATTTCTCCTGTTTGATATTCCAACTGTTCCTTTTTAATAATTAGCACTAAAATCCCTAAAGTGGAAGGAGGTCATTTTTGCTCATCTTTGGGAGCAACTGGGAGGGAGAGAGGGAGAGGATAGCCCAAACCACAGCAGTCTTAGGGGAAGAAAACCACACTGGATGGAAGGGATGATGGAAGCTTTAAATGTTAAGAAGAAAACACTTTTAGTTTCTGGACATTATGAAGGAGGAAGGAAGAAGGGTAAGCTAATTTCATCTAAGTGAAGCCCTGAAGGCTGATCAACAGGTACCAAGCAGCCATGCTGGGTGCTGCGGACACAGTGAATACTATAGGTGGGGACCATGTCTTCAGAGATCTGTCTAAGGACACAGGGCACTAAAGAGAGAAGGTTTAGGAAATATCAGAATGTGCTCATTGGACTACTAATGTTTCTTACTGCTCTGATTTTCTTCCTTACCTTCATCCCTTTTGCTCAAAAATGTTTATTTATTTTTTGAGAGAGAGAGAGTCAGAGAGAGAGAGAGAGAGAGAATCCCAAGCAGGCTCTGCGGTGTCAGTGTGGAGCCCAACACAGGGCTTGAACTCACGAACTGTAAGATCATAACCTGAGCAGAAACCAAGAGCTGGACGCTTAATCCACTGAGCCACGCAGGTGGCCTGCCATTATCCCTTTCTAATCTCCAGGTTTTGGCATTTGGGGCACTGCTGCAGTTCGGGAACTGTGTAGCACCCAGATAGCTTTCAGAGACACAACAAACACACCCAGGTGACCAGGACCATCTTTACCCCTGACACTTGGTCCAGAATCTCCTATGGCCAATTGTGAGGTATATTAATTAAGGGAAAAGGGCCAGATGCATCACAGTATATACAGGAGCTAACATTTACATTAAAAAAAAAAAAGCACATGGTCCAGCTTTCTTGGGAAGGAGGCATCCAGAATTACTCTTGCTTTGGAAGGGGAGAGGGTGGCTACAGACAGGGATGGGGATGAAGGAAAGATTTTATCACTTGTGCTTCTTTACTTTTTACATTTTTACCATATGAAGACATAACAAATTTTTAAAAAGTCAAATCCCTACTCATTATGTTTCCAAAAGGCCACTTCCTCCTTCTCTCAATGAACAACCCTCACTCTGAGATGCTGATCCGGTTAATATAATTACCGGGTCTGTGTAAATTATCCATAAACATGGAAGTCTTGCGGGTCTTATACATATTTTCAAAAAAAAAAACCCCGATATCTGTGGAATGTGAGAGTACCAAAGAGAAGTTTTGAATAGGGAGGATTCAAATACTCTGGAAGCTTTCCATGCCAGAGTCATACAGATCTGGTTGAATCCTAGTTATTTCACTCTTATAGACTGTGACTGGAAGCATTTGTTAAGCTTTCTGAGACTTAGCTTTAATCTCGAAAAGCAGGGTTTATAACAACGACCTCATGGGACTTTAGCCAGAATAAATGACAGCTCTCTGCACAATGCCTGGCACATGGTAGGTGTTTAGCACTGGTGCGTTTCCTCTTTTGCTTCTGTGCCTTTATTTTCCCAAACCAGACTGAGGAGACGAAACCAAGTAGCATCAGTAGTGCACGGATATACAGTTCCACACCTATTTTCTTTTATTCTTGTGAATGGCTTTGCAAGAGATTCCCAGTTGATAGGAGAGGCGATGGGGCACAGATAGCAAGCATAGTGTTTTCCCTATTAGTTCAAGTCAGTATATTTCACGGAGCGTCCATGGTATGCTCAGCATTGTAAGTGTTGGGGGCGTAGCAGGGAGAGCACTGTGGTTTTAAATAAGGTGGTCAGCTAAGGGCTCACTGATCAGGAGACATTTAGAAAAAAACCTGAAGGAGGTGAGAGAGGGAGCCGTTGCATCTGACATTGGAAAGGCAAGGTCTTAACGATTCATCAGGAATTCTTTGAGTCATCTTTGTAATATATACACATAAAGTTGCTAACCGCAAACTCCTGATTTCAAATCATGCAGTAATATAGTCACACATGAGCACTGGAATCTGGAGTCTCCAAACTCCCTGGCACATGAGCCAAAGGCCTCAAAATGTTTCTCTCACTTCTACTTGCTAGGAGCCTTTCCAGTGGTAGCCTAAACAGTATCATCGTTACTGGAATTCTCCCAAGCTTCTAAGTTCTAGCCTGAAACTTTTCTGTTGTAGAATTCTAAAATCATTGCGGGGGGGGGGGTACCCCTGCAGTACTGTAAGAGAATTCTCTGGCATTGGAGAAAATACTATAACCAACATTCATGAGGGGTAGTCAATATTAGCTTCAGGACTTGTAGTGATGGTGAGATTGCTACTTCTGAGGGCGGCTCATTCTCTTCTCTGTTTCAATCACAAGAAATATCTATTTAAAAAAAATTCTCTGTAATGTCTTTTACTTATTTTTGATGGAGAGAGAGACAGTGTGAACAGGGGAGGGGCAGAGAGAGGGAGACACAGAAACCAAAGCAGCCTTCAGGCTCAGAGCTGTCAGCACAAAGTCTGGTGCGGGCTGGAATTCACCAACTGGAAGATCATGACCTGAGCCAACGGACTGAGCCACCCAGGTGCCCCAAGAAATATCTTTTTGAATAAAAATCTGTTTTATCTTTAAATCTTGATTCTTGCTAATTAGTTAAATAATGAGTCCTTCACCTTATAGCTGTATTTATCGAATGTCTTCTATGTTGAGTGTTGAGGGCAGGTTTTTTTTTTTTAAATTAAGTGTAAGGCAATTAAGTATGAAGACTGAGGTCTTGGCCTCAACAAGCCTGAACTCCATTCAGACATCAAGAACATATGCCTGCTTCCTCCTCCACATGGCTATCTATGAAATATATGTCTGTTTCCTCCTCCCAATAGCTGTTAATAAAATATTCAAGACGATCACGTTTCTTCCAAGTTTTTTCTCTTGTTGCCAGAAATGTCTCTAGAGTTGTCAACCATTCTGATTATTATCAACATTAAACTGATATAAAAGAAACTCCCAAAAAGTAGGCAGAATAAAATATGAGAAATTAGAATTCAGAAATAATTCTCTTGATACTAACTTGCTATAGATGTTAAGCTTAATAGAGTATGCTTTCTATATAAAGCTATTTTTAAAGTTTATTTATTTATTTTGAGAGAGAGAGAGAGAGAGCGTGCACATATGAGTGAGAAAGGGTCAGAGAGAGAATCCCAAGCAGGCTCCATGCTGTCAGCACAGAGCCCAAAGCAGGGCTTGATCTCACAAACCATGAGATTGAGATCATGACATGAGCTGAAATCAAGAGTTGGATGCTTAACTGGCTGAGCCACACATGCACCCCAAAACTACTTCTTAACATTTTTTTAGAGAGAGAAGGGGGGGGAGGGGCAGCGGGAAAGAGAGAGAAAATCTTAATCAGGCTCCACCACTTAGCACGAAGCCTGATGTGGGGCTTGATCTCTTGACCCTAGGATCATGACCTGAGCCAAAATCAAGAGTTGGACACTCAACTGACTGAGCTACCCAGGTGTTCTAGCATACTTTTTATATAGACATCTGAAGCAATATTACAAGTCTTACAGTAAATTTAATATTGTGACTATCTAGCATTTCCTTATTTAAACAACGGCAATTTGGGTATGTTTTTTATAGGACAATAGAGAGAGGTTGATATTGACACTCGTACACAGTTTATTGACTGGGGCCCTGGTATCAAAGACATGACTGGAATGTGTCAGTGTAAGTGCAGGCAGGTCATATGGATGGAGGCAAGAAGGCTTTCTTCAAAGGAAGAGCTGCAATGTACTTGAATGTATCTAACTTAAAAAATGGATAGATTTTTTTTTCTAGACCTAGAACTTTCAAATGCAGAAGAGATGGACAATTCAACACTTCTGGAAATAATATGGAAAAAAATACTGACTTAGATCTTATAACACCTGGTACCCAATAATAAAATTAAATCCAGGAAAGAAAAGCCTCTACAAAAAAGTATGACTTTTCTTCTACTTTAAGTGGCTCCAAAAACGTAGTTAAAATAACTTTGCGACCAAGATCAAATAACAGACCATCAGTTGAATAGAGGGGAATTATAAAGTGTCCCAGCAACAACAAACAAGAGGTTCTAATTATATTTTTAAAAACACTTAAAATTTTTTTACTTTAAACTTATGTATGCATGTATTTATTATTGAAATATAATGGACATATACCATTGTATAGGTTTAAGGTGTGCAATGTGTTGGTTTGAAAAAACACAGATAATTAACCTGTTTTACTTTATGTTGGAAGTTTTAAACTATTCATATTTTCTAGTCAATTACCGTCAATATTTTTTGTTTCTTCTCATGCAAATTCACCTCCCATTCAAGACTCTCTAATGTATAAATAATCAGGGCAAGATGTCTCTTTCTGTTATTGTTTTCAGGTTTTGGGTTTTATCTTCTGATGTTTCCACAAAAACACCAAATAAGAACTACATTGTTTTATTTTTGGACATTTGTATTTTAGGAAGAGAAGAAATAAAAAGACTTCTAGTAACATAGAATAAGTATTTCTACTGTAATGCAATACATGTATCCATAAAAAAATAACCCTCATTTTCTGAAAAATCACACACTATAAAAACGGAACTTATGAGAAAAATCAGTAAGGAGAGATCACTTCAAACGTATGGAACTTTACAACCAGAATACAAACAAAAATAATAATTGGTACCCAGGGAGATAACTTGGATTGCCCAGGCAAGCAGCTCAGCATGGATGGAGATTGCTACAGTGAGGGCTATAAAAACAAAACAAAATACACCCCCCCCCAAACCCTAACAAAGTAGAGTGGAAGTGCAGGCTACACAGTAAAGGAAGCTGACTGGTGGGAGCCCAAACAAGGGATAGAATTGGGGTCCTCAGTCGGTTGCGTTGCTAGGAAGTTGGGCACTAGAGGCAGAAACTGCTATAAAGTAGGGGCTGCACATGTACAATGCCGGGCTGCATCACTCTGTGCAGGAAGCACTGAACTGGGGATTTTTTTTTAAGTTTACTTATTTATTTTGAGAGAGAGACAGAGCAAGCGGGGGAGGGACAGAAAGAGGAAAGAGAGAATCCCAAGCAGGCTCCATGTTGTCAGTGCAGAGCCCAATGTGGGGCTGGAACCCACGAACCGTGAGATCATGACCTGGGCCAAAATCAAAAGTTGGATGCTTAACCTACTGAACCACCCAGGCACCCCTGAGCTGAGAATTTTTCATTTCTTTCTTACAGAAAGTCATTCTACTCCAGGAAGCTGGCTTCCCTAGCCAAGAATAATCCATATAGAAACCAAATGACTTCTGCATATACAAGTATTTCTTTGTATATCCATCTCATACCAACTAATTCTCATTGCAGGATCAGGTGTTTGTGTGTTATAGCAGAAGAGATTATATTTAAAAAAATACTCCTAGAAAAAAATCTGATGAACAGATAATCATAAGAAAGCTAAAACTAACATGATGAGTGTGGAATTTGAAAGGCACATGTCTTTAGTAAATTCATGCTTTTATTTTTAAACATAATTATTGTTGAAATACTAATAATATATAAAACTAAACCAAGAAAGAATATGAATTTGTTTCCACTTTAATTCAGAAAGAACATAAACTGCAATCTATGTTACCACAGAGGTGAATGCTAGCTGGGAAAAAGGAAGATGTATTTTACAACCAGAATGCACAGGCTAACAGTGGCTCATTCGTTGATCTTAATGATGTTGGAAACTAATATAGTAACTGTCACTAGAACTAAAAATCAGAGGCTCCAAAGTAAGATGGAAACCAGTGTCCATAGCCCAAACATGCTATCATAACCTGCTATTGACCACACCCTACACATTAAATTATGGCCTTTTGTAAAAAGTAAGTCAAATTGCCTCCATATATACATAAATAAAAAGGTTATGGATATTTAGGAATCACAATATGTCAAAAATATGTTGTTGAAAATTGTATCAAATACCATTTGAGTAGTTATCATGTATAAGGCGCTGTTAATTTTTTGCATATATTAAAACTAACACCCACAATAACCTCACAGATTTTATTATTATGTTCATTTTACAAATAAAAAAACTTAAGTTCAAAAGTTTAATTAGACTTTCATTTCTGTCCAAAATGGAGCACGGATCAGATTTGCCTTCCCATTTGAAACAACTGAAAAAATAGATAAAATATACAGAAACAATAGCTTTCAAGACATTGGATATAAATCCAAGACATTGGATATATATTAATATATATTAACCATCGTACATTTAATATATATATGTTAATCACATATACATATGATTATGTATACATACATGTATACATATGTATGATACGTATATATCCTATGGGTCCTATTTCTCTGACTGATACAGATTTTGGTACCAGAAAGTATGCTGCTATTCTAACAAATATCTAAAAGTGTAGCAATGGCTTTGGAATTGGATAAAGGATAAATGCTATAAGAATCTTGAAGCATATGATAGAAAATGTCTAAGTTGACTTAACAGATGGTTGGTACAAGTATAGCCATTAAAGATGATTTTGATCAAAGTTCAGATGAATGTGAGGAGTGTGGTAGAGAAAGCTTCTATCATCTCTGAGAATACATACATTATCAACAAAATATTGGCGACCATTTGAACATTAAGGAGGGTCCTGGTGACGTCTCAGAAGGAAATGAGGAACATCTTACTAGAAACTGAAAGAAAGGTGATCTTTGTTATAAAGTGGCAGAAAATATAGCAGAATTAGGCTCTATATTGGCTGAAAAGTAGAACTTGTAAGAGATGAATTTGCATATTTAGTTGGGGAGATTTCCAAGAAAAGTGTGTTAGGTGAAGACTGATTTCCCTTTATTGCTTCTAAAAATATCTAAAAATGTGCAGGTCACTTTGGAATTAGGTAATAGGAAGAGGCTGGAAGAGTTCTGAGGTACATTATAGAAAAAGTTTGGATTGCCTTGAAGAGAAAGTTGGTAGAAATATAGATGCAAATGATGATTCTGTGAAGGATCAGAAAGAAGTGTGGGGAGCTGCAGAGGAAGCTTCCATTGTCTTAGAGAATACATATATATTGCCGTGAACAGAATGTTGCTAGAAATGCGAATGCTAGAGGTAATTCTGGTGTGATCTCAGAAATGAAGAAGATATTTTTGGACATGGGAGGAAAGGTATTCCTTGTTATGAAGTGGCAGAAATCTTGGCAGAGCTGCGTTCTAGTGACGGGTGGGAGGTAGAACTTGTAACCAGTGAACTGGGGTATTTAGCTGAAGGAATTTCCAAGCACCCTGTGGAAAGCGTGGCCTGGTTTCTCCTTGTTGCTTTTAGTAAAATAGTAGATATAGAAAATATTATGTGATCTATAAAAAAGCTCCTGGAACTAATGAGTGTGTTCAGCAAATCTGCACCAATAGCAGAAAAAGCATGTAATACTTGGGGTAATTCTGACAATATATGTGCAAGACCTATACATGAAAAAATTAAAAAAAATACTGTTGAAAGAAGTTTTTAAAAAAACAACATCAACCGAGAAATAAAACTCAACATTAACTTGTTAATTCTCTTCAACTTGATCTTTAGATTCAACAGAATCCCAATCAAAATCCGAGCAGACTTGTTCGTATAAATTGACAAGCTGATTGTAAATGTCTTCTGAAAACAACAGAGGACCTAAAAGTGCCAACACAATTTTTAAAAGAACAATGTTGGAGAAATTACTTTCTTTACTTGACTCCAAGACTTATAATAAAGCTAAGGTAATCATATCAGTGTGGTATTGGCATAAATACAAATAAACAGATCTGTAGAACAGAAAAGAGATACCAAAAATCGACCCATACATAAATAGTCAATTGATTTTTAACTGAGATGCAAAGGTAATTCAGTAGAGAAAAGATCATTTTTTCACAAAAGAAGGTAGAATGACCCAAGAGCCATATGCAAAAGAACAAAACAATAAAACCCTTGATCTATATCTTGTATCATATATAAAAATTAACCTCAATGGAAGACAGACATAAAGGCAAAACCTAAAGCATAACATTGTCTAGAAAAAAAAAAGAAGAAAAGATAAAATCCTTGTTATCTTGGTTAGGCAAAGTTTTCTTAGATACAACAGCAGAAGAGAAATGCAAAGAAAAAACTGAAAAGTTTGACTTCATCAAATTTAACATCTTTTTTGCAAAAAATAAAATAAAATAAAATAAAAACAGTCAAGGGAATGAATAAGTAAACCACAGAATGGCAGAAAATGTATGTAAGTCACATATCTGATAAAGAACTTGCATCCAGAATATATATATTTATTGAGTTGCAAAGTTAGCAACTCAATAATAAAAAAGAACAACTTGATTAATAAATGGGCAAAACATTTGCATAGTCATTTTACCAAAGAACATATCCATATGCAGATAAGCATATGGAGAGATGCTCAACATCATTAGTCACCAGGGAAATGCAAATTAAAACCACAATGAGAAGCCACTATGCACAAATTAGAATGTCAAAATCCAAGTGACTGACCATACCAAGAGTTGGCAAGGATGTGAATTTCCTAGAATTCTTGTCTGCTGCTGTTGGGAATATAAAATAATTCCATACCTTGGGAAGTAGTTTGGCAATAGCTTAAAATGTTGCACATCCATCTACCACATGACCCAGTCGCGGCTCCACCACTAACCAGTTGTTTAATCTGAGACAAGTAAACGGGTGGCATATGTTAGCTATCACTATTGTTAACAACGAGATGTCCTACACTATTTCATAAGCTCACCCAGGCTGCATTACTCACACACCTTAATACAGTAGCTTGTACACACAGGAGGGAAAAGAGAAGAAGGTCTGTACTATTTAGGAAGTATGTGTGGAAAGGAGGACCAGGTTACCAGAGGTAGAAACAAATATTCCTTAAACTTTTTTTTTTCTGAGAGTGACAGTAATTGTAGAGCTCATACTTGATAGCCATTCTCTTCATCACTGATTATATACCATCTTCAACTTTGTTGTTAGCCTGACCATATTTCTTTTTGTGAGCCACTTTAGGGCTCACGCACAACAAAGGAGAGCAGGGCAGAAACAAGGATCTTCTCAGTGTTATGTCACTCAGTAAAAACGGCACTTTTGTTCTTTTGTCCAACACTGGGACAAATGGAATAAGCTAAATCTCTTGATCTTGTGGGAAGACCAACCTGAGGTCAGGCTTTATGAAGAAGGGGAGGAAGGAGGAGAAAGAAGAGAAGGAAGGAAGCTCAGCGATGTCCCATTAAGCTTGGTCTCTGGGAATCAACCATAAGGTAAAGGATATGTGATCCTTGAGGAGGATTTGGAATGTTTTCTTGGTAACTCACTCTGTGAAAACACCCCCAAATTCCACAAGAAGGAAAAGACGGAAACAGGAGAACTTTCCACAGCCCCAGATCTACTTTTTAGGTTGCTGTCAAGGATGAGGCAAGATCTCACGGGACCTGCAAAATGTGGTTTATGTCAGAGTCCTTTTTTTGTGTGTCTGTGTGCCTGTCTCAAGTGACTAAAGGTTAGAGGCACAGAAGATACAGATAAAACATGGCCTACGTGATACAAAGGAGTAGGTAGATATGGGAAAGGAGACTGGGGGAGATATGTAGCAGGAAAGAACTGCAAGAAGTTCAAGAATATTGGGGGAACATTCTATCCCCTGGTTTACAACCAGCTGCTGAGCAAAGAGATACGAAGCATGCTGTAGCTCCATTTTCACTAAAACTATTGCCACACACTGTACATAGATAAAAGCAGGAGCACACGGTTTATTCCGGGCTCTTATTAATTGATCGCTATGTGATCAATTAACCAAATTGAAAAAAAAAACAAAAACAAAACAAAGTAGGACAACAGAAGCTGGTAGGGTGAGCCAGGAGAAATAAAAGAGATTGGAAATATTAAAGGAAGTAGGATAACAACTAAAGGAAGAGGACCGAGTGGCTGGCAGGAATGGCAAACGAATTTGATAAAGGAAATGAGGATGGCTAACATATCTGATATCGGGGGCCAAGTTTCAGTTGAGGCTCAGAGTAAAGAATGGTTTTCTCTCTGGGGGACAGGAAACTGCACCTTTAAACAAAACAGTCTCATACCTCATCTGAGGGAGATGATACCTACGGCATGAGGGAGGGGAATACCATCCCAGACCAAGCATAAGAGAGGAAAAGTAGAAGTATAAAGTTAAAAAGACAAAACAAACAAACAAACAACAACAACAAAGAACAAAATAGCTCCTGAGCTCTAAGGTGTGTGGTCAGGGAAAATTACCATGTTTCCCAAAAATGTCTGCAAGGACTCTCAATAAAAACAACCAGTAATGAAGGAGTCAGAGTGAAGGGAGCATCATATCATGGGGGCACCTACTTTACAATCTCCAGACCCCTGGGGCTCTCTCTCAGTCTCTCCACACAAGCCTCCTTCTGGACTTTAACCGCAAATACTTGCTGATGGACTGGTTTCCCGTAAAAGCTGATCCTTTGTTTGCTTTAATTAAAAGATTTTTACTTAAGACTCATTTTATCACTCTCAAATCACTGAAAACATGATGAGGTCAAGAACGAAATAACAAAACAACACTGAAACATTAACAGGGAAAAACGTGTTATCGAATCTATATTACCAAGGAGATCCTAAAAATTCCCTCTGCTTGGTAACATTCAAAAGGAAAGAAATAACTAGAATAAAGATAGAGGAATATTTCATAGAAAATGGGGATTAAAGTCTAAGGCAATTAAAAGTACTTTTGTAAATAAATTGATGATGACGTATAAAATAAATTAAATTTGACATATTAAAATATATCAACAAAAACTCCTTTATGTAAATAAACAGGGGAGAGAAGAGAGAGCCATGTATTAGATTTGTCAAATTGAATAGAACATTCAAGAAGTTACTGCTATGACACGCATTTACTCATTTCATGTCGATGAACTATATGCCTCAGTTCTCGCTATTATGGAATGTAAGAATCTTTAAAAGTTCACCTTTGCTTGTAAACGTTTTTTTAAAAAAAGGCTTTACTAAATTAAAGCCATTTAAGAGTAAGAATGCGATGCCAGTTTCAAGCTGCTGTCAGGGGACAGATTTACAAGGACTCATAAAGTCATCATTCAGTTATACGCGGTCTTCTTATTTTTGGCACCTAATAATAATGCTGCAGGCTGCCACCTTCAAACTGGAGGCCATTCGCCCCCAACTTCACTAATCGTTATTTAAATTTTTTTTCCAGTGAACCATCTCACTTCTATCATTAACATAATGTTTTATTAAAGTGGCTCTTGGCAGTAAAGATCCGACAGTTCTCTTCTTTTATACACTGTGGCTGTTTTTCAAGTTTTATACTTCCTAATGATCTGTGATCTGTGTCTTGACAGCCACAAATTCTGTTCGCATTTTTAAACAACTATTTTAAGTTGACCAAATCATCTTTAAGCTTGAGAAATTATGCCTAAAATATCAGCAACTGAATCTCTCCCTTTCTTACTCCGTAGGCTGTTTTTTGTCAATTCAAAAAGAATATGCATACACACATGCCCACAAAGCTTATTTATTTATTTTAACCAGTGGCATACTTTAGAATTTTAGTCAATAGAGATCCTGAGTGTGTGTGTGTGTGTGTGTGTGTGTGTGTGTGTGTGTGTGTGTATAAAATCTATAATACTGGGGAAGATGTAACAACAAAAAAACACAGTTTTATTTCAAATATTTGATATTTTGTAGTAGTTGTCAGAACATTCTAGTAATGTATTTACAATTGATTTAAGGGAGTGTTGAATTCTCAATTTTTAAAAATTCAACGATTTATTTAGCACGTACGAAGTTCCAGTGACTGCATTAGATACCGTAATACAAAGAGAACAGGATAAATACAGCCCTGCCCTTTAGTGGCTTCCCCTATAGGAAAGGAACTGGACAGATGAGCAGCCATTGACCCCAATGTATGGTCAGTACCGTGATAGAGGAAGAGAGCATCATGGCAACAGGTAGGAGAGTGTATCATTTAAAGCTACAAGGTCAGGGAAGGTTCTATAAGAAGAGGACTGTCACCTACAATGAAATTCCAGGGTTGGAGAGGAATTATTTGAAGGAAGTGACGGCAGAAAAGTATTTCTGGAGTCAGGGACATGAGAGACCTCGAGGGAGCACAGCGTTATCAAGGATGCAGCCTGGAGTGGGGAAGGGGGTGGAGGATAGGGGGAAAAGCAGTGAAGAAGAGGAACGGAAGAAAAGCCATGTCTGTATCAGGAGGACTTTGTAAGAAGTGCCCATGCAACAATATCATTCTGAATGCAGAGAAAGAATTGAAAGGGCGGAAGCCCAGAAAGACAGACACCAATTAGGTAGAGGTTTCAGAAAGTCAGGTGATAAATGTCGACGGTCTGAATGAGGGTAATGCAATAGAGACATAAAGAAATGCAGATTCAAGAGATAATAGGAGATAGAATCACCAAGGCTTGGGGATTGATCTTTCAGTTGGCAAGGGACATAAAGAGGAGACAGTTAGCAGATACTCAGAAAGGTATGCAGAAGGGAGCCTATGACACTTCAGTCAAATCTTTGAGTATCTTTTCAGTATGTATAAATTCTCAAAGACCAGTGACTAGGTCTCCCACAGGTTGAACTCAGTTTGGCAAATATCAATATTTACTTTAATCTTTGTAGAGTAAAATTTTTTATCATCTCAACTGACAGTCTTCTTTGCAGGGAAATATTACAAGCAAAGCATGCCAAGCATTAAAAAGAATCACAATTGTCCCTTAGAGTTTGTGGAAATGGCATTTGGTCTGCTTCCCTGCATTTCACTTGGGACGTGTGGCTCTTCGATACACAGTTGGGAGGGGCAGGAAAGACTAAGGATGCGCTGGGCAGACATTTTAGGACAATTTCGTAATAGAATGAGATTATTGATTTCAACCATGATAAATAAAATGCCTTTTATATTTTTGATCACTAAATGAACATGGTTGAGTTCAGGAAGGTCAACATGTGGCTATTTCCTCACATAAATTTTAAAAGTGTGCAGGATTAGGTTGCCCTAATATGAGGGAAGGCCCATAAACATTTGTTATTTCCCAGAAGCCAGACGGGTACATTTAAAATTAGAGGAAATTCCATCTGGAATGTTCCTTTTTCCCTAACACAAAACTCACTTCTATTTCCCAAAAAGAAAACTTTGTCTTTTATTTTTTTACTTTTATTTTTATTATTACTAATTTATCACCTAAAGGTCCTTATGAGAAAAGGCAGAAAATAGAATCGTGAGAAAAAAACCCAGTAACACTGAAATAGTACTCTGAGAAGTGAAGCATTCTGGTGGGAGAAAGACATTCTTGCCATCAGCAGCCAAACGGAGAAGCTGAAAAGCCTCAAAAGTAAGACATGTACCCTCTTTCAGTCAGGTTGTCTCCAGGTCAGGGAGCAGAGCCTAAGGAGACGACTCCAACTCTATGACCATATCCCTCCTTGATGTCATTGTAGCCGCTTGGAAGATGTGGACACATTCATTAATTCAGCAAGCACTTATTAGACACCTGCGGAGGCTCAGACATAATTATAGGCTACAGGAATGTGACAGATTCAAAATCTCTACATTCAAAGTTTTGCAAATAAGTTAGGGATGAAAGACACAGAATAGAGACTATAGTCAGTGATATTGTCGTAGCGTTATACAGTAACGGATGGTAGCTATGCTTGTGGGGAGCACAGCATAATGTATAGAGAAGCTGAATCACTATGTTGTCTATCGGAAACTAATATAAGACCATGTGTCAGCTGTAGTTCAATTGAAACAACTAATTAATTTAACAAATAAATACCGCTTAGTAATAATCAGTGACACATTCTCTCTTGGATTTGAATCAATACTAAGAAAGCGATTAGATCAGATTTTTGTCTAATAACCTAATTACTTATGACAACACAGAGCCTTTTCAAATATACTCTATTCACTTATATAGGTAATGTTCACACCCCTTGAAAGTTCTGCAACTTACTCTAAGGGATAAGAGTTGCCAAATTTACACAGTTGAAGATACCATGGCAAATACATCTGAAGGAACATTGGTATAGGTAGTGCTTGCTGGCTGAGGCTAACGAGAATTCTGATTAAGGACTTCATTTCATATTGCTCACTGGCTAGTCATGCCTTTCTTCTCCCAGGTCTGCTGGGCATTAAAATCTTCATCTCTTGGGGGCGTCTGGGTGGCTCAGTTGGTTAAGCATCTGATTCTTGATCTAAGCGCAGGTAATGATTTCACAGTTCGTGAGATCGATCCCCATAGCCGCACTGAGAGTGTGGAACTTGCTTGGGATTCTCTCTCTCTCTCAAATAAATAAATAAGCAATAGGAAAAAATAAAATCCTCATCTGGAGGTCTTTTTCTCCCTCAAGGGACTGAATCACAACAAGCTTGGGGAGACAGGTGGCTTTCTAATCCCTGCTCAATGTGGATGCAAATAATAAGGGCTGTCACCAAGGCTAACAGCTGCTGCTTCAGCATGAGTGGTGACCTCAGTCTCCCCCTCTCCACTTTTATTTCAGTTCACACAGACCTGAGAGGAGACGTGTTGAGACTCAGAAAGCTTCCAGGGAACTTTTCAAAGTCAACCAAGACATCCACCCCTTTTCTGTTTCCTTTGTAAAAATGTCTTTATTTCATCATGTGACCACCGAAAGCATTGGTAAAAGGAAACCGACTTAATTGTTGCAGGAGCAAGGCATGGGTTGGGGCATGAACTTCTTCAGGGTTAAGAACTTGTAGAGGCCTTCTTCAGAAAAGGCCAAGTAGGTAAATATCACTGAATCCAGAAGGTGTTTCCCAAAAGGACTCCCGGTATTCAGACATGGTCATGCATGTAGGCTTTGCTCTGGCTCAGAGTATATCCAACCACCATGGTAATGCAAGCTTCTCTTTTGAGCTCAGATTGGGCCAGTTCCAAGCCATATAGGTATTGCGTGTAACTTTTCAAATGCTCATCTTTTTGATCGGCTGGATATTATTTAATAATACATTAGAAGCCCAATCATCACGCTTAAAGTGTAAACTCCCTCAGGTCAATCTCTCCCATTAACTTCTTCCCACATTCCGTACTTCAAAGCTCTTATTGAGGACATCACAATAGTCAATAAATCTTGTCAATAAAGCTGTGCACTGTGTACTTATTGGCAGAAAAAGAAACTTGTTTTGGTATATCCTTCTCTTATATTGTGGATCATATCTTTTATTACATCTAGTGATAACTCTCTTTTTAAATCTAGAAACTACCTGTATTACTCAAATTCAAGCTCTACGCGCACTAAAAAGTGTTCCTGAAGTCAATCAACTCTTACGTCTCTAGGAACTGAGGGCACATAACTATCTGGGCTGCTTGTCTGGCTCTCAGTTGGTAGTATTTTGAATCAGCAATTTCTTCTTTTATATGTGAGCTTTGTTTCCACAATTAAATTGCCAGCTCTTGAGGGCAGGTGCTACGTCTGTCTGGATTTGCCCTGAATCTTTTGCACACAGCACAGTTTAATTACGTAGGAGATAACGAGTTGCTGGTAGCAAAAAGTAAAATTTTATTGTCCTAGGATTAGGTTAAGAGAAGGAAGTAAAAAAAAATATGGAAAAGAAAATACAAAATTGGAACGTGCCATCAATCACATTTGTTTCATTCTTCCCTATTTCTCCTAACCCCGCAAAAGTCTTGTCTCGGTCCAAATTGGAAGAACACATTTTAAGTGTTTGAGTAGACAATATTTGTAAACCAAATGTAAACTAAATGAGGACAGGGATTTTTGTCCATTTTGTCCATTGTTGTATCCACAGTGCCTAGAACACTGGCAGGCACATAGTAGGTACTCAAGAAATATTTGCTGACTCGATACAAAAGACTGAAATGAGAATCTCTCATTGAACCCCCAAAGAACCACTTCAAGCAATACCTAACATCATCAAATGGTTGAGCATGGAGAAGGTTTAAGAATATTCCGGCCTAATCTCTTTACAAATGCAGAAAATGAGGCAACAGAGAAAGGAGAATCTAGGTCTCCTAACTCTTGGCTCAGTTCACTGATTTATTTTTCCCTTTTGCATAAAAAAGCTAATGGAATAAAGAAACAGGATTCTTATGTAATTGTCTTCCAGCGGCAACACTGGCCTATGAAGACCTAAGCCAGTACAGGGAGAATAATGTGTTGGACGCTAGGAAAAAGAAAAGAACAAAAGTGGGGAGGTTATTTTGGAGACAGGATTCAAGCTTCTCATGTAATCCGAATCAATGAGGTTTTGTGGTTCCTAGTGACATTTTGCTCTATTATTTTCCTATTTGACAATAGCACAGTGTAAAAGATTGGCGTCAACGAGAGGATTTCATTTGTAAACAGAGAGGCTGCTTTCCTTGAAGGCAAGAACAAGGCTGTTTACTCTTGTTTTGCTCCTTGTTATCTTGCTCAAAAAAGAGAGGGTGATGGGAGCTCTAGATAGACAGCCAAATGGTTTCTCCTTCAATGAGAGAATGTGTTTGGAAACTTTCTAGAATTGGAAACAATGAACTCCTACTTATAAGGGAGGAGAGTAAGTGCATAGGTTACCTACTCTAGAAGACAGCGTGTAAAACGTTACTGAGATTAGGGCCTATTGAAATCTCGTTAGGTTACTTGGGTAACTTTCGCATCCCATCACAATTTAAAAAGTAGGCAGAACAAAATAATCCAGGTCTATAACAAGCCCAAGGTAAACTAACTCAGAAAAAGATGGAGGTTGGGGTGCGTGGGTGACTCAGTTGTTTAAACATCCGACTTATGCTCAGACATGGTCTCATGGTTCGTGAATTTAAGCTCTGCATCGGGCTCTCTGCTGTCCACATAGAGCCCACTTCAGACCCTCTGTCCCTCTCTCTGTGCTGCTCCCCTTCTCGTGCTCTCTCTCTCTCTCTCTCTCTCTCTCTTTCTCTCTCAAAAATAAATAATTAACTCTCTCTCTCTCTATACACACACACACACACACACACACACACACACACACACACACACATATATAGTCTTCCTATATTTTGAGACTCAGTGACCCTCTTACACTGACAACTATAATTTTTTTTCTTACCCCGAAAAGATACCATATTTGAATGACTAGTTGGGGAAAAGGAGAATCAAAGGTCAATAACGTACCTGCTTTAATCTAGCCCAAAATTACCACAGACATTTCAACAGAAAGATGTTACTCAGGATCCCAGAGCTTGGTCAACAGAACAAACTGAAATAGCAATGCTACAGACCAGACTTCAAACCTTGCATTGGTCCCGCCAGGAGACAGATACCAGTGAGGCTTCACCTGAGCCATGAGCTGGTTAGTAGTCTCTTTTACCTCTGAGCTAAGGAGTCACTTCTAATCTTCACTTTTGTTATTGGTGCATTCATTGTATTTACTATTGGTCACTGGCATTATTTGTTTGTACTTGTGACATCACTTACAGTTTACAGTGCACTTCATATACATCTCCTACTGTGGGCTAAAACAGAGTGGGCCTCCTTATTTCAATTTTCTAAATGAGGAAAGTAAGCAGGGCACCTGGTTGGTAAATAGCTGACTTCTAATCTAGAAGTCTCTTTTCTACCCCTCACTGTCCCTATGTACCACAGCTGAGTCTGTAGATTGATACTGTGTGACAGACCAGTCCATCACCAGATGGTGCCTGAAGCAACATATGTGGTTTAGTGAAAAGGCTCAGAGTCTAACTCCTGACTTAGTAATGGACTCTCTGCCACCTTGGACAAATCACTCAACTTACGCTTCTTCATTTATGAAATGAGAGATTTACACCAGCACGGTGGTTTCCTTATCTGTGTATGACAATCACCTGAAAGGACTTTAGTAAGATATAGATTCCTGGGTTCTACTTCGGCCTCCCAAATCTGTAGCTGGGACCTAGACATCTATGTTTCAGTGTTTTTCAGAACCGCAGAAGAAGCCAGTTGGGCGATCACAAGTCACTAGGATCCTGTCAGCTCAAACCTTCTGTTATTGTGGCTTTACTATCCATTAGGTAGTAGTATATAAAGGCTTTAAAAGTCACAAAAAAGGGGGCAACTCATCAGCCCAAGAAGAGGAGGAAGTCAGGAAGGAACATTTAAGCTAAACTTAAAGAACAGTTTTGTCATTTACATGAGACAGGGAAGCAGAGACATCTCACAGCAAGTCTGGGGAAAATTAAGGAGTATGATTTGACTGAAGGATGTGCTGTATCCAAGGGAATGACTGGAATAAAATGGAAAAGGACACTGATATGTAAGATGAATATTTAACAATGAGTTTGGGTCGGATCATAGGGTGCTGTCATGCACATCTTTATCTGGAAGCTATCTTCTCCCCCTCTCTCCCCCTCTGCCCCATGTCCTAGCCATCCATACTAGAAAAACAAAAACCAACAAACAATAAAAAAAACTCACCACCGCTAACTGAAAAACAGAAACAAATCACATCTGGTCCAGCCTGTAGGCAATGAAGATAGAAACCTCATTTGAAACAACTGCAGGTTTTCTTTTAACGAGAAATTTTTGTTTTAGAACACTGAGTATAATCTTAAGAACAACAGGCAGCTTTCCTTGGCAAAACTCTGAAAGAGAGAGAGAGAGAGAGAGAGAGAGAGAGAGAGAGAAAGCTGGCAGTCACATCTATCTATCTGACTCTGATTTATGGCTCCAGAGGTAGTCTCAGTTCCAGTCTTAAAGGATAAGCCCACTGTTTCCTTATAATGGCTCAGACAAAAATGATAAAGACTGCCTCCACTTGGATACTTCATAATGCTAAATCTCAGTGTGCTAAATTCACAGGTGGGAAGAAGAAGAGGTAGGAGCAAGTTTTTGTCACATTACTTCTTTCTACCTATGGCTAGGTAGCCCTCTGGTGGTTACCTTCAGTGATGAGTCTAGAAAAAAAAAACCTGTTTACCTATTCCTTGTCCCTGCCCCCATTCTGAGTTTATTTATTTTTTTTCTTTTAAATATATAAACCCTTTCATTCCATCCACATAAGCTTCCTGAGGACAGGGTGTTTGTCTTTTGCTCATTTACTGCTAAATTTCCAGTGACTAGAACAGCGTGTGGGATGATTCAACGAGTATTTGTTGAATGAATCAATGTAATTCACAACCCGGAGTTCTTTTTCCTACCATTGTAAAGAGAGTTCCGTTGGTTTACAGACCTAGGTTTTCAGGTCGGGCTGGGAGCACCCTGCAACCTAAGTCTATTCCTTGGTAGTCTGCTATAAAAAACTTAGATGGTAAATATGAATATTATTACAAATAAGTCAGTTAAAATCTTGAGTTGCATTTACCCAAGTGGATTTGTAAAACTTCATCTTATCCCCCAAGCGGACAGGCCCTCCCAGCAGTGGGACATCTGTGGATTGGTGAGAGGACAGGCAATTGGATCACTCTGGCATTGTATCTCATGTTTCTTCAGAACATCCACTTTTTCAGCTCAAGGTGTTTCTTTAGACAAAATGTAAGCTCTGTTGCTATGGAAGACACTGTCTTCTCAATTCGTATCCAAATAAGTACAATCATATGTTGGCTTTATACAGGTTGCATCATTTATACAGCTAGGAAAAATGAATCGTAAACTATTATAAAAATGTTGGGGCGCCTGGGTGGCGCAGTCGGTTAAGCCTCCGACTTCAGCCAGGTCACGATCTTGCGGTCCGTGAGTTCGAGCCCCGTGTCAGGCTCTGGGCTGATGGCTCAGAGCCTGGAGCCTATTTCAGATTCTGTGTCTCCCTCTCTCTCTGCCCCTCCCCTGTTCATGCTCTGTCTCTCTCTGTCCCCAAAATAAATAAAACGTTGAAAAAAAAAATGTTAACCATCGTGATTATCTACTCCCCAAGAGACCCATCTTTCTGTTCTATTTGTTTCTTCTGGCAGAATAGCAGTCTGCCACCTACTACCTTTGTTACCTTCGCAAGCTCTCTGCCCCCTTGAAACTTCCATTTTCATGTGTAATAATGGAAATGATAATACGTACTTCACAGGGCTGTGTGAAGATTAAATTGGTAATTCATGTAAACCTTCTAGAATGGTATCTTAAGAATTATAGGAACATATAGTTAGTTTACAGTTATTATAATTGTTATCATCCCATCCATGCCATTCATAATCTAAAAGTAAAAACACTGCATAAGAGTTTGAACCTTCTCTGGGGCGCCTAGGTGGCTCAGTTGGTTAAGTGTCCGACTTCGGCTCAGGTCATGAAAAATGACCTCTTGGTTCATGGGTTCGAGCCCCGCATCAGGCTCTGTGCTCACAGCTTGGAGCCTGGAGCCTGCTTCGGATTCTGTATCTCCCTCTCTCTCTCTCTGCCTCTCCCCAGCACATGCTTTGTCTCTCTCTCTCTCATAAATAAATACACATTAAAAATAATTAAAAAAAAGAGTTTGAACCTTCTCTGGGTTTTTTCACTTTTAGAACACTTTTCATGTTTAGGTGTGTACATTTTGTCAAATAAGTTCAAGTGCATTGGTTCTATTTACTCTGGGCTTTAAATCATTACTATACCAATTTTTAATTATAAAGTGCATTTCAATAATGTTAAAGAAATTGTTCTTTGTTCATATTTTGTATAACTCTGAGTCAAAATTTGAAAGGCCAAATCTATAACATTTTCTTGATTATTATTGGTTATTTATGGATATATATAGCCATAGCTGATTATAATTGTAAATATTTGTTTACATGTCCATCTTGATATTTTGTTTTATCATTGGTAACTTAGAAATTTTTATTTGGAGGTTAAATATAATTTTGAAAGCTAGTCTGGGTCTCAAGTATTGATTCCCAGTCTCCTGGATACAGCTGTATGTAACTAAATGCAAGAATTATTTTAAAAGATAACCTAAATTGTTTAATTCACTATCAAATATTTATTGAGGACTATTTGGTGCCAGGCCTTGTCTCAGTGCTGAGAATGTCCCAGTGAAAAAATACATAGCTGCTCTCATAAAGTTCATATTTCAGACAATAAACCAACATACAACCAAACCAACAAACACAATCAGATGGTGACAAGCACTCTAGAGAGAGGATGAATGAGGGGCTACTTGAGATTAGGGGCTTTGTTTTTCTGGGTAGAAGATATTTTCATGGAATGACAAGAAAGATCTAGCCTTGCAAGGATCAGGGGAAGAGTATTCCAGGTAGAGAGTTAATGCAGAGGTCCCACACTGGAAATGAACTGCCTGTTATATTCAAGAAATAGAAGGAAGCCAATGAGATTAGAGTTAGAAGACCACTCTGACACCCAGGCAGGATATTATGGTACCTTTCACTTGGGTGATAAAAGAGAATGTGGATAAAAATGAATAGACTTGGGGTATTATGGAAGCAACCAGGAATACTGGTCAACGTAATATGGTGGTGAGGAAGTAAAGAAAAATAACTCCCAGATTTTTGGTTTGAGGTTCTTGGTAGTGCTGTTTACTCAGAAGTAGGATACTGGGAGAGGTGACCTGGATTGGAGGGCAGAAATCAAGGACTCCACTTTGTAGTGTAAAATTTGAGAGATCTCTTGGATATATAAGTAGGGGTGTCAAGATGGCAGTTGGGTAGTCAAGTCTGAAGTTCAGGGAAGAGGTCAAGGTTGAGAGTCATAGATACGTAGGTCACATTCACAGCTGCGGGACAGGAGGGGTCACCTAGAGAGATGTGTAGAAAAAAGAGTTCTAGAAACACTCCACATTTATCCACCAGGCAGAGAAGGAAGAATTAGTAAAAGGGCTCCAAAAGAAGATCTAGTAAGAGATGATATGGCAAAATAAGAAAGCGTCTCAAGCAGGAGAACATGGTCAACTATGTTAAATACTGCTCAGACACACAGCACAACAAGAACAGAGAAGTGACTGTTTGCGTTTGGCAATGTGAAAATAAGAGTGAAAAGGTAAGAATGGAGGCATACCAGGAATGGATTGGGGTGAAGAAGTGAAGGTGACGACAAATAACTTTTTAAAAATTTTGGCCATGAAAGGGAGCAGAGCCACTGAGAGTGGCAGTGAATCAGGGGAGGTGCTATAAGATCATAATGTTTGTGCCCCCTCTGCCCCAGTTCATAAGTTGGAGCCTAATGTCCAATGTGATGTGATGGTATTAGGAGGTAGGACCTTGGGGAGGTGATTAGGTGATGAGGGTGGAGTTCGCATGAATGAGGTTAGTACCCTCATAAAAGAAACCATGGACAGCTCTCTACCTCCTTGTATCATGGGAGGAGACAGTAAGAAAGTGCCAGCTATGAGGATGTAGGCTGTCACCAGACACCACATCTGTGGGCATCCTGACCTTGGATTTCCCAACCTCCAGAACCATTGAAAGTAAATTTCTGTTGTTCATAAGCCACACAGTCTATGGCTTTGTATAGCAGCCTGAATGGAGTAAGACAGATGTGGTTTTGTTTTGTTTTGTTTTGATTTTTTAGGATATGAGATAGTGGAATATGCTCACACAATCCTGGGCAAACCATTTTCCTTCCCATAGACTGAATTTCCCTCATCTGTAAAGGTCCATTGATATCTTACAGTGATATGGGTCTACGTTAATCTTACAGGGAGAATTTAATTCAGAGTGTTATGCATGAAAGGATCTGACACAATGAATGACATCGAGTAGGAGCTCAGTAAATGCAGAACCAAAATTTGATAAATCAATCATGTGCAAATAAGTGTTCCTGGTAGGGGGATTTTCCAGTAGTCTTTTTGGCACATCTCTTATTTATTTTGACTGATTCTTTCAAAATGCCAATGTGCCACCAATTTACCAGCTGTGACCAGAAAGTAATTTTATTCTCTTGCTATTGAGATAGGAAAAATAGACCAAATTCATGAATATAACACAATTTTATCCAGGAAAACATGGACTAAGGCCTAATAGAAAAGCAGTTTGTGATTTTCACCATGTGCAGGTCTGCATATCTCAGAGTAGTATCTTACAGAAGAGTCAAGTGGTTTTAAGTCATTTCCACTCTTCAATTGATTAATTATTTTATAGTCTCTTTTCCTTTATAGAAAAATACATCAAGAACTTTAAAATGTTTGGATATCTATATCTGTATCTATATCTGTATCTATATCTATATCTATATCTATATCTATATCTGTATCTATATCTATATCTATATCTATATCTATATCTATAACTATATATCTTAAACACTGAGAACAAACTGAGGGTTGCTGGTGGTGTCCCGTGGGGGATGAGCTAAATGGGTGGTGGGCATTAAGGAGGGCACTTGTTGGGATGAACACTAGGTGTTGTATGTAAGTGATGAATCACTAAATTCTACTCCTGCACCAACACTACACTGTCTGTTAACTAACTTGAATTAAAAAAAATATATATATATGTATATATATATATATATATATATATATATATATATATATAATGACATGACTACCACACACACACAAAATGTTGGATATTTCATTTATTTTTGATTGGCTTTTTGACCCAGTAGTTGACAGATGGCCATATGCTAAATTATAAAGGAGTAATGATATGTTCTCAACTATTGAAACTCATCAAAATCTGTATTTAAACACGCCTTCAAGAATTGGGGTAAACAGGAAAAATTTCCTGCATGTGAAAATATTCTCACATCGTATGAAATGGAGATATGGTTTGCTTCTTTTTCATGTGAGCTTTATTTATTTAAATAAATATTTAAATAAATATTTTAATAAATATTTTAATAAATATTTAAATAAATATTTTTTTTTTCAGAGAGAGAGACAGAGCATGAGCA
Organism: Prionailurus bengalensis; assembly: GCF_016509475.1. Lineage (NCBI taxonomy): Eukaryota > Metazoa > Chordata > Mammalia > Carnivora > Felidae > Prionailurus > Prionailurus bengalensis. The sequence continues at coordinate 30,145,169 of NC_057344.1, read as the reverse complement.
GGGAAGGGGCAAAGAGAGAGAGGGAGACACAGAATCTGAAGCAGGCTCCAGGCTCTGAGCTGTCAGCATAGAGCCTGATGCAGGGCTCGAACCCACAAACCGTGAAATCGTGACCTGAGCTGAAAACAACAGTCAGATGCTTATCCAGCTAAGCCACCCAATCACCCCAGTATAATGGCCTTTAATCTGGACCTCTACCTCCAACTCAAGTTCCAGAGCCTATTCCAATTACAATTCCAGAACTTATTTGGAGTGTTCATTTTAAAATACAAATTTGATTCTATTACTTGAGTAATTAATTCACTCACTAGTTCAGCAAGTCTCTAAATTTGGTTCTATATATTATGACAATGGGAAGTGCAGCAGTGACCAAAATCAGACACAGTTTAGAGGTAACTTCAAGAGAAGATTAGTTTGTATTTTTCTCAGAAAGAGTGGCTTGGTATTAGCCATGATTAACTAATATTTCTAGGCAGACTCTCTAATGATACTATTTTGGTAAGTATATTGCTTTAGATATTGGGTAGAGGTGGGGAGGAGGGAAGACGGGAAACGAACATTTTAAAGCTATTTCACGCTGGGGAGCATACTGGGAAGTCAAGTTCCTCTGTGGCTTTTCCATACTTACAGAAGGTGACTACAAATTCCTACTTAGAAAAAATTCCAAGTCAAACCATTTTGCTTTAAAGCACTGTGGATCTAATTGATGATTTGCTTTAGTGCAATTACAAATCTAAAGCTGATTCCTGAAAAAAAAAATCTAGATATTTTATAGGTATCCCTAAGGGCCATAAGGATCACTTCTGTGCAGAGGCAAAAAGGTCTTACACTCAGGTAAAAGTATCTTAACTATTTACGTTCCTTAATTGTCACCCAGTCTCCAAAGCACATACAACATTTCTCACTCAGTAACAGAAAACACCAGTTCTTGATGGAGAGTAGAATCTTAACATATTTGTTATTCAGACCTTATTAGCAGTTTGGATAAATGAGGGGAAAAGGGTGGACACGGAGAAGACATCAAAATTATATGGGGAATCTAAAAAAACAAAACAAATGAGCAAGCCAAAAAAAAAAAAAAAAGACTGAAAAAGGAGAACAAGTGATAGTTTCCAGAGGGGAGGAGAGTGAGGAGATGGGCAAAGTATGTGAAAGGGGTAAAATGGTACAAAGTACTAGTTATGAAATCAATAGGTCACAGAAATGAGAAGCACAGCATAGGGAATATATTCAATAATAGTGGAATAATGTCTTATGGTGAAAGATGGTGACGACACTTATCCAGGTGACCATTAAGTAATAAATAGAATTGTCCAATCACTATGTTGTACACCTGAAATTAATATAACACCGTAATGTCAACTATACTTCAATAATGAATTCAAAACACTTTGAATTAAAAAGATGTCATAAAGTGTCCTCTTGAAGCTCTAACCCTGGGTGACACTGGAACTGTAGAACATTGCATACGCCCTGTACGCTGGGCAAATCTTTGCAGAATTGCTTTAACTCGATTTTGCTTTAATGTTATGCCCTTGGCTCTTATTCAAGGTTTAAACTAGAAACAATCACATGAAATTCACTTCTGCATTTACTGTAAAAGTGTGGTTAAGGGCAGTGTCCATTACATCACTCAATATGTGCTATTAAGTTCTATACGAGACTATTCTTTCAAAATTAATTTTAGGAAATAAAATGGGCTCCTTGATCAACTGATATTCTGATTCCTTTCCAATAGTGGAAAATGTATTCTTTAGGATTCTTTTTTTCTGCTTTAAGTGGCAGAGCCCTACTCAGACTTACTAATCAAAGAAGGAAATTTACTCACTCTCATTGCTGGGAAGGACCCTTGGGTCATGGAGAGAATCTAAGAGCTGCAGAAACCAGGCTTCAGGGTACAGGGACAGGAGCCAGGACTCAGCACACAGGACTTGCTCTCTCTTCATTGACCTGTCTTCTGTGTTTACTTTCATTTCCTGCCACTGGAGACAGGCCTGCTCCTCAGGGCAAGGAAGATGGCCAACAGCTGCTCCCCATTCATATTTTTCCAGCTCAGCATCTTCGGTGGGAAATAAACTCCCCACCCCTGAAGTCTGTGTATCACCCCCTGGGAAGATTCTCATTGATGCTGGCTCTCAGTGGTCAGAATCTCACCTCTGGATAATCACAGTGTCAAGGTGGTGGGGTACTACACAAAAAGGAAGGTGATGGGGTATGATGATTGGCAGCCCCAGGCAGAGGGTGGAAAAGAAGCTCTCCAAAGGAAAAACAGCACTGTTAACAGAAGAAGAGCATGAGAAAACATGCAGGGTAGACAAAAGACCACAGCCAGAGCCATCTGTGAAAAGAGCTAGTGAAATATAATTTGTTTTCCTTTTTGCTCTGAGTACTAGGTAGCTTATAGGAAAACATGAAGCCCACACCAGAAATTAATTACATTGATCTTCCAGCTTGGATCCGTTTTACCTCTAATTTTAGTTTTCTATTTTATTTTATGGCTTTATTAGTTGATTTGTTCTTGGAAGCTTTCAAATGTCCTTGTAATGAGAAATAAAGGAAAGAATTTCAACAAACCATTGTGTTTGTCTCACCAAATAATTTCTTACGTTAGTTTGTTGAATATTAAGATGCTAATTTGAAAGCAGAAGTACCTTATTCTTAAAAATAAAGAGAAGAATAAAGCTCAGAGTAGGGTGGCAGGTGTGTTAAAAAGGGAAGGGAAGAGTAAGTAAATGTTTGCCTTAAGGACTGACGGGGTTGCTGTTGAACAGGACCAGGCTGTGATGGCCTCATGCTTGTGGTAGAGACTTCCTCACAAGGAAAGAGGAAGCTCTTCCTTGATAGAGTATAAACAGTTCCTAACAGAAGAAGACAAACATGTAAGGAGAAAATAAAATATAGGCAAGTGTTTTCTTTATGAACCGCAATTGAAGAATTCCCTGAGACAAGATTTCTAGGCGAGGAAGTTCAGAGGCAGTTGACGGAGTCACCTGACCCTGCGGCTGAAGGTCTGACCTTCCCAGGAGACTCCTCTCATCACTGGCTTACCCCGACCTAGTGTTTCCACCTTCAGAACTCTGGCCCGGGCAAGGGTGACACCTTTTCTCCTAATCTTAACTGAAACAGACATCAATTTCCAGATAACTTTCATAACAACTACATTAAAAAAAAAGAGTACTATTATCAAATAATCAACTACAGTTTTTCAAGAACAGATTTTGATAAACTACCATTGGAAAAATGATGCAGGACCAGAGATACCTGTCTTTCCATCCTTCCTCCTAACTCCAGGACTGTCTCTTGAATTTGCTTTGGAACACAGGGGAGTATGTGTCTGACAATCCTTCTTCTTCTTCTTTTTAATGTTTATTTATTTTGAGAGAGAGAGTGAGAGCACAAGTGGTGGACGGGCAGAGAGAAGGAGAGACAGAATCCTAAGCAGGCGTGGCGCCATCACTGTAGAGCCGGATGCGGGGCTCAAACTCATAAACTGTGAGATCATGAACTGAGCCAAGATCAGGAGTGGGTCGCTCAACCGACTGAGCCACCCAGGTGCTCTGGGGTCTGAAAATTCTGATGGCATCCCTGGGCGGAGGCAAAAACTCTCATTCCAACCCTGCCTCACAACAAGGGTTGTGCTGTTGAGATCCAGGCTCCAGTCTCCCTGAAGACCTGGGGGTGCTTAACCCTCCCGAAGACACCCTGTTCTCCACTTCCCCTCCATTACATAGCCCCACCTAGTCACTTACTAGCTTTGCCTGAGGGCCTATGATCAAACAATATGTCAGCCATAGGACACATGTCATTTCTATCCCCCAAGAACCGTATCCATTCTCTCACTAGGGTTATTTTCTTACAAGGACAGTGAAATTCGAGGAAAATTACTAAGTATAAAGAAGGCCCTCTGGGTGGGCTGTTAGGAAGCAGAAGTGGGGAATCATTCATTTTATTCGGCTTTATTATGTTTTCCAAAAGATTTCGGTCATTTATTTGCCATGCCTCAAACAACAGCTGGGACCTAAATTGTCGCCATGTTCTTTGCATAACCTACATACCTAATACAACAGAGAGAAGTACTAGAGAAGGGGAATTCTGAAACTCTTGGATCTCCTGAAAATATTTTCTCTCCTTCCTTTCCTGGAGGCTCCATGTTGATACTCTCTATTCATTGTGTGATGTGGTTAATGTAGAGTAACATTGTTTTGTGAGAAGGAGCACTTGAGAGCAAGCAAGCTGAGGGATTTGAGAGCAAAGGCTCAGATCACAGTATCCGGTCGTCGTCGTCTTCTTCTTCTTCTTTTTTTTTTTTTTAAGCTGTTTACTGCCAGCCCCTGGAAAGTGACAGGACTTGTAATAGGCACTTGGGAAAATGAGTATTTCTTACTGTTTCCAGTGAAATGAGCCTATTCTATTCTGTATAAGGTTTATACTCAACTTGTCATCCATAAAATGAGAGGCTCAGACTGGTTGATCCCCGACTTGTGAAGTTCTGGCCTTCTCTTCAGTCTTTGGCTTTACTTTATTTAAAAAAAAAACAAAAACAAACACAACAGCAAAAAAACCCTCACCAAACTGTTCATATTACAGCAACAATAACAGAACTTTAAAATGAGAGGAAAATGTTACACATAATCTCACAATATCAAACATATTTTTCTTTGAAGGTTTTTTGTTCTTGTCTACATGCAGTTATAATAATTACATATTTGAAGACACAGAAGTGATTTAATTACAGATCTTTTGTCTTAGAAGCATTTTCCATGCTTTTCTAAAATACTGTAATTTTCAGTGTTGCATCCCATTAAATTAGCATACATTGAATTATTTAATATTATCTCCATGTCAGCCATTTGGCTCTTATTCTTCTCCCCTGTAGATGTGCTGAAATAGACACATTGGCCACATAACTTTTAAAAAATATATTTTGAGTTATTTCCTTCAGATGCATCTCTAAGAGCTGGGTCACTGGATAAATGGATGTGCATGTTTTACGGCTCTCCTATCTTGTTGCCAAATTGCTCTTCCAATGGGCCGAGCAAATTTACACTGTCAAAATCAAGAGGTGAAAATACCCGTTTCACCATGTCATTGCCATATGGGTGCATTTTAACGCTTTGCTCTTTTGAAGGATATATGGCCTTTAAAAAAAAAATCAGCTGCCTAGCAAAGATGATTTTGATTTTTGTTGTTTTGTTTTTCTTTGCCTTCTCCCCCCCTCCTCTGCCCTTCTCCCCACTTTCTTTGAATCAAGTGATAGTTTTTACCCTAACATCTGTGCTACCCTGACATGTACCCTGAGGGCTTATCGCTGCTTGTCACCTACTCACAGAGATTAATTTCTCCTTCAGATGTTTGTCCTTCAGCTTCCTTCTTGAAAAAAAAAAAAGCCTCAGGATGTAGTGGTCTGCTACCCCTGAAAATGATCCAGCACAGAGACGGCTGTCACTTGCCTCCCCCTCCTCTCTACACTTGTGGTTCAAGGGGACAGGCTTTTTTTTTTTTTTTTTTTTTTTGCTTCTGGTCCCTGCTGACACCTGACCTTTCCCAGTAGAAATGATGCAAATGACACCAGGATTTGAGTGACTGAAACTTCAGTTCTGGCGGCAGATAATCCACATGGCCATGAGGCAGTCTGTCGTGCTGTTCCACTAGGAGGTGAAAGTGGAAAGAATTTGCATTCTCTCTAAATTCACATGTAAATGAGGATGAGAATGGTGAGCTCTAGTTCCCCTACATTTAATTATTTTAATTTTTAAAAAATGTTTATTTTTGAGACAGAGACAGAGCCTGAGTGAGGGAGGGCAGAGAGAGAAGGAGACACAGAATCCAAAGTAGGCTTCAGTCTCCAAGCTGTCCGCATAGAGCCTGACGTGGGGCTTAAACTCATGAACCGTAAGATCATGACCCAAGCCAAAGTCGGACACTTAACCAACTGAGCCACCCAGGCAGCCCTGTTGAGCCCTTCTTTTAAAAATGATCCTAGTAGGGGAAGAATTCCTTGTCATGTAAAACTGAGTGTCTGAAGACCACTCAGTCATAGAATGCTGGCATTGGAAGCCTCATTATGGCATCTCTGCCTGATGTCCATCCAACGTTTGCTTGGTCAATTTGAATATGAGGAATCTCACTACTCCACAAAACATTCCATGTCATTGTTGGCAGTGTTTATTATTTTAGGTAATGATGGTATGCAATAACACACTGATAATATTTACTTACGTCGAACAAACAAAAATGTAAGTAGAACACTTCATGGCTCTTAGATCTTCTTTTTTTAATGCTTTTGTAAGGCAGTCATTCAAATTACTAAAGATAAACATCATGTTCTCAGCCCTGCAAAATACCACTTGCTCTCGTATCACTCCATTTGCTACCAATAATGTTTGGATATATTACCTGCTACTTAATTTTTTTCCCATTCTCAAATGTGTGTCATTATTTGTGTAGAATATGTGTTTTAAATGTGTATTAGTCTGCTCTGAACTTCTCCTAAAAATGTTTTCACCTAATCTTTGGCTTTCTCTTCTATACCTCCCTTGACTTTCAAGCTCACTTAGGAGCTCACTTAGGAAAAGAAACGAGATCATACTGACATCAACAAAAATGCCTAAAAAATATTCCCATTCACCAGAGCAAGCTGACGCTTTTATCCATTGTCTGCCAATCCACGTCGGTCTTTCTCCCCTTCCCTGATCCATGGTCCTTTTTTCTTCTTTTCTCTGAACGAGAACTTTTCAATCTCTCTCATCTTTCATGTCATTTTACCTCTGGCTCCCTACTCTCTGTGTCTATGCTGCTGTCATTTGTCCCCTGCTCTGGGGCCAGAGCCCTTCAGGTCTGTCTGTTAAAGTGCATCTTTGTAATCTTTACTTCTTTCCTGAGTTTTAAAACGTGCAATACTTTTTCATTGTCCTATTCCGATATGTTGCAAACACAAACTTGTATTATTTTAATGCCAGAAAACCACTTCTATGGGGAAATCTGAAATTCCACTGGGAAAGAAAGTAGAGGGGGACGCATTTTAATTAACAGTGCCACTGAATCGGCATTTGTTAGTTATCTTGAAATTTGAAAATATGCAGACCTGTGGCTTTAATAAATTAGATCTCACATCATCTTCCTTCCAAAAAGGGCAGATGTGAGCACTTCTCTCTCAAGATGCCCTCAAGGCCCCTTAGCATACTAGAGAGAGAGTCAAGACATAGCACAGCACCTCAGCAACTCAGCCCCTTGACTGGCTTCCAAGCGAGAATCTTCTTCCTTTAAGTACCTATCCTCAGACAACAGTATCACAGTGCCTTTCTAAAGTAGGATTGTTCTTTATAAATTTTGGCAAAAGCACAGGAAGATGCCGACAGATATGCCATGGGGCAAACATGGTAAAAAATTTGAGACCTTGAGTGCTGGCCAGAAGCTTTCTTTCTCATCCGGGTTCTGCCTCCCCCACACCTCACAATGAATGGAGGGAGAAAGTTGCCTCATGGCAAGGGAAAAAGAGAGAGAGAGAACATCGTTCTCAAAAAGAAAAACCAAAACCAAACCCTGAAGAAACTGGTGGTGAGGGCATGGCCCCACGTCAATGGAAACTCTAAATGCACTTTTTAAGGAGGAAGGGCTTGATCAATTTCTTTTGGGGAACACTGCCAGTCTGTCAAAAATAGCATATGACATGACAGAGTAACCAATGGAAGAAGGACAGAAGAGTTTACAGGGCTTTGTTTGCATATGGATCTCACATATGCATGTTACAAGTGTATATAGAAGAGACTAAAATACACAAACACCTTAACACCGGTTATCTCTGGGTGCAGTGTGAAGTGATTTTAGTATCTTCCATACCTTTCTACAGTTTTCAGATTTTCTTATTTTTATTTTTGATGCTTATTTATTTTTGAGAGACAGAGACAGAGAGAGAGAGAGAGAGGAGGGGCAGAGAGAAAGGGAGGCACAGAATCCAAAGCAGGCTCCAGGCTTGAGCTGTCCACACACAGCCTGACATGGGGCTTGAACCCACAAACTGCAAGATCATGACCTGAGCTGAAGTCAGACACTTAACCGACTGAGCCACCCAGGCACTCCTACAGTTTTAGATTTTCTAAAGTAAGTCTGTTCTATTTTTATAGCTAAAATTATGTTTTGATGAAAGTGGAAGGGTGGTGAATGAAACCTGTCATATGGCAGAAAACAAGCCTTGATTTAGCATCTACTGAGGCACGAAGAATGACAGGAAGTAGTATTCAGGAAATACAAAAGTGGCACCTCAGAGTGGGGAAGTACTTTGCAGCAAATCCTCTCTAACCCCCTAAATTAGTAGCTGAAAAAGTGAATAGAGGTGCTTTTAACACGGGGGATATTAAGTCCAGTCTCTCTTCACTCCTCTGAAGTCATTAAGGTAACCTGTGAAAATGACTCTGAACTAATATAATTAAACATTTCCATTTTTCCCCCTGGAAGTATTTCTAAATGTTTTCAAAAAATGTCTCCTAGGCCCATAACTGTATTCTGACACTCTAATCTATTCAGTAAGAGTCAAATGCATACAATCCTGAAAAATCAGAGTTTTGAGGAGAAGCTGGCCTTCTCCGATGTTAAAAAAAAATGTATAAAGCTATAGTAACTAAAACAGTGTGGTACAAACATAACCAGAAACAACAATGGAATCACATGGAGAGTTTTATAAAAGACCTACCTATGAAAAAGAATATGGTATATGATAAATGTGCCATGGCATATCAGTGGGAACAAAGGATTCATTTAATAAATGCTATTGAAGGAATTAAGTAGCTTCTACACCAGGGGTAAGCAAACTAGAGCCCGAGAACCAAATCCTGCCAGCTCCCTGCTGTACACAAGCTTTACTGGAACGTAGCCACGCCCATGTGGCTGCTTTTTCACTGTAATGGCAATGCTAAGTAGCAAACCTCAAGACTATTGCCTAGGAAGGCCAAAAGATGTTCTACTCTGCCATTTACAGAAAAGTTTGCTGACTCATGAGCTGAACGAATAAAACACTGAAAATCCACCTAATTCTTATACCTAAATAAATTCCAGACGGGTCCAGTATCAGAATAAAAAAAACCCACAAAAGTACAAGAATTCATTATTTCAGAGTTTTTTTTCCCCCCTAAATAGTATTGGAATGGAAAAGGCCATATGTGACAAATATAAGCATAAATATTAAATAAATGATGCAAGTCAAAAAAATCCAAATGAAGACAAGAGGCAAGCGGCAAGCAAAAGAAAGTGTACGAGATGCATCATCACCAAATCGGCTAATACTCCCAATCTCTCTGAAAACTCCCTCTAATCAATAGGAAAGAGGCTATCTATCAAATAGAAAATGAACCAAGGATCTGAACAGGCAGTGCAAAGGAAAGAAAACACATTTGTCTCTTCAACATGTGGAAAGAAGGTCAAAATTCGTCATAGTAAGAGGAATACAAATTGAAATGGCTGCAAGATGCCGTTTGCCACTTATGAGTTGGTCAAACATGGGAAGTTTGATAATCGGCAACACAGGAAGGGGCACGCTCATGGAGGAAAAGTTGGTACAACTTTAAAGGGGGCAATCTAACCTTATCTATCAAAATGTAAAACGCAGAGGTAGACCTCGCCATCCCAAGGCTGAGAATTTCTTCCATAAATATACTAATTCACAGTGAAGGAAAGTCACAGGTACAAAGATCTCCATTGTAGTATTGCTTGCAATAGCCAGAGTGAAAACAGTCCAGAGGGCTACCAGTACCATATGGGACATTACAGTATATCCAAATATGGAAATGCTGTGGAGCACTAAAAACAATGAAAGACTATGTTATGTATGGCTTGGAAAAATCTCTAAGATGTTTTGTTAAGTTAAAAAAAATAAAAATAAATAAATAAAATAAAAACCAAAAAACAAGATGCAGAAGAAGGGATTTGGTGTCTTAATGTTAGCATTAGAAAAGAAGTATGTGTGTATTTTATCTTGCAAACGCATAGATTATCTCAGGAAAGATATAAAACATTAGAAACAAATATGCGAAATTTGGCACATATATACAATGGAATATTATTTAGCCTTAAAAAGGAAAGAAATCCCGACACATGTTACAACATGGATAAACTTTTTTTTTTTTTAATTTTTTTTTTCAACGTTTATTTATTTTTGGGACAGAGAGAGACAGAGCATGAACGGGGGAGGGGGAGAGAGAGAGGGAGACACAGAATCGGAAACAGGCTCCAGGCTCTGAGCCATCAGCCCAGAGCCCGACGCGGGGCTCGAATTCCCGGACCGCGAGATCGTGACCTGGCTGAAGTCGGACGCTTAACCGACTGCGCCACCCAGGTGCCCCTAAACTTTAAGGACATTTTATAAAGTAAAATGTCACAGAAAGACAAAAACTGTATGATTCCACTTACATGAAATACTCACAGTAGTCAAGAATCATAGAGACAGAACGTAGAATGGAGGTTGCCAGGGGTTGAGGGGGAGAAAGAATGAGAAGTTATTGTTTAATGGGTATAAAGTTTCATTTATACTCTGAGCCTGAGTGGCTCAATCGGTTAAGTGTCTGACTCTTGATTTGGGCTCACAGTTCGTGAGATCAAGCCCCGCATCAGGCTCCTCACTCTCAGTGCAGGATTCTCTCTCTCCTTCTCTCTCTGGGAACTAAAGAAAGGGGTAAGAGGGGACTTTTCATAGTCTATGTTTTTGTACTTTTGCATTTTATACAAGTGGCATGAATTAACTATTTTATATTTTAAAGTTTATTCTGTCAATCATTCTATGTACACATATATGTATATGTGTGTACTTCATTATCGCAATTACATCTTAAAACACCACCACAGGGGCACCAGGGTGGCACTCTTAGTTAAGCCTCAGACTCTTGGTTTTGGCTCTGGTCATGATCACAGGGTTGTGGGATCAAGCCCTGCATCAGGCTCTGCACTGAGCATGAAGCCTACTTAAGATTCTCTCTCTCTCTCTGTCTCTCTCTCCCATTCTGTCCCTCTCCCCACTCCTCGTGTGCTCTCTCTCTCTCTAAATAAAACAAACCAAACCAAAATGAAAACAAAAACAAAACCCACCACACAGTCACACACTAAAAAGACCAGTCAAAAGTATGCCAAAGTGTTGATCGCACTTGGCATTGGTTAGTGACATTATAGGTGTTTTTTGTTCCATTAAAAAAAATTGATGTTTATAGTAAAATTCACCCTTTTTAGTGAGCAGCTCTTATAAAATATAGAAAAATCCCATAACTCCTCATAATTTCCTCATTCCCTTTCGTAGACAACCCCGTCCCTCACCCAGCTCCTGGCAATCATTGATTTGTATTCTATTACAGGTTATTTTTTTAAATCTTTTTTTATACCTTTGAGTTCTGTATTTATGGACTAATTTGAAGGGCTCATGAGTTGCTTTTGATGGAAAAAAAATACTCATTTGTCAAAAAACAGAAATAACCTTTCAAGAAAGGAGGAGAGGGAAGAGAGGGACAAAGATGGACAGGCACAGAGAAGAAGAAAGATCTTTTTTTTAATCATTTACTAAAATGCTATGCTGCTCTTGCTCCAATAAAGGGCTACATGGCCAGTTGGAATGCTATGTTACCACTGAGGGTGAGTTATTATAAAACCTGTCCATCCATGAAAAGACTTAGACTAGCCACGTGGAGCACTGTGCTCCCACTACAGAATTTATACCAGTATTCCAAGTTTGATGACCCCTGCGGAGTGGAAGGAAATTCTTCAGGGGGTGAGTTACAAGAAGCCCTTCTATTTGTGTACCGATCGATGCATTTTGGTTCACTTACACAGCTGTCATCTCAAGGGATGCCCACAGCATCATGGGGAGGAGGGCAAGGCATGTATTGTTCTGCCGGTTTGAGAGGCACAGGAAGCGGGTCCTGAGAGGCCGGTGTTGATGTAAGTCTCACCTCTGCTGCTCTTAACCAGGCATCGTTTTTCAGCTTGCGATGAGACTTTGAGAAACGTCTTTAAATGTGGAAAGAGTGTGGAGATTGAGACAAGGAGGCATATGCTTGTGAGGGGCCAAGAGGCATACGGATGGCCAGGACTCACTCAGGCTGATGGACGGAAGAATTAGCAGCGTGGGCAGAGTTGACCACACAACCCTGCACGCGAGGGCTGGCACAGGGCATGTGCGGTCCTTGACTGGTCCAATGAGGGCCCCTCTGCCGTGGTTAGAGACCCACTGGGCTTCCTCCTCTGGAAAGCAGGGCTCTGGGCTCCCAACGTCCTCACGAGCGTCTGTCCCACGTGAAGTGGTTTTGCTGTCTCAAAAGGAGTTAAATTCATGGTGCAATCATCTGTGGTTTTTCATTAGACCTTCCATGACATCTGTACAACTTCTGCTCCATAAACTGCATCTTTTCAAGTATTTTGCAACCTCTTTTGCTTTGTAATCTGAGAGTGTTTACTTGGCACAAGATTGTGAAAAGTTCCACTCTTCTTTTGGAGAGACTCTTTCCTTCAGATTTATCATAGCAGAAAAGGAAACTGAAAAGATTGTGAGTGTCTTGGGAGCCTCATGGTACATCCAGGATGTATTCCACATGTACAATGCGGTAGCATCACCAAATAAAGAACATTAGGGCTAAAGTACTACAAAGAACATTGCAAAATACTAGATAATGACATTTAATGCCTAAAGCCTTAAAAAATAAAGCAACAAAACCCGCTAGATAGCACTTTTCTCCACTACAGTGCATATTCTGTGTAAGTCATGGACATGAAAATGTAAAGAATCTATCTGTGCCGTTGAATAAATAATGTTCAGTAAATATTTATTAGGCGGTATTTACTGTGTGCTAAATGGAAATAGACACAACAGAGATGATGTCTACTCTCACCGAGTTTATAATCCATCAGAGAGATTAATCAAATACTTGAGTAATTACTTAATAGCAATGGTGATGGGGACTATGAGTCACAGGGAGCTGAGAACCATATGCGAGGAAGGGTTCTGTAGTCAAAAACACTAGCAACCTGTAGTGGGCTAGAATGGGGGACACTAACCAAATCTGGAAGGGGGGTGTCGCCAGCGCAGACATCCCCAAGAAAGTGACGTTTGAGCTGATTGATGTCTGGAGGGTGAGTCGGAGATGGCTTGGTGACAGGGAGTCAGATACACGTTGGGCACGGAGACCTGCCTATATGCAGTGGGGGTTGGGGTTGGGAATGGCTTGGTGCGTAAGCAGAGCTGTGGGCAAGAGGAAGCTGGAGAGGTAGGTATTGGTGAGATCATGCAGGGCCTTGGAGGCCATGTTAAGATTTTGGTTTTGGATTTTACCCCAAGACAAGTAGAAAACCACTCACAGGTTGTAAGCCCTGAAAGAGGATGAATGGCAGTGATCATCTCAGGCTTAGTTAAGGAAAAGTCCTCAATCACTTTCATAAAATACCCGAGTAAGCCCAAATGACCTTTATGGCCAGGGCTGGATTAAAAGGAGGGGCAGTCACACAGTTTCGGAGGATGCCCATCCATAGGATGCATACAAATCACCGGGAATGGGATGGATGTGAAACTAACGTTCCCAAGAGTCCCTTCATGAAACGTGCTGTATGTGACCAGAAGCGGTGGAGGCTTGATACCCCTATAATATACATGAGCACGATAACACAAGGCTGCCCTGTTTCCTGCACAGCCTAGGAAGGAAGTGGCTTATGGGTGCCTGGACGCTTTCCATTTGGTTCAATGGGATATGCAAGTTCGTGGCAAGAGGAGCTTCTTGCCACCAGTGGTCATCCTTTTCCAGCCCTTCACTCGCTACACTCAGCTTCCCTGCTTAAGAAATGCCAGACACACATGTGATAATAGCATTCTGAAGTGGCACCATGCTGTTTGCCTGTTCAAGGTGTGGACACCTCTCCGAAATAAAGACAGGTGAACAGCAGTGAGTCCTTGGCTCCTTGGCAGCGATGGAGAAGAGGGAGGGTAATCAGATTCTACATCCAAAGAGCCCCTTATAATACAGCATGTGCTTTATGTATATCAACTACCTTGGCCCTCACAGTAGGCATGTATTAGTCTGTCATGTGCATAAGGACATTGAAGCTCAGGAGAGTCAAGTTCATTTTTTAAGGTCATACGTCTAGTAGCAGAGCTGGGAGTCCCTGAAAGGAAGTTTGGTGTATTTAGTTCTTGCATATGTCACAGAGGTACCAAGGGCCAGCCCTACGCCCAAATCACCAGTCAAAACCTCATGTGTTGGGCACTTAGGCTCTGTTTTCCATACCAACTATATGGAACTGGAGGCAGGCTGATCATGTCATTAACTGCTGACTCCTCAGGGATAGGTGAGGGAACCGGGGACACTGTTAGAAGAGACCCTGAACCTTGCTGGAGGCAGACAATGGGACAGCAGCACAAAGGAGCACAGTGACTCAGGTTTTGTGGGGTGTGGCATGCATAGCATCTCCAGAATTATGAAGAAGAACACAATGCTGTACATATAAATTATAAGGGATAAAAGTGAGTATTAAAAGAAAAAAAGAAATTCCATCAATTACAAAATTTTTAAAGCTGACAAGACCACAAATGTGACAAAATTCAGAGAAACAACATGATCTTTTTATTAACTAAATGCCTGATGACCTTTATCATACTTTTCTCCCAACTTTTTCCATCTGCATATTTTTTGATTGCCTCTTCCTCTGACAATGATTCTGTAATTTTTTTTTCTATAGAGAACATTGAAAGAGAGTCAGTCTTTAACATGGTTGATTGAAATCTGTTCATTTTTAATTATTAATAAAGAAGATTTTTCAACTTTACAACTTATTTTGACAATGTCCTGCAAATGTTTATGATTTTAAATTTCAGGGGAAAAAAACCTCTATTATATTTTCTGCCTTAGTTGTTACAGAGACACTCAGAGTTTATGGTGCTATCAATGGTTTGTGCCCTACAAGCATCAGGACTCTGATAAATTCAGTTTCCTGTGTTTCCAATTTACAAAAAAAGGTTGGCGAATTAATAATTGCATACATTGAAATATTATGTTTTCTTTTCTAAAAAATTAAAAAAAAATTTTTTTTAAATTTTTATTCTTGAAAGAGAGACAGAGTGTGAGCAGGGGAGGGGCAGAAGAGAGGGAGACACTGAATCTGAAGCAGGCTCCAGGCTCCAAGCTGTCAGCACAGAGCCCAATGCGGGGCTCAAACTCACGAACCACAGGATCATAAAGTGAGCTGAAGTCAGATGCTGAACTGACCCAGCTACCCAGGAGCCCCTGTATTCTTGACAGAATAGAATTTCCATTGTGACTAGACATCAATGGAACTAAGTCCTCTGGTCACAATTCCACACATCTGATGCCTGGTAGAATTTTCCACATGCTAGTTTCTGGCTCCTACCATTTCAAAACTTGTCCTGTCACGGCTCACATCCCACTGGTGCTTGGCACACCGGGACACATTCATTCATAATACAATCTCTGGCCCTGAACCTTCCTGACATGATGCCATGTGAGTCAGCACAGTGGGTTTTGGCATATTTCTGGGAGCCTTTCCTACTCTGGGACACCTTGCAATAACTTTAGTAGACATCCCACTAAAGCACCAAATAAATGTATCTTTCAACTCAACTTTTCCTGAGTTGGATTCCAAAATGCCCAGGGCCCTCCCAACTCTACCCACACAGGAGGAATATTTTAGAGGGAACGTCAACATGGAAAGAGACTTTGGTCTTAAATTGATTGTAATTTAATTGTATTACCTTGTAAATTTTATACAAATGTATAAGCTTCTGAATGCATGGCTAGGAACCCCAACAGGAGTCTTGGAAAAGGTCATGGAAAGAAGGGCTCTTCTGTTTGGGCTTCATTAGCTCCAGGGTAAATCCTCAAAGTCCAAGGGCCTCTCAAAGAAATGGTGTTTTTGTTTGTTTGTTTGTTTGTTTGTAGAGTTATCTGTGATAGGCCAATATGAATCAATGCATAGGAATATAAAAATTTTTGAAAATTAAAAATATGTATACTAATAACTAATTGTCAAAAGATTGACAAACTAAGATCAATCTGCATATGTGATGATTTTCCATCTAAACATCAACCAATTTTAAAGGGTGAATGAACCATCATAGCAGAGTTTCCTTATCCAGTTACATACCCTTTTCCATCTCTCTTTTTAAAGTTTATTTAGTTTTGAGAGGCAGAGAGAGAGAGAGCATGAGCAGTGGAGGGGCAGAGAGAGAAGGAGATACAGAGCCCAAAGCAGGCTCCAGGCTCTGAGCTGTCAGCACAGAGCCCAACACAGAGCTTGAACCCATGAATGGCGAGATCATGACCTGAGCTGAGTCGGACGCTCATCCAACTGAGCCACCCAGGCACCTCCCTATCTCTTATTTAGTCTTCATAAAACACTACAAGGTGAGTCTTATTATCTGTATTTTACAAATAATGAAACTGAGGACCTTAGGGGCTTACGTAGGATCATCCTGTTTGTAAATATCTTAATTATCCACCCACCAGTCTCTCTAGTGGGTCAAAATTGTGAAGAGAGCTGTTTACCCTCTTGAAATCCTGCATCACTGGTTCCTTCTGGCTATTTAGAAACAAAATAAAAGAAATCCCACCTAACCCCTGCCCTCTGTCCCAATGATTTCTTAGATTTTGTGACAATAAATTATTCTAATATTGTCTCTCTCTCTCTCTCTCTCTCTCTCTTTCTCTCTCCTTTTAAACAAGGATGAAGAGGCTCCCTTTCACTTGATCTTTAATGGTTGGATCTCAAGTTTCTGTCCTCAGTGGTCTTCTAGCCTGAAATGCTCTCCCTGGGTGACTTCATAATTTCTGAAGACTTTAAAAACCATCTATATATTGATATCTCCCAAACTGTACCTCTACTCTAGATCTCTGCAATGCTCTGCAGCTACTGGTTCACATCTTTAAGATGGTCTCTGCAAAATGGAGCATCTATAAGATTTTCCAGAATTATCTCCTGCCATGTTCTTAATCCACTCAGATCTTCACATGGTATTCCTTCTTTTTAAAACACTTTCCCATACCTTCCTTTTTCATTTATCCCTTAAGTTTCCATTTAAATGTGACTCCTAGGGGTGCCTAGGTGGCTCAGACATTTGAGCATCGAACTCTTGATTTCATCTTCTCAGGTCTTGATTTCACAGCCCCACGTCAGGCTCTGCTCTGACAGCACAGAGCCTGCTTGGGATTCATTCTCTCATTCTCTCTCTCTCTCTCTCTCTCTCTCTCTCTCTCTCTCTCCTGCTTGGGATTCATTCTCTCATTCTCTCTCTCTCTCTCTCTCTCTCTCTCTCTCTCTCTCCTTGCCCCTCCCCTGCTCATTGTCATTCTCTCTCTCTCTCAAAATAAATAAATAAACATTTAAAAAATAAAATAAATGTGACTTCTACAGGAACACCATCTCTGACGTCTCCCCAGGAACAGAGTGGGGAGCCACTCCCATGTTTTTCTCTAAGTGCCATCCTATCAGTATTATTTTTGCCTGTAACGGTCAGAGATCCAATTACAGTGGCTTAAATACACAAAGTCTAATTCTCTCATGTAAAAGAAGTAAGTCAGCAAGGCAGCTTCCTGGGGCTCACATGGTGGTTCTACAAAGTTACTAGAATCCTAACCCCCTAGTATTCTCCAGGTTACTTTATAGTCCAGGATTACTGCTGTAGCTCCCACTCTCCCAACTGCTTCATGAGCCTTCTAGTGGGGGAGGAAAGCTAAAAGGACCCTTCTTCTGGCTTATTCATCTCAGAGAAGGCTGGCTAGGAGAATCGGTCTTTTAACTGGGTACAATTAAAGGGTTCTGTTTCTAATGAAAATCGGGAAAATTTTGTGCTAGGGTAGGCATCTGGCAGTGTGCCACACTTTTCTGTGTACGTATCACACCATCTTTTCAAATCATCTGTTGAATTCTCTGAGTTCCCCACTAGGCTGAAAGCTCCAAGGAAGGGAATGTGTCTTATTCAGTTTTCTATTCCCAACACCTGGCACAGTGGCTCCCAACTAATAGGTCCTTAATAACAATTTAGCAAACAGATGAATTAGTTGTTGTGGGAAAACCATTATTGCGATTAAGCAAATTAGCATATTTTATAAAGCTCCAGGAAAAAAGAGACTTTCTACTTTGCAGAAAGGAGGAGGAGGAGGAGGGGCACAAATGGACACACAATTACGTAATTGTGTCAAATTAGATCTTGGTTTATAAAAGCAGGACATACTGAAAAAAAAAACAACTTTTGTTGAGTGAGCTCAATAAAAGGGAAATGAATCTTCAGACATACCTTAAGTCATGTCTATTTATGGTGAAGGCAACAAGAAGATACATTACGTACATTCTTGAACGTTTATCACTGTTTGAAACGTTAGCCTTTCATTTTCAGCTAATGTTGTCTCTTCTTTTGCTATCCTAAATGGTTCTAACTACTTTCTTGTGCTAATAGGTTATGAGTTTCTCAGGAGCTTTAAAGAGCATTCTTTTCTTTCTCACTTATTTTTTTCTCTTCTGACAACTTGTAACTAATGCTCTGGTCAAGGACACAGAGCAATAAAATTTCTACCCTGTGGCTTCACTAAAGAGCAAGTTCATAAGGCTTGGACGGGACCTCAAGCAACTCCAGGGAGCACCATCAACATTGTGCTCCTCCTTCTGCTAAAGCCAGCTTCACGAAACTGAAAGACCATGTAATGATTTTAAGCCACAGTCATAAAACCCAGCATTTAATATTCCTGTGAGATCATCACAGACTCCAAGACTACATATTTACATGTTGACTTAATCCATTAAATGTTACCTCTTTTCAACAACAGAACTCCCCTTGCAATTTAAAGGCCTCCTAATGTCTAATAGTTCTGTCTTCAGAAAACAAAACACAACATTTCCTTAGATGTTGAAAGTGTACGCTCCTGCGAAGGTTGTAATCTCTTCATTCTAGAATGTGTTTTGCCCCATGATGATATGGAGGAAATGGCTTTACTATCTACAGATCTTCCTCAGCTCATGATGGGGTTATGTCCTGATAAACCTGCCACGAGTTGAAAACATCATAAGTTGACAATGCGTTTAATACATCTAACCTATGAACATCACAGTTTAACAGCCTAGCCTATTTTAACTGTGCTCAGAATGCTTACATTAGCCTATAGTTGGATGAAATCATCTAACACAGAGCCTTTTTTTTTTTTTTTAAATTAAGTGTTGAATATCTCCTGTAATTTATTGAGCCCTGTATTGGAACTGAAAAACGGAATGGTTGTATGGGTACAGAATGATTGTACATATATTGGTTGTTTACCTTCAAATGACAGACCAGGAGCTGCAGCTGCCCTTGACCAGAACTGAGAGAGACAACTGTGCTACATGTCACTAGCCTGGGAAAAGATTAAAACTAAAAGTTTGAAGTTCTGGTTCTACTGAATGTGTGTTGCTTTCACATCATGGTAAAGTCAAACCATGGTAAGTTAGGAATCATCTGCGATTATTTCCTGAGACGTTTATCTTCCTAGCTAGACTCTAAATTCCTTAAGATCAGGATGATGTTGCAGGACTTTATGTAGCCTGGTAATAATGTTGACTCCATAGTCAAGGTCCAGTTACCACATATGTTTTGAACCAAGGGTTGAAAAATGAGAATTATGAGTAAAGGTTAAAGGAAATGGAGCTTATGATGAACACTGTAATATATTTGAATGTAATATACAATCTTCCCCTTAATATCTTTCACCACTGGTTAAGAAGCATCTCTGAAGTGTCCACACTTCAAGACTCTCTCAAGCATCGTAGTTGGACAGTTAGGGTTCACACAGGAGTGAGGCACTACCTCTGTCTTCCAGTGACAAGACTGTGTTCCACTTCTAAGGGTTTGGTTTCTCCTGCTAATTATACTCTCAGCATCCATCTGTCTGTCAATCTCTCTCTCTGTCTCTCTGTCTCTGTCTCTCTGTCTCTGTCTCTCTCTCTCTCTCTCACACACACACACGCACACGCATGCACACACACTCTTCATCTTTGTCTTCAGTTGGACAGGCCTATATTCCACACCTCCTTCATCTGGAAGACTATTAAACACTTTGCTGAGCTCAATGATCCTCTCTACTCTCTAGATTATTTTTGCGATTACCCAGGTACAACACTACAAGTACATTGTAGGAACTATAAAAATATAGAAAAACACAACGACAAAAGTAAAACAACCTAATAAAGATACCACCAAGATGGGGGAAATCTCTCTCTCTTTTTTTTTTTTTTTTTTGCTAAGAACTTTATTTTCTTTCTTCCCTTATTTTCCTTTTTCCATTCCCTTCCTTTTCCTCTCTTCCCCTCTCACTCTTTTACTTTTTGGAGGGAGATGAAACTTGTTTTTATGATTTGCCCTTTTTAAAATAGGGATGTTCGTTTAAGTCATTACTGTTTTATAAGATCTTTTTATATATATATCAAGGATATAATATTTTCTCTTAG
The DNA here is from genome assembly GCF_016509475.1 of Prionailurus bengalensis. NCBI lineage: Eukaryota > Metazoa > Chordata > Mammalia > Carnivora > Felidae > Prionailurus > Prionailurus bengalensis. The sequence goes on along the minus strand of NC_057344.1, from coordinate 30,124,724 downwards.
ATTCATGACACATAATACCCTTTTCACTATATGACTTAATTTTATATTTATTTAAAAATTTTTTTCAACGTTTATTTATTTTTTTTGGGACAGAGAGAGACAGAGCATGAACAGGGGAGGGGCAGAGAGAGAGGGAGACACAGAATCGGAAACAGGCTCCAGGCTCTGAGCCATCAGCCCAGAGCCTGACGCGGGGCTCGAACTCACAGACCGTGAGATTGTGACCTGAGCTGAAGTCGGACGCTTAACCGACTGCACCACCCAGGCGCCCCTATATTTATTTTAATGTAAACTATGAAAAATTTTTCAGGATATCAAATCAACCATCCTTTTACTTTAAAATTTTTGTCTTTGCATTATGCTTTAAAAATTTATATTTATTCAAGATCAGATAAATAATTGCATAGTTTTCTATAGTTTCTTTCATCTCTTAAATTGTTAAATTAAATCAACTTGGAATTTATATTGCTAATGGTATGAAGTAAGAATCTAATTTAATTCCAGATGGCTAGCCAATTTTCTCTAATATTGTTTTCTCACAGATTTGAGAAGCTACCTTTAATATCTGGTGTTCTGGACTTTGACACTTTTCCACTGGTCTTTTTATGCCACATCACACTTTAAAAAACAGCTTTATTGAGTATAACTGATATATAAAAAACTGTACATACTTAACATATACAATTTGATGAATTTTGACATATGTATATAGAGGTAAAACCATCACCACAATCAAGGTAATAAAGATCCATCATTTCCAAAAGTATCCACCTGCCCCTTTGTAATCCCACCCTCAGTTTCCAGGCAACAACTGAGGCAGCTTGGTCAATAGATTAGTTTGCACTTTGTAGAGTTTTATATAAATGAATTGCATAGTGAATTTTTTTTTTTTTAGTTTGGCTTCTTTCAACTTGGCGTAATTGTTTTTTATCATTCATGTTGTATAGCAGGTGTCCATTTCACTCCTTTTTTATTACTAAGTACTATTCTATCCTATGTACATGTCACAATTTGTTCATACATTCATCTATTGATGGACATTTGGGTTCCTTCCAATTTTTGACTGTTACAAAGAAAGCTGTTTATGAATATTTATGCACAGCTCTTTGAATGGATGTGTGCTTTCCTTTCTCTTGAGTAAATGCTTAGGAGTGAAGTAGCTGGATCATATAGAAGACGTGCGTTTAACCTATTATGAAGGCTGCCAAAATATTGTCCAAAGGGGTTGTATCATTTCACATTCTCACCAGCAGTGTATGAGAATTCCATTTCCTCTTCATCCTTTGTATAGTCAGTCTTACTAATTTTAGACATTCTAGTAGGTATTTATGATAATCTCATTTTGATTGCAATTTTAATTTCCCTAATCACTAATGCTGTTTGCCATATTTTTATGCGTTCTTTGGCTATCCATATATCTTAGATGAAGTGCATATGTTCAAATATTTTGCCCGTTTTTTGTTGGGCTGCTTGTTTTATTAATTATTATAACTAAATTATTACTTTATTATAATACATTATCACAATTATCAAATAAGGTTGTAATTGTAAAATTATTATAGCTTTATAATTATAGGATTATTGTCATTTTATTATATAAAATTGTTAGATTTAAAATCATTATTTTATTTTGTTGTTTTCTTACCTGTTATTTTTTTTATATAAATGGTTTTCTTTTTTTCAATGTTTACTTATTTATTTTGAGAGAGAGAGAAAGAGAGAGAGAGAGAGAGAAGTGGGGGAGGCATAGAGAGAAAGGGAGAGAGACTCCCAAGCAGGCTCCATACCTTCAGCACAGAGCCTGACATGGGCTCGATCTCATGAACTGTGATATCATGACCTGAGTCAAAATCAGGAGTCAGACACGTAACCACCCGAGACACCCAGGCATCCTAATTCTTACTTGTTATTTTAAAAATGGTAAAGACCAAATTAGTATAGTTTTATTATTATAATTATTATTAATGATTGGTATTTTGGACTGGTAGTTGGATTTTTGAATCTATTTCATTGACCTACTTCATGCTATTGTCATGCTATTTTAATTTTGTTGCTTTATATTATTTTTTCATAAATAGCACTGCAACTTTTAATTATTCTTAATTAGCATAATTTGGTGAGAGGAAGCCTAGGCTATTCTCATCCATTTATTTCAGAATTTGTAAAACTTTATGAAACTCATTTTAATAAAAAATCAGAACTGAGTTATATTTTTTATAATTTTGGAAGAAATAAGACCTTTACAATATTAAGTATTCTTGTCCATTAAATTGACTCCTTTCTTCATATGTTCAGTATTTTGGATTTGTTGAATTTCCTATCTATTTCCTCTTAAGCTAGAAAATGTGGGCCTTTAAGGTTCTAGATCCTTCCCTTAACTTGTCCAATCGTAGTCAACCAGAATCAAAATTATACAGATTGAAACTGAAAGACACTGTAGATTATCCTGGCCAGTATCTGTACTAGTCTATGAGAAAATAAAGCCCAAGGAGCTGAAGCACTTCCTTAATGTCTAGAGTATGTTAATAGCAGTCTCAAGAGTGACCCCTTACTATCATTTAGTGTCTCTTCTGTTACATCACTGTAACTGTCCTTACTTCCTATTATTTCCCCAAATGGGTCTCTACTTTCTCTTTTTCTTTACTTATTTATTTTTTTCGGGGGAGGGGGGGAGAGAGAGGGAGAAAGAGAAAGAGAGAGAAGAGGGGACAGAAGATCCAAAGTGGGCTCTGTACTGACAGCTCCAGAGAGCCCAATGTGGGGCTCAAACTCACGAACCATGAGATCATGACCTAAGCGGAGGTTGGTCACTTAACCAACTGAGCCACCCAGGGCTCCCAAATGGGTCTCTACTTTTGTAAGGCTAGTGTCCTTGACATGCATCGCATGCCCCAAAATCATTGAAATGAAAATACCACCTTCTCACAAGTCATGGTATATGTGAAGGCAATTTACTTGCCCAGTGTCAGGGTAATGAGACATATTAGCACAGGGAAATGCAGAGGATGTTGCCTAGTTATATGAGTTATGGGCTTCCTGGCTTGGGTGGGTTGAGAATGGAGACTCCTCAGATGGAGAGATGGAAACTTTATGGCACATCCTTAAGCTGGTCTTGCTATAGGGTGGAATTATAAGATGTAAAGTAAGTTTCTTTATGATCTTATAAAAGGTTTTTAAAGAAATTGAGGCAATCACAAAGGAGAAAGTGCAGGATTTTCTAAATGACTAAACATTACTCATTTGAGTAGAGTGGATCTTAACCTTTTATGGGTCAAAGTACACTTGGAGCATCTGATAACATAAATTCAACCCTCTTTCCATAAAAAGGCATACACGGTTCATACAATATGAGGGTTTATGGATCCTGTGAAAGTTGTCTATTGGTTTCACAAGTCCTGCCACAAATCTTCCCAGAGTTCCATGGACATAGGAGTTCAGAATTCCTTGAAGAAGAAGTAAGTAGTCTGCCTACTACAATAGCTCATGAAGGAAAGAAAGAGAGAACAAAGATTATGTGTACGTATGCAGGGATATGGAGACAGGGAGTCTAATATGGTTCATGCTAATCAATATGAAATCTTTTCTCTGAAAAACTGCACTGCATTTCCCTATATCAAAAGAGAAACTTTTTTCAGATTCCTGGAAACAGCCCAGAGTACGTCAATATACTAATAGTAAACACAAGACCAAACAAGGGGAGGTGGGAACTGAGACAGTAAGAGGTTAAACATTCCTTTTGAACACAAACAATTACTTGATAAATATTTACTGAGCATCTGCTATGGAAAATGCACAGTGCTGAGTGGTGGGGACACAGTGCTTATCTAGAGAGTCACTGAATCAATATGTCATAAAATAAAAAAGGCTCTAATATGTACTATATTATTATATTAGTTATTAAACAGCATAATACATAATATTGTTTATTATTTTATAGATGAGAAAACAGTAGCCTAGAAGGGGTGAATAGACTTCTTAAAAAAATTTAGTGTTTATTTTCTTGTTGAGAGAGAGAGTGACAGAACACAAGCAGGGGAGAGGCAGAGAGAGGGGAAGACACAGAATCTGAAGCAGACTCCAGACTCTGAGCCGTCAGTACAGAGCCTGATGCGGGGCTGGAACCCACAAACCATGAGGTCATGACCTGAGCCAAAGTTGGACACTAAATGACTGAGCCACCCAGGCGTCCCAGAAGGGGTAATAGTCTTACATACAGGATTAGAACCCAAGTCTCCTGATCAGACTTTTTTTTTTTTAACGTTTATTTTTGAGACAGAGAGAGAGCATGAATAGGGGAGGGGCAGAGAGAGAGGGAGACACAGAATCGGAAGCAGACTCCAGGCTCTGAGCCATCAGCCCAGAGCCCGACGCGGGGCTCGAACTCACGGACTGTGAGATCATGACCTGAGCTGAAGTCGGACGCTTAACCGACTGAGCCACCCAGGCACCCCTGATCAGACTTTTAATGAGTACCTACTCTGTGCCAGGCCTGGTGCTAGACACTGTCAAGTAAATTTTCACTCTTTTACAGAAATTCCACATCTTCAGTAGCTACACGTAAACAGGTATTCTTGCACCTTTCTGACTTTGTTGTGAAGAAGGTAAATCATCATTTATTTGGGTAAGAAGTGAAGAATTGAAGAATTTTTTTCCAAATATTCCTGACAGGAATTGTGAACTTCTAGAGAAAGGATTTGTATGCATCTCATAAGTCCAAAAAACAAAAATCTTTAATACTTGGGAGGTTTGGAAGAAGAGAAGGAGTACATTTGGACCTAAGGATTCAAAGTTCAAGAAAAAAAAAACATTCTCTGCTACATTCTTACAATCTATTGTTCTCTGTGGCAGTGTTTAGTGTTTGTTTCTTCTGCAACCACCAGGCAGGATTGAGAAAGGAGACAGGATGGCGCATAGGGACCACTTAGGGTGCATTTTGAAATCCTTTAAAATTTGGTCTCCCCCAAGGAAGGGAAGAGATCCAGGAGAGCTACTGCCCACACCCTCCATTCTTCTCTGCTGCGATGCTTCACCTCATTTCCTCCAAACCCCGGAGGAAGATTTGTTCATTCAGGTAGACTCCTATAGAAAAGAAGAGGACATTCGCTTATCACATCCATTTTGAAATCAAATGTGCATCTTGACAACTGCAATCTTGTCACTACAAGTAGTCAGATGATGGGAAGGCAGAGCATCAGAAAGGAGAAAGCTAATGAGGAAAGTCAACCTGGGCCTGGTAGCCCATCGTGGAGTCAGTTTCGGGTCAGGAAAGGGCACTAATCTGGGCTTAATGTGGATGCACGTTCCCGTAAAAGATGTTATAGATAGTGGTCTGTCTTAGTCTAGCTTAACACAGAAACCTATAACACCTATTATATGGCCAAAATCTATACATATACCACATTATAGCAAAAAAGAATACTGATACTACAGTTAGAATTTCAAAACACACTATATAATTTAAGTAACTGGCTATAAAGTAATTTTCTTTTTGTTTTCTGAGTACAAATGTAATGCATTGTGATTTTAGAGTATATAAGATATTTCAGAAACAGAAAAAATCATCATGCACCATGCAGAAACAGCTGTTAATATAGTTACTGAAAAATAAATATAAGGTATTTGAGATTTCGCTTCAGAGGGATGAAAAGGTGAAGAAAATATCTGAGTAGACCCTAAAGCAAGTGCAAAGAGTGATGGCACTGGTTTCTTCATGCCACTTGAAAATATTTCTAAGGCTATCCAGACACTTTGTTTATAACAAATTTTATTTTATAGTCAAGAGGGAAGGGAGAAGGAATAGACCAGAATGTGGTGTGAGAAAAGATTTTCCTGAAATAACCACAAAACAGATGAAAGTGAGATGAAAACCAAAAGCAAAAACAAGACCCACAAACAAACAGGAGGAGCTTAAAGAGGATGTGTAGGTAGATACCAGAAGGAATGATCTTTGGAGCTATAATTACCTGTGTAGTGATAATTAAAAGGAAAAGGAAAAATTACCTGTGTGAGCCTGAATGTCTGGAATTAATTAGCAAAATGGGGGATCACTGGATTTCAATTAAGTTCCCTGGTGCCATTTTGAATGCCAAACGACTTGGCTGAAGGCTGATGAGCCTAATGCAGCCCTCAGCGTAGGTGTTATCCTGAAAAGCCAAATGCTGTATGTGAAAGAGTGCCCACGGCCTCTCTTTGAAAAGGTATTCATACAGAGAAAGACAGATACCATATGTTTTCACTCTTACGTAGATCTTGAGAAATGTAAGACCATGGCGGGGGGGGGGTGGTGGGGAAGGAAGGAAAAAAAAAGTTAGAGAGGGAGGGAGCCAAACCATAAGAGACTCTTAAAAACAGAATAAACTGAGGGTTGATGGGGGGTGGGAGGGAGGGGAAAGTGGGTGATGGGCATTGAGGAGGGCACCTGTTGGGATGAGCACTGGGTGTTGTATGGAAACCAATTTGACAATAAATTTCATATTGAAAAAAAAGAAAGAAAAGGTCTTCCCATATTCATGCTTGTTGCATTGCAAGTTTCTATGTTCTCTGAGAAAGTGACACTTTAAAAACAACTTTGTAGTCAAGACCACTTCAGACTCATTAATTCCACCCAATTACCCTTATCACTCTCAAAGCACGATATCTTGCCAATCCTGTTTTGTGTAACCTTCCTCAATTTATTTAATGCAGAACATTAAACAATTTCTTATTTATTACAAATCTTGGCTATAGATCTCTGTTTTTTAATCTCTCGGTTGTAGATCTCGTGTAAAAGTACATGAAAAAGCAACAAGTACATCAAACTAATGAGTGTTTCAGTGGCATGAATTTACCGTGATTTCATTACCACATGAGGTGTCAATGAAAAGAGCTCAGGAATCTGGGCTGTGTGAATTCATTTGTTATATGAGGTGCATGTGAGTTGGCAATGAACTTGTATTAATATGTATTGAAAAACCGGGGCACCTGGGGATCATATTCAAGGCCCTGCAGGGTTCCTGTCATTAATGAGCTTATCATCAAAACAGGGACTTTCAGAAAGAGAGATAGGCACACCTACATTAACACTAAGCTACAGACAGATCATTCGTTTATTGGAAGGAGAAAGGCTTTGAGCTAAATATGATTTCCCCCCCAGAGTTGCCCCCCTAATGTTTGCTTGAAGAGATGCCTTTTGAAAAAATGTTTTATTTCAAGGGCTCTAGTGAACTGGCTATCTAGGTATAGCTATAAATCTACATAAATATACGTGCTGGTGTCTACCCACAACATTGTTGGACTCACACATAACAGATGATAACAGGGCTTTGTTCAGGACAGTAGGATGAAAAGGAAGGAATAAAGTGTAAAACAATGAGGGAGATTTTAGTTTTTCATGTCATATATATACTTCCAATACTGTTTGAGTTTGTCATGTGAATATGTTACTTTCAATTTAATTCTAATGTAAATGTAAAAACACCCATGTTTTGTGCTGCAGTGAAACTATGAAGTATTTGGGCCCTGGGCTGGCTTAGGGAGGGATCCCTTTTAGGACGCTGACCCCACCTACCCATGTAGGACCAACAGAGGCACTCAAACTGTCTTACATGTTTTGAGCAGTAGCTATGGCAGTCTGGATTTTCCTCAAACACTTGGGACCTTGAAACTACTCAAACAGAACCACTATGGGGCCACCACTCATGTATAAAGCACTCAATATCACATTCAAAAAGATGGAGTCCTCTTTGGATCGATTTGCATGGCTAGTGTCCAGGATATAAGAATCATGCCGTTCTTCAACAGGTGCTTCTAGCCAATGAAACGAATATACTCTAACCATTCCTTCAAAGTATAAAGTGTTTGCACCACCCCAGAGTAAAAAAAAAATACTCCTGTAACTAAATGGATATTTTCCGCCTTTACCATCAATTTTCCTGTTCAGTGTAGTCAGAATGCAGATAACTCTGGACTGTCATCAACATGGATGTCCCAGAGTTAATGTGTATGTTGCCAGCAGAGGAAAAAACGGAGAGGCCAAATCTTAGGCCTGGCCACTTAAATACATAGCTACTAAAATACTGACATTTTTGTGAGCTAGCTCCTTACATAGGAAACTAAGCTAGAAGGGTATCCCCTGGCCGATCTTTAGCAGAAACAGGGTTTCAGTGAGTTTCTTCTTTGAAATCAGCAGATCTTACCCTTTCCTAAGCAGAATATATAACTCATGAGTTGTCTAATATACTTAAATGTCTACTAAATTAACATCTACCAACAAACTAGGTGGCTTTTATGTGTGGAATTTCCAGATGAAACCTGTGGGGTTTTCTACAGACCTAAGATGTGGCTTTTTGCTAATATAATTTTAAAGTGGATACAACGGTGTGGCCCTGGTAAGAAGGAGGCACCCCAAACACTTGCCACTTCCAAGAACCCAGAAGCGGTACAGTTAAAGTGGATGAAATTCCATTGCATAAGCCCCACCCTCCTATGTTTTCAGGAGGGGCCCTGACATATATACTTTTAAGTGCCATTAGTAATCTGGACGTTTTCTCAGGCTTCAGATACAAAGCTGCCTTGCATTAGAGGGATTCCTAGACAGTACGGTGACCTTTCCATACAGGTCTCCACCGTCAGGTAGTCATCTACATGGGAAGACTGAGCATATTTGAGCCACAATTTCATATATTGCAGATGCCCTCTAATGGGTCCTTCTGACCAGGAACTATTTGCTTAAATCACATTTTATAGAATCTGAGGACATTGGAAAAGTGAACACAGAACAACAGTGTGCATGTCTGACATAGCATAAGATGACTGTTAAACTTCCCAACAATTTCTTATGTATACACAATGAAGGTCTAAACAAATTTTCTAATAGAGCAGAAATCTGTACATCTCTGGCAAGCAAGTTTTTCAGGGGATGGCTAAAGATTTCTTATAAAAGCGTCTGACTCATTATGATTAAGCATCAAGTAATAAAAACAGATTCACCATTACCACCTCCCCTTTTACTGCAGGCTGACATTAGCTGGCAAGGTTATTGCTCTGCAAACCCGCATGTTAGGTCATTAAGGCTGTGTGTATGTCATGACTAAACGGACATTAAATGTTTCTCAAGTTCATAGCAGGGAAAGCCATTAACAAATGCATAAACAAAACTAGAGCACTCTTTAAATTTCTATTATGAAAGGCAAACATTTGCTAGTATATGTAAGGCTTTATACTAGGTTTCTAAATTTGAAGATGTAAAAATATTGACTAATCCTGACCCTGACCTTCACATATAATTGGAAAATTAAAATACGATATTATTCTCTAGTAAGCATCAATCAGCACAAAGAAGGTTTAACAAGTTGGATTAAATATGTAAAATAAAAGCTGACAATAAATTAAACCAAATACTAATTATATACCTTTCTTTCCTTTGAGATATTTTCTGAAGTTTTTAGTTGGGAGATGTATTTACAGACAGCCAAAGCAAGCTGTCAAAAAAAGAAAAAAGAAAAACAAAACAAAACAAAACCCAAAGCAAGCTGTCAAAATAGTTTCAAAGTCCTTTGTGACTGACTGTTCAGCATAATGCAGTCTAAATGGTTGACTGAATTTTTTCTCTGCAAACCAGATCATTTTGGCATTGTAAAACCATCATGCCTATCCACAGCCTCAAAATGGGGAGAATTCCAGAAACACTTCCAGAAGACAGCTTATTATTTTTTTTTATTATTCTTAAAGATCTCATCACCATCAATTAGTATTCATTAATCATCCAAGTCTGTGCTGTGTAACTGAATGGTAACACCTCATTTATTTTGCATTGCTATAGAACAAAATGATGCATGTCAGTAAATTTTCTAGAAAACAAGAGACTGTTGTGTTTTTTTGTTTGTTTGTTTTTAATAAATCTACTTTTACCCAACCATATTTAAGTGAATCTTTCTGTCAGGCTCCAATATTTACCTATATTCTTAAATGTGGTATAGGAAATATAAGCTAAACTTCTAAGGTCATCATTAGGAACATCAGCAATTAACAATATTATCAAAAGGAAGCTGAGGGGGAAGTGGCATTTCCAGGGAAGCAACAGACCACTGACACTAAGAATCTAGACTACTTGTGGACTCCAGCTCTGCTTCCTACCAGATGGACAAACTTGAACTTTCTGCATATTGGTTCCTTCTTTAAAAGGAGTAACAACAGTACCAGACATTGGGTCGTTGTAGAGGTGAAATGCTTGCAGAAGACTTACACCAGTGTCCAGCACAGCATAAAAGTCAACAAATTGTAGCTCTTGTGATGAATAGTCTTGCTTTCATTTTTAATGTCTGATATTCAATCTGCTGTCTTCTGGGAAACGAGACATGTTTATTAAAATTGAATATAATAGGGGGCTCCTGGGTGGCTCAGTTGGTTAAGCGTGCAACTCTTGATTTCAGCTTCGGGCATGATTGCACAGCTCATGAAATGGAGCCTGTGTTGGGCTCTGCAATGGCAGCATGAATCCTGCTTGGGATGCTCTCTCTCCCTCTCTTTCTTGCCTCACCTGTTCATGTGCATGCTTTCTCCCTCTCTCTCCCTCTCTCTCTCTCTCTCTCAACATAAATAAATAAACCTTGAAAAAAGAAATAAAATTGCATATAATAGAACATGAGCTTTCTTAGGGATATTTTGGCTGCTTCAGAGCAGTTTTTACCTAGAGATTTTTTTTTATTGTGTTAAGAATCTCTAACATGAGATCTATCCCCTTAACAGGTTTTTAAATATACAGTAGTACAGTGTTGTTAAGTCTAGGCACAGTGTTGCACAGTAGATCTCTACAACTTATTCCTCTTGCATAACTGAAACTTTGAACTTGTTGAAAAGCTACACCCCATTTTCCGCTGCCCCCAGCCGCTGGGAATCATCGTTCTGCTCTGTGCTTCTATAAATTTGACTATTTTAGATATCTCATATAAGTGGCATCATGCAGTATTTGTCTCTCTGTGACTGGCTTATTTCACTTAGCATAATGTCTACAAGGGTCACACATGTTGCCACGTACGGCAGAATTTCCACTTCTTCCAAGGCTGCGTAATAGTCCATTATATGTATGATACCACATTTTCTTCATCCACTCATTTGCTGGTGTAGATTAGGCTTGCTTCCACATCTTGGCTATCGTGAATAATGCTGCAATAGACATGGGAGTACACCTATCTCTTTAAGAACTTGACTGTAATTCTTTTGGGTAAACACTCAGAAATGAGATTGGTACATCATATAGCAGTTCTCTTTTTGATTTTTTTTGAGGAATTTCCTTACTGTTGTCCACAATGGATGACTAATTTACATTTCTATCCACCATTTTACCGTCCCACCAACAGTGTACAATAGTTCCATTTTCACTCCATTCTTGTCAGAATTTTTTTTGTTTTCTGAATAACAGCCATCCTAACAGGTATGAGATGATACTTCACTGAGGTTTTGATTTGCATTTCTCTGAGGCTCACTGGTATTGAGCATCTTTGGATGCTCAATTGGCCTGTTACATGTTGGCCATGTTGGCCTTTTACATATCTTCTTTAGAGAAACATCTCTTAAAATCCTTTACCTATTTTTAAGTCTGGCTATTTTTTGTTTTGATTTGCCATTTTATTTGTTTTGTTGCTTGCTGATTTTGCTATTAAGTTATAGGAGTTCCTTTTATGTTTTGGATATTAACTCTTTATGAGACATATGGTTTACAGATAGTTTCTCACATCCTGTCCACTTAGAGATGTTTGACTCTTCCCCAGCAAATGCAATATGCTGGATACCTAACACACAGAAACACACCCATATATAAATATGAACTCAAGCAACTTGGAGATGGACTTGACTGAAATAAATTTTGATATCATTAGTAAAAAAAAATAAAAATAAAAACAAACCCAAAAAACAAAGGGAAGAATTATGCGAAAATAAATGGTATTAAAAATCGCAAAGCAGGGGCACCTGGGTGCTCAGTCAAACGTTGGACTTCCCCTCAGGTTATGATCTCATGGTTTGTGAGTTCAAGTCCTGCACTGGGCTCTGTGCTGACAGCTTAGGGCCTGGAGCCTGCTTCAGATTCTGGGTCTCCCCCTCTCTCTGCCCCTCCCCTGCTCATGCTCTGTCTCTCTCTCTCTCTCTCAAAAATAAAATGAAAACATTAAAAATTTTTTAAAAATTAAAAAAATTGCAAAGCTGACATCCATATGGGATACATTCCTTTATTTTTAACATTTTTGTAAATCCTTACTTTTGAGAGAGAGCATGTGTCCATATGTGAGTGGGGGAGGAGCCAAGAGAGAGGGAGACATAGGATCCAGAGTAGGCTCTGTGCTGACAGTGCTGAGCCAGATGTGGGACTCAAACTCATGAACCATGAGATCATGACCTGAGTGGAAGTCAGACGCTTAACCGACTGAGCCACCTAGGTGCCCTGGAATACATTCCATTTTAATATTAGATTTTTTTTTTACCGTTTATTTATTTGTGAGACAGAGAGAGACAGAGCATGAACGGGGGAGGGTCAGAGAGAGAGGGAGACACACAATCTGAAACAGGCTCCAGGCTCTGAGCGGTCAGCACAGAGCCCGACGCGGGGCTCGAACTCACGGACCGCGAGATCATGACCTGAGCTGAAGTCGGCCGCTTAACCGACTGAGCCACCCAGGTGCCCCATCAATATTAGATATTTTAAAGTTGATATACAAATTAGTGTTTTATGCATTCACTCAAGTAGGCCCTTACTTTTACATAGTAGAAATTACTTCAGTTGGAATTCTATGTGTTACTATGGCATTAAAAAAAATATTTTGTAATAGTTTATTCAGTAATTCAGAAATACTTCTACATTTGTACCATAGAAGTCATAACATTCCCTTAAAAATGTCTGCACCTCTCCTTTATCTATTTTCTAACACTGCCATCTGGTTTCCCTTAAAAACTGAGATGATAGCATGTCTATTACCACCTGAGAACGGACACAGACAATAAACAAATGAGATCAGCCCACTCACCCTGCCTAGGTCTGTGTGGTTAGGGCAATCAGGCAGCAGTTAAAGCAGCTCTAATTGCATTGCCACTCTTGGTTTTATCCTCAGGCCTCAAAGACCACAGGATATGCAGAACCTCAAACTTGCCTCAGAAATCTAAGATTTCGAAGACCCTGATGGCCAAAGACTTCATTCCTATGACCTTACACTCAATGTAGAGCCGGTGGATGACATAATGTGGGTTTCATCCATAAACTGACTGGTGTCTCACTTTTCCTGAGTGAATAACTACTCTCTCCCCTTTGCCAAAGAAGGCTAGTTTTCCAGATGCCTGACAAATGAATGGGTTTTAGAAAATACTTTGATTTCTATAAAAGAAACATGTTCTAGAAATACAGAGTGGAATAGAGCCTCTTAAAATATGACTCATTATTAGAGATTTGTCTAGAATTCAGGTTTCTTCATGCCTTGTGGAAGAAAACTTACGTATATAGAGGAAACTGGGATTAAGACAGGAAGTCCATAGATCTATACCCACTGGATTTCAGAAAGACATGTAAAAATGTAGATACCCTGACATATGTGATATGAGCTGAATCTATCATGTTTTGGGATTGTCCAGGATCTGGCAAACTTCTTCGGTAAAGGGCCACTCAATATTTTAGGCTTTGCAGGCCAGAAGGCCTCAACTACAACAGTTCAGTTAGGCTGTTGTAACACAAAAGCAGCCATAGATGGAATATAAAAGAATGAGCATGGCTCTGTTCCAATAATACTTTATTTACAAAACCAGGCAGCATGTCCGATTTGGCACATTGGCTGAAATTTGCTGACCCCAAGTACAGCAGGATAATTACAGGGTGTATTGTGTAAGAGACTGAGGTAGAATCCCAGCTGTGACATTCTCTAAATGACCTTGCCATATTCTGAAACTTCTCTGAAGGCTTCTCTGAGTCTCTCACTCTTTATGATAAGGAGATGATACCCAATTCAGATGATACCCAATTGGCACATCCGGCCAATTTTAATGGTACCTAAGTTCCTGTAACTAAGTCCATTCCTGCTCCCTTGGGACTTCCTTCACTAGAGGAAAGTATATCTTAGAACCAATTTTACAGCACTCTAGCCACACCAAAATCAAGGAGGTTATCAAAGGGATATAGGCAAAAATGGCATTCTTATAATTACGAAAGTCATCAAGAGATAAGCACAGAAAGAGGCTTTTTTTTTCTTCAGGATTAGACAGATACTGAAGGTTCTAATACTTTTCAACATCAGAATGGTTGAATTAGGTCAGAATTGGCCCTATCATTCAGCCTCCATAAGCAGACCATAGCCCAACGTAGGACAGAAGGTGTGTGTGTGTGTGTGTGTGTGTGCGCACATGCACGTGCATTCATGTGTAGGAGTGCATGTGTGTGTATTGTTTAAATGTTGCACACTATGAAATAACATGGCATGGACTATTAAACGACAATCTATTAGCACTGTGCAGCAGGGCTATATTTTCCCATTTCTTGCCACTAATATATCTAGTTCTATGGCAGAAGTCCTAGAACCACCCCCATCTGAACCCCCAGCAGCAGAGGGAAAGGAGAAAGTAAAGTTCTTTTGAAATCATTTCTGCCTGACTTCAAAAAGCCACTCCGTCAGGTTGCTAGAGGGGTTTTGGGTGGGGGTATGGGCTAAATGGGCAAGGGGCATTAAGGAAAACACCTGCTGGTATGAGCATTGGGTATTATATGTAGGGGATGGATCCCTGGATTCTATTCCTGAAATCATTATTGCACTATATGCTAACTAAGTTGGATGTAAATTAAAAAAAATAAAAATAAAAATAAAAACATTTTAAAAATCCACTCCCTCAGACCTCACCAAGCACATTTTTTTGATAACATGACCCATATTGAGATTACAACATATTTTGAAAAATAGAAATGATAAATAAAACCTTTCTTATCTAGTGTATTTTTTATTTCCAAGCTTATGCACAGTTTCACTCAACCTCCTGTGACCAGATGAGGAGGACAGTGGGATGACTCCACAGTCAGACTGCTGGATTGGAATCCTCCCTCCACTACTGGCTGGAACCACAGGCAAATGACTAAACCTGGAAATGCCCATTTCATAAATTGGTTGTGAAGATTTAAAAAAATGCACATAAAGCTCTTAGCACAGTATCTGCCACATGAAAAGTCCTCCTGGATGTCATTTACTGTCACTGTTAGCATCCCCATTTAACAGACATAAAGCACAAAATGCTAAGAGTTATGTGACTTTCTGGATGTATGCCTGGCACGGTCCTTATAGGATCAGAACTAGTACCACACAAGAACTTCTTTTACAGGTGGTCCAGCCTACTTCATTACCTTCTTAAGTATACACCAGACTTGTCTTGATGAAGATGCTTATTCTCATTAGTTCCTAATTCTACTTGGAAAAGTCAGAGAGGTAAAGTCAGCACTTGGGGCTGAGGGATGCAGGGAAGGAAATGACGAATTAGGTTTCATGGTTGCTGTTAGAATACTTTTGGATGGTTTCTGTCCTTTTTATTAACAGTATGCCACCAGGATGCACATTCAACTTTCCTTTTGCTTTCAAACTTGACAAATCCAGCTAGGGCAGGAGAACAGAGCACATGGAAATAATTGCAAGAGGAAAAGAAGGATTCTATTCTCTTTGAAACACCACAAGTCCATGAAATGGAAGCTATCTGGCTGCCACCTCTCCTTGCCAGTCTTTCAAAGTGATGGATTCGACTTTTTCATCTACTTTATCAGGGATTTAGTCCTTATCTTGTTTCTCCTTTCCTTGGTGGATCTGAGCTCTGAACTTGCCTTGAAGCTCCTCTGGCAGATTTGAGCTCCCAAGGACTCACCGGAGACTTGATGTCAGATGGAGAACTAGTATGAGATGCTAAATTATTGAGATGCTAATAAGCTTAGAAAGGAACATTCTCCGCAGTGCGGAGTGGGCAACCTAGGCAGGTTGGTACTTATCAGAGTGTTATTTCATCAGGTGATAAAGATTTCATTGAAGAGTGACAGCAACTGTATATTTCTAAAGTACCTTTGAATTTAAGGGCATAAATATGTCTCTTAAAATATCAGTCTTTTTTTCTGCTTTACTGAAAAGTTTGGGGCTTGCTGAGAATGAAAATTTCCCAAGGTCTCATAAAATCAGGACCAGAGAGGAGAGTCCATGTTATTGGAGAAGAGAATTCAGTGAGATCCACCTGTCTGCTTGATTTTCAACCATTGTCTTAGTGTGCGTATAAATGTTTCAAAGGCTCTTTCATGATGAGCATGAGTGCTTAGCACAGACCAAGCAAACTGTGTGGCTATAGAATATGGTATGACTATGACATACATCAAGTCAGGACTGTAGGGCTATCCATCTCAACCCAAATAAAGAATGTAAACAGAGTTACATCAAGGAGAAAGGTACCAGGCTACCATTTTTGTCCACATTGTCAACAAAACCGAAAAAGACCATATGATTAACAGCTACATGTAGCTGAGTCTAAGGTAAAGATATTATTAACTCTTTCCAGAAGTGTTCCTTCCCCACATTCCTCCATGCCCTTGTCTACTTCACTCCCCTGTCCTCCCCTCTTCTCTTGAAGAGAGACTCTGCCATGTGATAGCTCATGTTAAAGGGATAGAACAAGTGACAGTAATTTTATTTATTTAATAAAGCTTATTTATTTTTGAGGGAGACAGAAACAATGTGAGTGGAGTAGGGGCAGAGAGAGAGAATCCCAAGCAGGTTCCATGCCTCCAGCACAGAGCCCGATGTGGGGCTTGAACTCACAAAACTGTGAGATCATGACCTGAGCCGAAACCAAGAGTTCGATGCTTAACTGACTGAGCCACCCAGACGCCCCATAAGTGAGAGTAATTCTAATGATGTGTTACACTTGTCCTAAAATTTCAACTGACGCATTTGCTGCCTTATGGCAAACAGTGAGTAATCTTTAAATTTCAGGCACTGTGTATTACAAGCCTATTAGGAACAAATCAGGTTATATATTAAAAAGTAATAACAAAGCATAGTACTGAGAGCCAGGAGACATGTGCTCTAAGTTTGGTCGTACCAGCGACTAGATCCGTGACCCTAGGTGAGGCATGTCAATCTCCTCTGCTATGTCTTCTCATTTCTGAGATGATAATTGGCCTGCATGATACCTATAGATCTTTTCAGCTCTGACATTGTCACAAGAAATAGACTTCATAGATTGCACAGATATGTAGGCTTGGCCCCTAGTACTGCTATGCAAATAGGCTTCCTTTTCTTTATTGTATCAACTTTCTTTCTTTTTCTTTCTTTCTTTCTTTCTTTCTTTCTTTCTTTCTTTCTTTCTTTCTTTCTTCCTTTCCTTTCTTTCTTTCTTTCTTTCTTTCTTTCTTTCTTTCTTTCTTTCTTTCTTTCTTTCTTTCTTTCTTTCTTTTCTTTCTTTCCTTCTTTCTCTCTCTCTCTTTCTTTCTCTCTTTTTTCTTTTTTTTTTGCAGTAACCCCCTTTGTTTCTTCAAGGACTCAGGGTCCTTCTCTCAATCAGAATTTGATTCTGGGAAGGGCAGGGCTAATCAATAACATGTTCATGTAAAGTTAAGTCCATGTAGTCCTTATTCAAAGCCATGTGAACCTTTAGTCTGAAATCTCCCTGAGTCCTGTGGCTTCTACCTCCAGAACAGATCACAAATCAAGACCTGTCAGTTCACGATTTAAGCACCTTCGTTTTGCTGTCATCATCTCTACCTGGACACTGCTGCAGACTCACAATAGTTCTCCCTGCCACCACCCTTGGTCACATGGCAGCCTTGGTGCTCGTTATTATCATTGTATTTTTATGTTTATTTATTTATTTTGAAAGAGAGAGAGAAAGAGAGAGAGAGAGAGTGCACCAATGGTGAAGAGGAAGAGACAGAGGGGGACAGAGGATCTGAAGTGAGCTCTGCAATGACATCAGAGAGCCCAACGTGGGGCTCAAGTTCACGAGCTATGAGATCATGACCTGAGTTGATGTTGGATGCTTAATTGACTGAGCCACCCAGGCACCCCAGCCTGATGCCCTTTGAAACATCCATGTGGATCATGTAAGTCCCTTGCTTAAATGCCTCCAATGACTTCCCATTGTAATTAGAACAACACTTCAACCATGGCCTACAAACTCCTACAGAATGTGACCATGGCACCTTGATCATCTCTTCAATCTCTTCCCTCTGTTCCTTGGGTCACAAAGACTTTTTTTTATTTATTTAATTTTTTAGAACACCCCAGGCTCATTCCTGCCTCAGGGAGTTTTCACTTTTTTTCCTCCTCTGCCTAGACCTCTCTTTTGCTTTCATCCTCAGACTGACCTGAGAGGACTTCTGTAACAGCCTCCTTTAGAGACCCCTCGACTGGATCTGGTTAGTCTCTCTCTGCTCTCATTGCAGCTTTGTTTGCTCTCACTAATCACTGCTTTAAATTATCCTATTTATTATTTATTATCTGCCCCACTCGCTAGAATATAAGCCCAAAGATCTTGCTTCTCTTGACCATCACCCTATTTCTGGTGCATATGTAAGTGGCCAGTATGAAGTATGTCTTCAATAAATGTGTGATGAAAGAGGAAGGAAGGGATCATAGAAGAGCAAAGATAAAGGGGGGGGGGTGCATGGATGGCTCATTTGGTTGAGCATCCCACTCTTGATTTTGGCTCAGGTCACAATCCCAAGGTCGTAGGATAGAGCCCTGTGTTGGGCTCGGGACTGAGCATGAAGCCAACTTAAGATTCTCTCTTCCCTTCCCTCTGCTCCTCTCCCCAGGTGCTCGCTCTTGTTCTCTCTCACTCTAAAATTAAAAAAAAAAAGAAAAGAAAAAAGAAAACAAGTTTTGTTAGTTTGGATTAAATGAAGAGAGTACTCTGGATTAAAAGATCTCTCCTAAATGTGGGCTATTGATCACCTTCTATGGGCAAACCATGGTGCCACTTGCTTTATACTTAGTAATGGCACCCTTTGGATACACTTGTAGGTGAGAGAGAGAAAGAGACAGAGTGTGAATGTGTGTGTGTAAGTGCGTGTGAGTGTGTGTAAGTGCGTGTGAGTGTGTGTATGTGTGTGTGAGTGTGTGTGTGTGTGTGTGTGTGTGCGTGTGTGTGGCAGGGGTAGGAGGTGAAGGGTAGACATCAACATTGCCCTTGTCTTCTCAGCTTGGCATTTTATCAGACGCTCAGAGACATGCTCTGGCTGTGTGTGCTTCTTTATGAGGCCCATAGCCCTCTCATCATGAAGAGATCACTCCCCTTGAGCTACATTCCTTTCAGATGTGGTTCTGAGAAGACGTGCTGTGATCAAGATCCAAAACAAGTTAGTACCAAAGCTGGAACCATAAACTGGGGCTCCATTTGCCAGTCCATCTAACATGAGCTTATTTGTGGAATATGTTTATGGAATACCTAGTAGGTGCAAGGCATGGAGGTCTTTATTCCTTCTGTCATATAATTTATTTCCTAGTACTGGAGTGTTTCAGTGTGGGCACTTTTAGAAGAGCCTCCTTGGGCCCTCAAACAATACAGATATTTTACCAAATAGGAATGTTATATCCTTTTGGTCTAAGGCTGAAAGGCTAGCTCCAGATTAACAATGGGTTGGTGAAGGACTCCCCCCAGAGCTTGAAGGACACTGCAAGACTGAAGATAGGGAAGAATAACAGAATAACTGTTTACACTCCTTAATCACAGCTGTTTCCTAGAAAAGATGCGATAAGCTCATCCATGTTGAAATAGAGATGGATTGCAAGATTTGGGGAGGATTTGCAATAACAATGGAGGGAGACTCCATTGCCTTAAACCATAAGAATAAAGCTCTAATTTCAAATTTTCGGGTAATAAGAAAATATATTTATATGTCTTAAGGCTGAGGTGTCTACACAACATTTCTGAAATGATTCTCTGCAGACTGCCATTTCCCTACCAGCTGGATTCAAATCCTGATAATATCACTTATTGATCGTTACTTTTCTTAACCTCCATTTCCTTATCTGTGAAATGGAAATATTATCCGTGAAGTGGAAATGATCACACAGAACTGTTGGAAGAGAAATACATTTAAGGCACCCACAAAAGACAATGGGGAAGACTCTGAACTCAAATAAGTGCCCTGACTGTTGGTGTTGGAGGACCGTGAGCTCAGCCCACAGTGGGGATTTGGGGAAATAAGTTATTTGTATTTTGCCCTTCTTTATTAACAATGTTTACCACACTTCGTCAGCCGTCTAACTGATTCTAGAGGACAATAACAACCCCCCCCCCCGGAAATGTCAAAGTATGAGAACAATAATAGTCAATTTTAACAATTACTTTGTTGGCCTTGATATACTCTCTAAATTCTGAGCAGATAGCTATTGTACTTTCTTACCAATTTACATGGCTTTGCTTTTATGAAATGGGGCCTCTTCAGTTACCAGTTGCTAAGGAGAAATAACTGGGAAAGTCCCTAGATCTTATATGCCTAAAGGCTCTGGAATGTTGTGGCTTTTGTTTTTCTTAGCCAGAGGGTATGCAAATATTTAACTATGAATCATATGAGCTAGGACTTCCTTATAGTAATAGTGGCAGGCCATGGAGAGCCTTTCTTTTGTCAAAGTCCGGATAATCAGGGGCCTCAGAGGATATTTACTCAACTTCTGATCAGAGTACTTGCTCCTCCTTTTCCGTGGAAGTGCCCTCTGGAAAGTCTCAGCCTCCAGGTTATTTTTTTCTAAGATGCCACTGAGTTTTTTTTAATATTAGAGATTACTGGGCAGTTTTGGTGATTCCAATCCAGGACATTTTTATTTTTTCTATTCTCATTCATTCAACACATTTTTTGAGTACCTTGTCTATGAAGAGAGCTGGAGGAAAAGGCGAAAAAAGACAAACTCCAAACCCTAAAAAGATAAGTCTTTGAGGTCATACAGATGAGTTAAAATAGAAGATTTAAGTACTGTTCTGAAGTATTGGACAGATTCCATGGGCTCAAATGAATAAACGTTAGCTGAGCAGGAACATGACCAGGAGAGGAGATTTAAGAAAGTTCTGGAGAGCAAGTGGCATTTCAGCACAGGAAAGGATGAGCAGAAATCACCAGTGGCACTGTGGTGATAAAAATGTGATTCCAAGCGGAGGGTTGACGTAGCTGTATCAAAAAACCAATGGGCTTGCGCGCCTGGAAACACCTTAGGATGGGCAGAACATACATTTTGGCCACAAAAGTAGTAGAAAAGCAGGCTGGAAATACAGAGACCAGATCACAAAGCACCCGGTATTTGAGCAATGAACTGTGAAAATACAGAGAGGTGTTTTAGTGATGCTCTAAGGGAGGTCACTTAAAGCAAACATTCCACATGAAAAAAGTGATGTTTTCACCAGTTAAAAAACTAAGGACAATTACATAGCTATGAAAGCATTTATCACACAAGTCTTTTAAATAGTAAGCTCTCCTCATTCATTTAAATCATAATCCCCTTACTAAAATTGTATTTATATAATACTGATTCAGAATCAGACCCATCTTGTAAGTTAAGGAAAACTAGTTTGTTTTTTCTGAAGTCTGACTACTATGCTATCCATATTTTTAAATCCAATAAATATTTATTCAGGAGATCGCACTGTGCCCGGCACAATGTCAGACACACAATGGCTAAAGCAGCAGCCCCTGCATTATTTGCAATGGTCCAGGGCTGAAAACCAAGTTCATGTCACTGGGAATAGCTGAATAATGTTGGTACATCCACACAGAGAGATGAATGTCATGTGGGTGGTGAGAAGAATGAGCTGGGGCTTTGCCAAGTGACTTGGAGAGGTTGCGAAGCGAGAACAGTAACTTACAAAAAATTATGTTTAATATGATCCCATTGTTGAAAAAAATTTTCCATTAACATAGGTGACACACAAGGCCATGAGAGAAGAAAATACATGGGTATTTTTCTTATATTGATTTTTAACAAGTCTTACTGGGACTGGCAACTCTTGGAGGAGAAGGGCAGATAACATCCATGATTAAAAAAAAAAGAAAAAGAAAAAAAAGATGACATGATCTCACTTAATTATATGTCTATGGGTGTGGGCGGGTGGTTCATTAAACAAATGCATGAAAGGATAAAAACCAAAATTCTAATGATGATTATTTCAGGTTCAGCCTAATGGGATTCCAGGTAACCTTTCTTTACTTCAGTATGTTTTAGGGATTTATTTAATGTTTACAATGGGCAAGTATTATTTATATAATAAAAAAAGTTGTTTTTCCCATGAGATGTAAGGGATGTTCAGAGATGTTCTGAACAGAGATGTTCAGAGTCTAATGAGCCTAACAGAAAAATTAGCAGAAGACAGAAAGGCTGTGTGGCACAGTGGCTAATTGCAAATACTGTGGAGCCAGACCTCCTGAGCTAGAATCCCAGTTCTTCCTAGCTATGAGATCACAGGAAATGTGTTCAACTCTCTATGCGTCGGTTTCCTTATCTGTAAATTAGTCAAAATAACAGTACAACCTTCACAGAGTTGTAATGAGGACGAGACAAATTATCACTTAGATTAGTGCCTGGCACATAATAGAAACTAAACAGGTGTTTTTGTTATATGAAATAATAACTGTAATAGAGTAACCCGAGTGCCATGATAAAGTTTCCAAGGGAGATTGTGGATGACTATCAGTCACAGAGAAGTGACTGATTGCATCTGGCGTTGTCAAGCAGGCACTTGGGGAAGTTCTCTAATTAGGATAAATCTGGACCAATGAGGAAGACATTCAACATTGTACTCAGAGAGAGAAAATGGGAAAGGAGGTATCTTGGGAAGAAAAGAAGGCAAATCAATGCCTAACATGAACAAGGGGCTCTTGTGTCTATTTGGGTTTTTTGTTTGTTTGTTTTACCAATAGGATGAAAGACAGCAAGTTGTTCAAATCTAAAGAATGGAATCTAAATGTGTTGGTTGCTCCTTTATGAGTTATTATGCCTCCCTTCTTTACCCTTTACTGGATTTTTTTTTTACTTCCATCATCCTCCTGTCTTATATTTTCATTCCGTTTGGCACTATCATCATTCACTGAATAAGCTGATCTAAGATACTGATCGAGGGCATGAACACTTTCTGAGAAGCCCAAATACGTGTGTAACTTTCTAAGTCCAATATTCAAGGCTAGGTCATCATGCTTCCATAAGCATACAACATGGACTTGTCCATGATGATTATCTCTTAATCATATACCACCTTCCCTACCCACCTTCCCAATCCACTCCCTAACTCACTACTCACACTTCCTTCCATTACCTCAAAACTTATTCTCATTTTCATGAAAAGATCCCTGGGGCATTTGATTTTGAATAAAGATAAAATCCTTTTTGGAGAGAAATGTGCTTATGAATATTAAATTGTAAAGGGACTTGCAATTTAATAACAAATATTTAATAACAACTTATTGGCTACAGGTTGGTTGGAAAGATGATGAACAATGGATAGAAAGTAGGAAGAAGAAACGTCTCCCAATGGAGAGATGAAAAGTGGGAAATAGTAGCAACAGAAACTAAAGGGGGAAACTCTCCCACGGAGACTCCTGTAATGACCCAGTTTATGTTTTGTTTTTTTTAACATGCCACAAAAAATGCAAAAGAAACTATCATGAAGTGCTCATCGGCCTGAAAAGGAGGACTAACTGAAAGCATAAAACTAGAAGAATAAAAGCCTTTTTCCTCAATGGACATGAAAGTGTAGAAAATCTATCTGGATCTCTAGATGAAGGGAGAAATAGTATACCCAGAGCGAATGTATTTCAGGGGTAGTTGGATATAAAAACACCCTGATTTTAGTGACTGTACAATACGTTAACATCACAGAATGTAACGCTGAAAATAATGCTGGTTATCATAGTGGGTGCCAGGGTACGCGGCTCCTATCTGGCCTTCAGAGGCTCTCATTTCCTAAACTGCTGGAAATGTTCCCTGATGACAACTCATAGCTGACTCCTTCCCCAGGACCTGCCCTCTGTTGAAAAGAGTCTTCTTGCCACACCTTTTCCTGGGGGACAGCCTCAATGACTTGACAAAGTGACATATGGATATCTAAAGACTAACACTATAAGCTCCCCACGGTGTAGCTCTCCACAACTCCAAAGACCATCCCAACTCTGGCGCTGGTAGGGCAGCTGAGACCTCTCTTGCAAATGAATTCATCTGCCCTCTGCCACCTCCACTCCCTCCCAGGTGTTCCTCAGAGCACCCCAATAAACTCACTCACCTCAGATCTCTTTCCCTCAGAGTCTGTCTCCAAAACAACCTGATATAAGGCAACTGTCTAGACCCTATCATTGTTTATTCACAAAAACTCAAGTCTCTGAAAGGCTCAGTGATTTGTCCAAGGTAGAGCAGCTGTTAAGTAATGGATTTGGGAATAGAATATTGACTCCTGGTCCAGTTAAGGGCTCTGTCCACCTGGAATATTGACCCTGACAGCAAAGACCTAGAAAATAATCCCTAAAGGCTGTAGCTTTGTCCTGTCACCCATTTTATTTCCATAAAGTGTAGTTCTAAATCGACCTGAAATATTTTAGTGTCTTTCATACTACTTACCTGAAATTTTGTTTTTTTGTTTTTTGTTTTTGTTTTCTGTTTCCTTTTAATTGGAAATGTGAAAGATGGGGAGGCTCATCTAAGCAGGGTTATGCTCCTAAGATAATAATTCCCAGGAGGGACTCCACAACAGCAGCA
This sequence comes from Prionailurus bengalensis, assembly GCF_016509475.1. Taxonomy (NCBI): domain Eukaryota; kingdom Metazoa; phylum Chordata; class Mammalia; order Carnivora; family Felidae; genus Prionailurus; species Prionailurus bengalensis. The sequence continues at coordinate 30,100,023 of NC_057344.1, read as the reverse complement.
GCAAACCAGAAATGAGTGCCATCATCTAGAGTTGTTTGTTTACTGCACCAATGGGTCAATGACTCATTCAAGTGATCTGTTTTCCATTATTTTCAGTGTTTTGTTTTTGTTTTTTTGTTTTGTTTTTGTTTGTTTGTTTGAGAGCACAAACTGGGGAGGGGCAGAGAGAGGGTGAGAGAGACAGAATCCCAAGCAGGCTCTGCACTGTCAGCACAGAGCCCGATGTGGGGCTTGAACCCAAGAACTGTGAGATCATGACCTGAGCTGAAACCAAGAGTTAGATACCCAACTGACTGAGCCACCCAGGCACACTTTCCATTTTTTAAAAATGCTTTTGTATTTTAAAATACTTTTATATTAGTATCCATGCTTCTGCATGGATACTAACATATACCAGACCTGTGACAGAACTATTATCTAGGATATGATTCATATTTTTGAATCTCATCCCTCGAGGTCTCAGTTTTATTACAAAATCATTTTGATATTGAGGCAGATCAGTGTGAGAATAATCAGTGACAATCTGCAGATGCCAAGGATTTCACCAAGTCATAAGCTGCTTCTTCTATGTCACAGTAAACACATTCAATCTTCCTCCAAGTTCAGCAACAGGCAGTGAACCCAAAGCCAAACAGCCAAGAGGAATTCATCATTCCATGATGCTTGATTAGACTTTTCCCATTGCTTGGACCTTTACTGTATTCAGTGCACTGTGTAGATCTAGGCTTGCCTCACCTCTCCTCCAGAACACAATGAAGGAGTCACTCCAGGAACCCTGCTGACACTCCTCCAGGACATCACATTACGCTAAAAAGTACCTGGCAGTTTTGCACATTCAGCTTTTGTGATGGTTCTGCTTTTGCTGTCCATACTCTCCAGGGATGGGGGGCTTTTTACAAAATGTATTTAAGATGGAACAACCTGAGGGGTGCCTGGGTGGCTCAGTCGGTTAAGTGTGCAACTTCAGCTCAGGTCATGATCTCATGGTTCATGGGTTTGATCCCCGTGTTGGGCTTTGTGCTGACAGCTTGGGTCTGGAGCCTGGAGCCTGCTTCAGGATCTGTGTCTCCCTCTCTCTCTGCCCCTCCCCTGCTCATGCTCTGTCTGTCTCTGTCTCTCAAAAATAAATAAAAACATTAAAAAATAAAAAAAATAAAATGAAACAACCTGACATCATTGTAAATAACATGTGGCTGGATGCCACATAGACATTTGTATCTATAAAAAGTAAAGTAATTTGGACATAAGTGTAGGCAGTTTTCTTTTTCCAGAAAACCAAGTGACTTTAAATTAGGGCATAAAACATAGTATTTTCTTTATTATACTACATATTATTATTATTTTTAAATATTTGACAAGACATAACAAATTCGAACTACAATATCCTCCTCAAGTGACCCATGAAGGCAGCCTGCTGACTCTGAGTGACATTCTGATCCAAACAATTGCCTTGCAAAAACATTTGCAGGGACACATTCACCACAGCAGCCATTCAAAGCCCTTTAAAAAACACCAAGTCACAGACTTACACAAACCTCAGTAAGGTAAATGGGTGGCCAATACTATTATCTCTACTCTACCTAAGGGGACAACCATGTTCTCAATCTGGAACATTCTATTTTTATACAATGCTCCTTTCTGCTGACAAGTCATTTTGTGCTCAAGAAGGTCTACAACAATAGCTTTATCCTTTTACATTAGAGATTTGAAGAGAGGTAACTGATTCCAAATACCCCACATATTTCAGGGGTGCCTGGGTGGCTCAGTCAGCTAAGCATCCAACTTTGGTTCAGGTCACAGTGTCAGGGTCCATGAATTTGAGCCCTGCATGAGGCTCTGTGACAACAGCTCGGAGCCTGGAGCCTGCGTTGTCCTATGTCTCCCTCTCTGTCTCTGCCCACCCCCCCCACCCCCCCCCCCCCCACTCACACTCTGTCTCTCTCTCTCTCAAAAAACATCCCACATATTTTACCCTCAATTCAGGTTTCTAATCACAAGAGATTGAGGCCTTTTTTTTTTCCTTCCAAATTCCCAGGCAGACTGGAAGCCCTGCCTACTGCATTACTGACACTTGCCTGGCTTCTGTCTGCTTCCCATCCATAACAGGGAGCTCATTGCCTCATAAGGCTATTTGCCCCATCTCTACGATGCTTTTAACCGTCAGAAAGGGCTTCACTACAATGACCTGAAATCTGTCTTTCAGATTTATTTCACTTGTTTTGCCTTCTAGAAAGACAGATTTTGAGGAAGCTCTTCACATATTTGAAAGCATTTCTCTACTCCTCTATCCAAGTTCAACTTCCTTGGAAGATCCAACTATAACATATAGGGATGGTTTCCAGACCCTCGGTAACCTACTCATCCCTTCTGAGTGGGATACTAAGTGTCAGGCTTTCCCTGAATATACGTTACCCTATATTGAAACCAGTATTTATGACACAGTCAAAGCAGAAAAGAACACAGAGAGACTATCACTCGCCCCAGCAGAAACATGCCAAGAACGGAGATGTTAAAGCAATGTGACTGCTTTCTTTTTTCTTTGTTGTCTTTAAAACAAAACAAAACAAAACAAAAACAAATAAACAAACAAACAGAAAATACATTCAGTTCTAGAAGTCAGAAACTTCTGCCCTGTTACTATATAGCATCTGGGCATAATGATGCCGTACAAGTCAATGCTGTTAGCATCTGGAAGAAAACTTGGATCACCGCCTCGCAGCTCCTAGGTTGCATCACTTTCTTTCCTCTCTGGTCTGACTCAGGTTCAAAGGAGCAGGAACCGGGAGGAACCCTTTGCCTTTCATCTCTGTGCCAGCACCGTACTGCTCTCAGGAGCCGAGTCCTCCGGAATAGGACAGGCAGTCAGGGACGTTTCGGTCCAGCGCATAGCTGGAGGACTTCTATCTGACTCATTATTTTATTCCATTGACTAGCAGAATACCCAAGACCTCTTTATGAGGCTCTCCATCTATTGAAAGCAAAATCTTAGCACATTTTAGGGCTGTTGAGATTTCAAATATTTGTCTCGTTGCCAGAGTTTTCTTGAAATCAATAATATTGCTTGAACATGATTTTTTTAAAATTTTAAACAATTTCTGATTTATGTGCAGAGTTCCCTATAACGCGGTGATATGACTTTACCACTTATCTCTGCAGAGCTTTAAGAGTATAATCTTCATTTTAACTCTGTTTCTTACATACTTTTTAAAATCCAATTTTAGGACTCACGGGTCTGACTTGGCTATAGTAAAAAGTATACATCAGGGCAAGTAGTCCCTCACTGTTTTATCTATATCTCTGATACCTTAAGAGCAGAGAAAACACCAGTTGGACAAAATCATTCCTGGACTTAACAGAGACCTATGGATGAATTATGTACGAGTGACCAGAATCTCAGCTGGAACAGGAATATGGCACAGGCTTGGGCTATCAGTGATATCTTGTGGAAATAGATGCTCTGAATAGAGTAGGTATTGAGTAATGTTTAAGATCATAGAGGTGAAAGAAACCTTTGATGTCACCTAATTCAGCTCCTTTATTGATTATTTTTAAAAATATTTTCTTTGGGGTACCTGGGTGTCTCAGTTGGTTGAGCATCTGACTCTTGATTTATACTTAGGTCATGATCCCAGGGTGGTAGGGTCGAGCCCCAAATCGGGCTCCACACTGAGCATAGAGCCTGCTTAAGATTCTCTCCCTTTCTCCCTCCACCCCTTTCCCCTACTCACACTCGTTCTGTCTCTAAAACTAAAAAGCAAATAAATAAATACACAAATAAAATATTTTCCTTAAATTGAGGCCCAGTGAAATTAAGTAACTTATTCAAAGTTATACATCTAGGTGATAGCTGGTTGAGGACTATAATCTACATCTCCTGATATCTATACCATCACTCTCTTTCCTTTAACAGCTGCTGCTGATTATGGCTTTATTTACCTGACCTTTTACAAGTGTAAAAAGCCTGGCAGAACTTTGCAATAAAGGCTTAGTCTTGCTTGGCTCCCTAGAAGATGATTCAAGTCCTTAAGCCTCCTTTTTAAGTCTTGAATTTCCTTCTTTGTGGAATCAAAGTTGTCCATGGCTCCTTATACCACAACATACCAAATAATAATGGGGATTGATGCAATGATGATGACAATAAAAGAATATTTAAAAGGCATTTAGAACAGCGTTTGGCTTCAAAGCCGTCAATTAATATTAAGTATTATAATCTGGTTTAAACATTGAGACAACCTTATGAAATACATAATATTATCATCCCCCACTTTACCAGTTGGCATTCGTGAGGCACAGAGAGATTTATGTAGCTTTCGCAAGGGCTTACAACTCATAAGAAGCAGCTTTCTCACTGAACCAAGGGGCTGCATTCTTAGCTGCTACATTAGCACTACCAAAAACAAGACAGTATTCTGAAAATTTTAATAAATCATGACTAGGAAGAAATAAGTGTCCTTGGGACGGAGAAGTATTTACAGATAATTTTTCAGATTTTTTATTTGCCTTTTCTGGCTCATTCAATTGCAAGGTGGAGTCCCCAGAGTGAATCATATTTACGCTGCAGCCACAGATATCAAAGTACCCTCCCATCAAATTTTGGTGCTGGGAAGAAATATTTGCTTCCCAGAATCCCAGCTCCACATCTCAGCTTGTTTCGAAGATGCCTTCCCCATTAGTGGGAAGCCTCCACCCATTCCCTCTGCTACACACCTACATCCCAACGCGGGCTTCCAAGGCAGAAAAGCTGAATTCCCGGTACTCAAAAGCAAGCCCAAGCAAGACACCTCTCCACTCAACACTTAAAATTCTCTATCAAGCAAGATGGTTTCAAGGAATAGAGGAAGCAAATCCCTAACCAGTGACTTGCCTCCTGCACCGTTTGGAAACCCCCCTGCTTACGGGGCATAAGCCTGCTTTCGGCAGTAAGGACCATCAGAGATGAGGCAGTGTGCTTTCCCTGCCATCCGTCACAGAGGTCTGAAGACAACTCGACAGTAAATATGGGCGGACTTTGCATTCAGGGTGCCTGAACGTGCCAGAGCCTGGCTGAATAACAACAGGAACAGTTCAGGTTGGAAGATTCGCTAGGGACCTTTGACAAAACCTCCTGAAGAGTGATGTTTCAGGGTGTTCATCCTGTCATTGCCCAACACTTGGCCGCTTTACCTTTTGATTAGCTTTCCCCTTACACCGTTGCTGCGAGAGGCAGATGGAGAAGAAAGTGGTAAAGACTGGCCACGCAAACACCTTGAGAATCAGCAACAACTGAAATTATGACAACATTATTCTAAGGTGGGCTTTGTTTCTGATCTCACTCTGGGCTTCTTAAAGCCCAGCCACTTAGCTCATTTGGAGGTATCTCTATAATAGAAATCATCCACCAACCATCTGTGCTCGTAGCTATGACAGCAGTCTTAGGCTCCTCAGGATTAGCCCAGATCTGGAACCCCTCCTCTAGATAAAGTCAAAATCCTAGAGTTGAGAGCCAAAGAGGGGAAGAAAAAGACAAAATGAATCAAATTCCAAAAACTTGGTAAAAAAGAGGGGAAAAATGGCTTTCTTCCCTTCAAGGCAGAGGCAAAGGAGCAATCTGCCCGTTGATAACCTATGACTCAGCCTTTTATCACTCAGAGCTCACAATTCTCAAATCCCTGTGGGATGGATGCTGCTTCTGTTCCAAAGGAATGCCCTCCCAGGGACGTGGCTTCTGGAAGGGATGGGTGGGCCAGCCCTGTCTCTGCACCGCTGCATACTATGGCTGCCTTTTCCTGACTATTATTTTCCATCCTATAGGTTCTAAATTCAACTCTTTTCTTTCTTTCTTTTTTTTCCAAAAGAAGCAAAGGGAAGCCCTTTGATACCCATGTTGGTATCAACAGGAAACCTGGAGGAAAAAAAAAGGGGGGGGGGAAGGAATCAAAGAGGAAAGCAAAATACACATGACTAAGAATAGGAATTTCAAGTACATAGCCTTTGGAAAGGAAAATTAAACTTCTGTGAGTTACTAGGATTGGAGAGAAGGTGGGGTTCAGGGTAGGGTGTGGAGTAGAAAGAGGGAAGGGAGGAGGGACCCTCTCTGCATAGGAACCAGAGGTGACCTCATATACTATTTTATGTGGCTTTTTAAAAAGCACTTGGCAAAACCCAACACATCTCATAATTACCTTACTCTCACGAAAGGTTATTAAGGAAAATGACTGTACTGAAGGGTTCTGCTTAGCTGGAGTTTGGTATGGCACTCGTCCTCAGGCTTCTCGTCTCTATGCTTTAGTCCTGCTTGGATACTGAGGTGGTGCCCAAACCCAGCAGTGTCTTCAGTGTCCAAGAATAGTACACATTCCTGCAAAGTCCTTCATCCACTACTGCTATGTAGATATATGAAAACACCCAGAACGGGTACTATAGAGTAAAATATCTGTTATATAGGAAAAAATGTACTCTGAATGCATCAAATGAGGCTCCAGTTGACCATCTGCTCCGTCTTCTATAACCTAAAACTGTTTACTAAAGGAAACGTATCATTCAGGATATTCCTTCTTTCCTGAGCTGCCCTAGGATCGGGCCCAGCAACCAGAAGAGCCTAGAGAGAAGGAGCCAGCAGCATACGTGATGCCCAGGACTCTACTGGAGAAGACATGGGGATCACATCTCTCATGTCTAAAGTTAATTATTTGTAGGATATAACTTTAGGAATAAGTCCTAAACCAAGATATGGAATGAAAGGGTGAAGGAAAAGGTGAATACTTAGAATTTTTTTTCTTGTAATTGCTCTATCCTAATATATTTACAAATTATAATTTGTGATCTCTCCATGTCCATGACTACATTTTAAAAAATCAAACAGATGGATATGCATATACTTAAATGAGTAGTATCCTTATTCAGTGCCAACAGAACTACACAGTACATGTTACATTTGTAAAGCCTATTATTTTATAATAACGTGCATATTCTGTGCTGAAAACCTCTACAAGGAAAGGAAATATTTTCATTGTTATTTTAAAACTGGAAATGAGATATGCACTCACTAATTGAGCTAAGGATTAAAGAAAGACCTTTGGGCACCTGGACCATCCTTCCAATCACGGCAGCAACTTCCTTCCACATAGGATAAAATGTCTCAGAGAGCAAGGCCTAACTGATCTAATTGGGGAAAAAAAATCAAACAAACAAAAAACACAACAGTTAGAACCAAACTCAATACCTCCCTAAAGAAATCCATAATTTTAAAAGGTACATCAAAAGCAAACTACTTAGTGATAGAAGAAGATTTAAATATGGATTTATTTGTGAAGGTTTTCAACATTGTATTTACTATATTTAGCATCCTCAATGATTACTCAGTTTGTAAAGTGCTTTGAGGTTATGAGATCACTAGTGAAGCTATCAGTTTCATTTAAAATACATTCAACGAAATATTTCTTTCTTCCCAGTGTTTCTAGCCCATGGAAATCATTATCAGAGGATGTGGTAGGGAAGGAAAAAAAACACAAAAAACAAAAAACAAAATAGCACTGCCATCAGATTTTTTTCACTTATGGTAAACATGATTCTAATATCTGTAACTTTACAAAGGTAGAAAGATGGTGATTAGGAACCATAAGGTTCAATTAATTTGATAGAGGGACATAAAAAGAGTTGACATGTCTCACATAATATGGAACTGCTTTTGATTTCACAGAAATATCATTATCAATAAGCTATAAAATCATATATTCCCAAATTTTGGGGAAAAGATAAGTCAAGGTAAGGCTTCCCTTCCTATTGGCTTGGTGATTCATGAGATAATTTTGAAATTGACTAGTAGTTTGAGCTCAACCAATCAAAGGTTGTGTGTAACAACTGATCATTTACTTGACAACAGATCTTGTGGGGGTTGTATTTTTCCTGGGTATCATCCAGTGCCACAGTGCTTGGATCATCAGGTAACTCAGCACATTCCTAAGAAGACGCATACTCCCAAGAAACAATATTATGTGAATGATTCTTCCCTTACCACCACTACCAAAAAAAGTAATAATAAAATTAAGATTATGAAAATTTTAGGAAGGAAACTACTCTTCTCAGAGAACCTTGGCAAACATCACAAATCCAACCTGCCTTTAAGTTGATGTTGTTGATGGACAATAGCAGAATCAACCAATCGGATTACCCAAGAAATGAAGAACAAGACTATACATGTGTGCCAGATAAATGTAATGATGATCTGCCTTTTGAAGTCTTGGTGAGCAATCTGTTGCAGCACAAACATATTCAGGGACTAAAGCTTCCTAACAAGAAACTGAAAGGGTAAGTCTAGAAACATTTTCTGAAGACAATAAAAACTAATAATTATAATAAGATAATGCCAGAATTCTTTCTGCCCATGGAGGGAAGAGGCAAAGATCCATGAAGTATCTATAGTCTGATAATCATTGGCTGGGTTCATGCAATCATATTTTTAATTTAAAAATTATAACAATAACATGAGGTGGATATTTTTATTTTATTAATGAGAAAGACAGGATTTAACAATTTAAGATAACTTGCTCACCATCATACAGTTCTTAACTAGCAGAGCTGGGGTTAGGCCAGGCCTGCCCGGCTCCAAAATCTTACATTATTTCACATATACCATCCTCCCTCCTGGGTCTGTGAGCAGGTATTATACTCTGTAACTGACATGTACATTAATGGGTAATCTGTGAGAGAATATTATTATCTATTAATATTTATATTCATAATATGTATTTTATATACAGAAACCTCTACAAGTCCAGGGTATAGTAAAAAAATAGGGATCATGTCAAAATTAGTACTAATTTCCTTCATTATTCCCTTGGGGAGCTATATATCTATATCTATATCTATATCTATATCTATATCTATATCTATATCTATATCTATCTATCTATCTATATATCTATCTCTATCTATATATAGATATAAAGATAGAGATAGATATATCTATATACAGATATCTATATTAACTCCTCCTAAAACCTATTAGCCTATGTTCTTTCTTGGTGTAATTTCCTCATGGATTTTTACTTGTTAAATAAAGTGGTACTCCCTTTAACTAAAAAAATTTTTTTCAGCTTCATGGGAGGCTCCTGGAGTGATAAAACAGTAAACAAGACAGTTTCCTCCATTAACTTTTTCAAAATTGTATAGACATTGATTATCTTATTTAGCTCCCTCATTCTGGGGAACTACCTCAAATTATCCAGGAAAGGCAGACTAGGACTTTGAAATCTATACTTTCATGACATGACCCTGGGTGTGACTGGTCCTGTTTCCATCAATATCCCTGAAAATAGCTGCCTGGACTTCATAAGTGATGGGGCTGACTCTGTCTTTTCATTTAACTGTACTGGGGGATGTGTGGTAAGAAAGGTACACAAATGCCGTAAAGAGACTCTAAGCGTCACGATCCCAGCTGTCAGGTAACCTGAGGTGTTCCTCAGGTCTCAGGCTTGAGAGAAACATGCAAGGGACTTCTCTGGGCCATTGAACTTTTCACCTTCTGTGAAGCATCCGCAGTGTCGGCTACCCTTTTGTTCATCACGCCATCACTGGTACCGGGGCCTCCCGTGAAGGTGTTACACAACTCCGTTAATCTGGCCAAGGCTCCCTACTCTGAGTCAGCTGAACTTTACTCCACTGTTCAGACAAAAAAGCAAAATCGGGAACTAAGCAAGGAGTTTTTCCAGGTGGGAAAAGTAGGCTAAATAGAAACTTGACTGACTAGGTGCAAATGGTATCATAGGGTAAACAGAACTACAAACAGATACTTAACATCTCAATTAACCAGTTGTGAAACTGGGCAGATTTTCTTTGAGCAACCTGATGAACGATCTATTTTCAAAAGACATTTTGGTACATACGTGTGGGATAATATATGTAAACTGCTTTGAAAACCAAAGCGATCTACAATTATAATATGATATTATGATTATGCACCATCAACATATAAGAGGCTGACATTCAAAGCAGGGCAGCAAAATAGAGAGCATTGGACCAGGGGTAAGGACACTGGGTGTTTGTTCAGGCCTTACCATTATTAGGCCGGCAGGTTTTTCAAGTCACTTCACCTCTTGGTGCCAACCTCTCTGGATGTTAAGACATTGATATTGGACTTGATGGGCCCAAGGGGTTGACCAGCTCCAAAATGCAGGATTTTAAAAGAAGCATGGCCGAGTCTTCTCAAAATATATGTCAAATCTATATTGGTAAAATTTGTCACCAAATACACAAAGTTTTCAAAGAGCCAGAGCAAACAGTAATAAAATGATAGTAATTACTTCACCCTTCACCAAAAGTCTTCTTTAAGTGGATACATCATTCTGCTCCAAATGTTGCCTTCTGCTTTCAGATAGATAAAGTCTGAGTCACCTTATAATTTCTTAAAGCTTGCCATACCCTTGGCTTCTGCCAAATGCTTCAAAACAGTATTTTACAAGAGTTTGAGAAGAATTTGATCATTTCCCATGTTCTCTGAGGACTTACTGTGTTACCTATGTACTTCAGCATGGCCTTTGTAACTATTTTCCCCCCTCTTCCCAGGTCTTTTGGGGAGGAATAAGTAGCCTGAAGATGGAGAAGGGCCCTAAGTCCCGGCCTCGCACAGAAACTTAGCATCGCAATTATGTCAGCACAGCGCCCTCTACTGCTTCAGGGGCAAAGAAAGCTCAGCAACTGCTAAACACCAGAACTACTACCCTGAGAGATGTCGCTTTGCCTGGCCACTCAGCAATAAGTAATGATTTCCTTCATTTGTCACCTCAGTAGCATTCCTTACAAAAGAGCCTAGTTATGGTAGAGAAAGAGATTGTCTTTTTCGCCTTTGTGTTTGTTCTTTGTTTAATCATGCGACGTTCTGTGATTTCAAGCTAAGGGTTCTTGTGATTTCTATGTCTCAAACATAAACAATCTTATCAATAACTGGGTAATATGAATAAATATGTCTGCCTTGAGTTTCAGTCAAGGAGGGGTGGTGACCGCCGTCAGTGTGCAAAGCGTCTGATATATTTAACAGAAAACTACTGCAGACCATAAGAAAACGCTTCTTCCTTGGCTTTCTTTAAATTATACCTATGTTCTGATTGTGATCCCAAAAGAAAGGAACAGATTTTTTTTAACGTAGATCTCTGTCTATTCACATGCACTTTCTCCTTGTTTTGCAGAGCCAGTAAGTCTTTAAAAATCAAATCAGAACCCTGGGAAATGTAATTTATTTCCTATGGTCTCTTAAGCAGAGATGGTTTAAAAGCAAGATGTTCCCTCTTCCACCCTGGGTCTTTCTATTTTTTTTTTCCACTGAGAAAACACTTTTATAGTACTCTGGGCAGGGAAGACTCCTAATCAGTCCCAGAAAAGTCTGCTAGAGAACGGAGAGAAAATCTATGGATAATATTAAAAAATAATATCTAGCCTAGTGCTTTATTTCAGACAGAGTTTACTACTTTGGATGAACAATATATGATTTCCCTAGCCTATGCCAGAGGCCTGTTTTGTACAAACCTTACCACTCCATTTATATAAGGGAAGGAGAAAATACTCCCTCTAGACCTCCTGTTGCCAAAGCCTAGCTTTAAGGTCTTCTGATTTCTCTTTCTGAGCCATTCTGGACGTTCCCGAGGTTTGTCTCCCAGAACACCTGTTCCATACCCCAAGCCCGCAGACTCTCTTTCAGAGTCAACTGTATCAGCTGATTCCACTAACTCATTTAAAATTCCTAATGTGTTATTAAAAGGGAGCTCTGCTAAATCGGTGGTGAGTGAAATTTCAAGCTGAGGATCAAAGCGATTACCCTTTAGCAAGGGTAATGTCTGAGCTGCAATTTTATCAGAGAAGCTTTCAATTGTATTACTCTTACAAACAATCGTCTAAAGGAAAAGGAGAAAGGAGCTTCCTGTCTCCTCCGGGTCTGAAAAAGAGTGAAGGTCTGCTTCCCTCCCGCCACTGTCCTTCAAGGAATGTGCACCTGTTAAAAGGCAGGAAACTTTCAGGTCTTTCCAGCTTCAGGTCTAGCATCCTTCATGGGATTTTCAGAATGCAATGAACTTCCTTGTCCTTTCACAGCCTTCATAGTCAATACAAACACAGCTTATCACACACTTGTGTTCTAACTGTTCCATACAAGTCCATTGTCTCCCTTCAGTTGTCTTGAAGGCAAGTTTCAAAATTCCTATTCTTTTCTATATACCACAGTGCCTAGCAAAATGCAGAATACATAAAGGATGCTTTGTAAATGCATAAATGAAATAACATGTACAAAGCTCTTGGCCCAATGGAAGCACATTTTTAAATGTCACATACATGGGCGCCTGGGTGGCTCAGTCGGTGAAGCGTCTGACTTCAGCTCAGGTCATGATCTCACAGTTCGTGAGTTCAAGCCCATGTCAGGCTCTGTGCTGACAGCTCAGAGCCTGGAGTCTGCTTTGGATTCTGTGTCTCTCCTGCTCACTCTATGTCTGTTGGTCTGTCTCTCTCTCAAAAATAAATAAATATTTTCAAAAAAAGACATAAATGTCTCACACACACTTTTCCTCCTTATGCTTTTATCAAGTCCTACTGGTTGTCACTGACTTTGTAGAGGGGAGTAGACGAATAGCATGCAGAGTCAAATTATTTAACAAATATTCCTTGGGGGCCTATCAGGGGCCCAGGCCCCATGCTAGGTGCCAGGGATGCAATGGTAAATAAGACAAGTGGGCCTTTTCAAGGCATTTATATTCTAGAAGGGGAAACTGACAGAAAAAATGGACATTTTTGATGAATAGTGATGGAGGTATGGAGAAGGTAAACACTGGGTGTGTGACAGCTTAGAGGAAGATCATGCAACTCAATCTGGAGGAGAAGGGTTGAGAGCTTCTGAGAAGAGGTAACCTTTAAAAGTGAGAACAGAACAAGAGTCAGAGTTGGCAGGTGATGGGAGGAGATGGATTCCTAGCAGGGGTCCAGAAGGGAGAGGACCAAGCGTGACGAAGCGGCAGGTATGGCTGGGCTGGAGAATGGGGGCACAAGTATGGACGGCCAGCTGCAAATGCAGAGTGGACCAAGGCTCTAAGGACAGGGGCCCATTTGGGAGCTGCCTTCCGGCGCTCATGAAGAGATACACCCATTCCTCAGCATGTGAGGAAGAAATCTTCTCCCTTCACTGTCTGTTAGACTTTTGGCCTTTCCATAATGAAGCTCAGGAAGAAGCAGAAAGAAACTAATGAATCTGTTTGCCTGAAGAGACCAACAAGATGATTAATGTTTGACCCGTGGGAAGCACGTGGAAGGAGAGATTGTGTAGAGTAATTGTTTACTTCTGTATTATCGAATGGCTTTACAGAGGTCACGAGGCTTATTGCTTAAGCCAGCCCAGGAAGTTAATTGAACTTCTATCTACTTTTCACGGCAGGAAAACCAATTTTTTAGGTGATTTGGAAAAGCACAATATCAACACACTGCTAACCAAGGGTCAACTTTCCTGGCTGTAAAGAACCTTAGAAATCCACATTTCCATTTTAGGAGGAAGGAAACTTCAAGGCATACAGCTTAGCATAATAAGCACAGCTACTGTGCAAAACCAGACCCCTGGACTCCAGGTGCAGTGCTCTTTCTATAAATTCACACTGCCATGATGACCCCAAGAAGGGCATTTTTTTCCATTTAAAAGCTAGTCTACAAGGCATAGTGGTGTAAAAACTAAGGATGCGATTAATTGGATGAATAAAGACACCCACACAGAAGGAAGGCATTTTTTTAAGTTTTAAATAAACAAATTTGTCTCCTGTCACTGACCAACATGATGCATAATACAAATATTGCAAGAAAAGCCTAAGGACAGTGAAAACCACCTGTCTAGCCTTTGGATTAAGGCAAAGACTAGTGGTTGCTTACACAGAAAGAATATCGACTTCTGTATTTTATATAAAATACAAAAATTGAGAAACATTTTATAAAGGAAAGTATAGTTGATCCTCGAACAATGCACGGTTATGGGTGCCACAGCTGAAGACCTGTGTACATCGTCTCACTGCCCCCAAACTTAACTACTAATAGCCTACTGTTGACCAGAAGCCTTACTGAGAACAGGGACAGTCAGTTAACACATACTTTGTATACAATATGTATTATATCCTGCATTCCTACAATACAGTAAGCTAGAGAAGAGAAAAATCCTGTTAAGAAAACAAGAAAGAGAAAATATATTTACAACACTGTACTGTATGTCTCAAAAAATATCCACAAGTGAGTGGACCTGTGCAGCTCAAACCCATGTTGTTCAAGGGTAATTGTATATAGATCTCAAGTGTGTCTGGATAAGCAGGGGCACCGCATACTCATACTTGTAACCATAACAGTTTTCTCTGGGATTTCAAAGCTTTTTTAGGATCTCTTATTTTATTTTTCATAATGTCCCAGTTTTTTAAATGGCATAATAAGAAAAACGCTAGAAATATATGCTAGGAATGAATGGCAATGACAACTCCCTACTTTAGAAAGAACAAACATCCTGAAGTGGTCCCGGGGACCTGGCATTTCTTTGCTTATTGCCAGCTAGCATACTTCACTGTCACTGTTGTTACTGAGTTTCAGTCTGTGGCAAGAGGCCTGGCTCCTTGTGAATGTGAATTTGAAATGCTCTCTTCAAAAGATTAAAACAGCCTTGCATTTTTCAGGAGCCTCCCACTTTGCAAAGCACCTAACTTCTACCTAGAAGCGCAAGGGTGTGTGGACTCCAGCCATCCCGACACGGCCGAGATCTAGTGTGTGTGGCTAGTGAAGGAGGGGGGCTCAGGCTGCAGGTAAAGGGAAGAAGAGCAGATCGGCTGCCATCTAGAAAGGTGGCTCGTTAAGAGCCCATTGCCAACATCTATAGCAACATCAACCTTTCAAATTGAAAGGTACACTTTACTTGTGAGATGCAGAATTTCTTTTTTTTTTTTTGAGTTTTATTTATTTATTTTGGGAGAGAAAGAGGGAGCGAGCATGTGAGCAGGGGAGGGGCAGAGAGAGAGGAAGAGAGAGAATCCCAAGCAGGCTTTGCGCTGTCAGCGCAGAGCCTGACCCGGGGCTGGAACTCAAGACTGTAAGATCATCACCTGAACTGAGATCAAGGGTTGGCCACCCAACCGACTGAGCCACCCAGGCACCCCTGAAATGCAGAATTTCTTAAATCATGTTAGTGTATTTTAATAGTGGTGAAATACACCCCCCCCCCAAGGATGCTCCTCCCGGGGGATTGGAGTCTCTCACGTAGGACCTAAGACACCCCACTGTGGATTCTAGGCACTTTTAGCAGACGTGACAGTAAGCCAAAAGAGCAAGACATTCTCCTGTGCTAAGTAGAGTAACACAGGGCTGCCCTCCCCGCCATGGGAAACAGGCTGCATGAACTTCCATCTTGGGTACCATTGTGTGTGCGTTCCTGCTCTGCCTTCTGAGTTTCATTTTTAAAAATACAGGCTGCTGTGAGTATGCCTGGGTTAATTCTGGTTAAAGGCCCTTGGAAGAAAGTCACAGAATGAATACAAGCCTTCATTACTGCCTTCAAACGTGTTCTCGAAAGTACCATTTCAAACTCAGAAGATACCACAAATCCTTCAATACCTTATTATTGCCCCACCTTGTGGCCTTGCCTGGAGATCGTTTGTCAAAACATCTGAGGCTGTCCTACTTGGTGAGTAAAAATCAAATGGACTGTCTATGGAACTGGAAGACAAAATATGTATAGCAATTTTGATTTTGAGAAGGTTTGAAAAGCTGGAAAGAGGCCAGTAGATAGTGGAGACCAGAGGAGGAGCTCAGCTCAGCACGTGTATTGGACTGAAATTCAATTGAATTTTCCTTTTCACTGGACAACCATGCACCTTGGAAAAGGCAATTCTCATGGGTGGAAAGGAGCAGGGCTTAAGTGTCATGATGAAACAGAAGCAGGCATTCTGCTAGCCTCTGGGGACACAAAGCCAGATCCATCCGCCACACAGAGCCCCCGTGCTTTCTATAAACTGCAAAGCTCATCCTATGATCCCGTGTGCAGAACTGTCCCAGAGCTTCCATGGCACAAAGAAGAAAATCCCAACTTTTACCGACTCTCAGGCCCTTCGTTACCTACCCCCTGAGTTCTGCTAGTACATGCTACTCGGCAGCCAAATGGCCCTTTTTAAAGTTTGGTAACTCACCACACCCACGCTTCCTTCCCCAGGGCCTTGCACTTGCATTTGCCCCAGATCTTCATATAACTGGCCCCTCCTTGCATTTGAAGTCTCTGCTCAAAGCCACGTCTTTGGTGAAGTCTTGCCTAACTGCCCAGCTTAAATCAGCAGGTACTCTGCTGGGTATCATAGCTGCATTTTCTAAATGTTTATTTATTTATGAGACAGAGAAGGAGAGAGAGTGAGTGAGTGTGGGGCAGACAGACCGGGGACAGAGGATCGGAGGCAGGCTCTGTGCAGGCAGCAGAGAGCCTGATGCAGGGCTTGAACGCACAACCATGAGATCATGACCTGAGGCAAAGTTGGACGCTCAGCCAACTGAGCCACGCAGGTGCCCCCATAGCTGCAATTTTCTGTTAGTTCCTCACTTGCTACCTTAGTTGTTTGCTTTCATTTAGCTGTCTTCCCTTCTAGAACCTGTGCTGCTGGAGGACAGGTCTCACCTGTCTTGTTCACCCCATCATTTCCAGTCTCTGAAGAGGTGCCTAGTGCATAATAGGAATCTAATAAATCTTTGTTGAAGGAACGAATGATGAATGAATGGCACAGCCTTTTTCCCTGAGCACCTCAGAGTCTGGTAAACAGAACTGAGGAAGGTGCAAACAGAGATATATCCAGCATGGTCTAGGAGCACAGAAGAGGTACACTTCGCCCACTGAGGGGTTTGGGAAGACCAGGCAGAGGACAGGCTGCCTGTGCTACATCCTGTAGGCTAGAATTAATGAAGTTAAATGAACAGAGATGTTCCAGAAAGGGGGACCAGCACGAGCTACCAGTGGAAACCAGAAACCTCCTCGCAGTGGATGTGAGGAGAAGTCCAAGGTTGCTAAGGGCAGGAGGTCGAGAGTTCAGGAGCACACATGCCACGGACTACATCACACTGAAAAGCTGAGACCTTCTACTGAGCTTAGATGATTAAAACAGGCAAGAGTTAGCCAGACCTGAAATGAGGATCAAACATTATTATTACTTATTTTTATTCCAGGGCTTGCTCTCTTTATCTCGTTCCTTCTTATTCCTGGATTAGGGAAGACTGTCGCTGAGTGGATTCTAGAAAACCAGTCACTGGACATCAGTGAAGAAGAAGGTTGCCTTTTCTTTTCTTCCTCCAAACCCCTACTAAAGGCACTGGGTCAGTGGCAAAATATACCCCAACTCTAATTTTCCTCAGAAATTAAGTGGACACGTATTCTGGTCAGATTTGTCCTTACGAGATCAACAATCTCTTTAAGTGCATTTCATGCCTGCACGGATACAATGCTTGTGAGCAACATGATTCAACACTGTGCCTTTTCTGCACCCCGGAAACGTTGCCAAAGATTTTAGAAAGAATGGGCATATGAATAGGATATCAGATAAAAACTTTTGTTGAAACAAGTTCTTTTTTCTATGCATTCCATTCAAAACAACAGAACCAAAAAGTCAACCCATCATATATTATATAAAAATTATTCACAAAATGTTTGCCTTGTTTGAAGGCATTAGCAACACGCTCCTCGTCTCCCCCCACCTCCCCCACTCTTTTCATTCATGAAACCGATGATTCACACCAGTGCCCTGCGGAGAGTGGGGCAGTGGCTGGTCTGAGGCAGCCCACCTCTCCTACTCATGTGGGAAAACAGCCCTACAGTGAATCAAGTTCATTGAGCAAAACTAGGAGAAAATATTTGTCTGGCAATCCAACACGCCTCTCTCTGTGCTTGTCCAGACAAAACTAGGGTGGACTTAACATTTTTTTCCTTTTTGTCAGAAATGCGTGTATAAAATTGTATATTTTCACAAAAGAGCATCAGTCGGTGGGGATTTTCAAGCTCCAGGATTAGCGTCATCACAGTTGGAACAGAAACACAAAGTGAGCTGGTCATGTGTTCCAAACTTTAGCAACTGTATATTAGTTCTCTAGAAAACGGAAACAGTCCAGCAATATTTACATGTGTAAGGCCTGGAGGGAGTCCACCACGTTGATGAGTTTTGAATTGCTGGAAAAGGTATTTTTTAAAAAATGGCGGAAGGAAGGCTACACCATCAGCAGTCAAAAAGGCAGCCATCTGGGGCACCTGGGAGCGGGACGGTGCTCAGTCAATGGAGTGTGCAACTCTTGATTTTGACTCAGGTCATGATCTCATGATTTGTGGGTTCAAGCCCCACACTGGGTTCTGCACTGACAGTGCAGAGCCTACCTGGATTCTCTCTCCCACTCTCTCCGCCCCTCCCTAGCTCACTCGCCCACTCTCTCTCTCTCTCAAAAGTAAATAAACAAACATTAAAAAAAAGAAGGCAGCCATCAGAAATGGAGGACTGTGAGACACAGTCTCAGGAGTCTAATGTATCAAAACTCTTCAGTGAGGTGTGGTAGAGGGAATTATTCAGAGGCCACAGAGGGGGAAACAGAAGTCTAGTACATTCAACCACAACACTGGTGCACTGCAAGACCCCGACTACTACTCTCCTCACACCATTCTCCTCCAAGGGGACACCACAGCACCAAGGGGCTCAATGTTCTGTTTGTTTCAGTAGTTTTTTACTGCCCTACTACAAGAGAATGATTTCTATCAAAACAGCCAGGGACAGCCAGGAGCACATTTTTGTGGTGGCAGCTACATCGGGAAGACCCTGGACAAAAGTAACCGTGCATGTGAGGAGTTAAGAAGAGAAGGAAAGGACATGTGGAAGAGAAGCACCAAGCCCACAACAATGCTTTGAGGCTCTGGAAATGTACAAGACCCAGTTAAGGGTGCTGAGCTGTGGGAACAATAGGTTGTCCTTGTATTTAAAGGAAAGAAGACCTACAAAGACATAACAATGAGTAAAGCTGAAGCAGTTGGGATCAGAGAATGTATGAATAATCAATATCTGGCAGGGGAAAGGATGAGATAGTGTCTAAGATAGAACATACTTTGGAGAAAACAATAACTAAATTCAGATAAATGGAAGAGTGTAGTTGAACCATGCATGGCAGCTCATATGGATGCCATAACAGTGAAGGTAGAATGAAGAAAGTATAAATGAATTTTAAAAATCATTACTGTCAAATAAGTTAGGGTTTTGGAAAGTGAAGGAGTCTGAACTTATTATGTTTATTAAATGGAGAATAAGGAAATCTAAGCTGACACAATCCAGTTTCCTTTGTAGGAATGCCCACTGGCAAAGTGTGACCCAAAGTTGAAAGCAGGAAAACAGAGAACCCTTAGAGAGAGATGGGAGTGGCCGGGTGCTGGTTGAAAATGGAGGATGGTTCCCACTTTCCAGCCCAGATTACAGACGCAACCTCACCCAGTGTTGTCAGGCTTGGCCAGCTGAGCAGCGCTGATAAACCTCACATATCTATGACAAGTTCTGGGGCTGGGGAGGGTTTACAATCAATGTCACAAAGGTCATGCAGGTTGTGCCGGTGGTTTCTAATGTTCACAGATACAGTATCTAAGGAGGCATGTCAGCTGGGGTCAGACAGACAGATGCTGGGAGGTCATTACAATGTATGAGTGCCAAGAATGCCCCAGGGTCACGCGCATTTCTTTTGCCCCTAATCTTCCCCTACACGCACACTCAAGCTACCCTCAAAGCAAGTCAACACCGATGGCAACCCAGACTGTACTTTGGAAGTCACCTGGTCTAACATCTTTATTCCACACATTAAAGAGACCAAAGCACAGAGAGGGGAATGATGGGGCCATTTCCACGTGGGAAGAAATGGCATGGCCAGCTTTGGTAATTCCGATTGTTTTCTCCAATGCTTTCCCACTATATAACATTGCCACTTTTACTTAAAATCAATTGGTTTTACACGCAGCCCTCCAAGACAAACACTTCTGAACCACACAGGAAGGGTGACTACTCAGTCAGCAGGAGGGGTGTGGCTGCATGCTTTCTCTTTGCTGACTCACTTGCACGTTCTGACTGTACACATTCCAGAAAATGCCTGAGGCCCCAGATTTTCAGGTGAACCACCCTCTTCCCACTTCTCATTGGCTACATAGACACTTTTGATTTGAACAAGGAGTGGTCCTTTTTACATCAGGCAGGTTGGGCCCGTTCTCTTGTCTTCATCTCTAGGATAAAGAGGGTCTCCTTTAGACATTATTTCCATGGAGTGGTTTCCTTTTGCCATGAATTATCAATGGATTCCACAAGGGGAAGTTGAGCACATACGGACAGGTTAAGATACTTTTAAAGAAACCAGAAACATGCCCTGGGAGGAGCCCAGCTACACAAATGCCCCTAAAAGCATTATGACATCTGCACAACCTCTGTAACTGGGAAGTGTGAATAACATTTTTTAATGTCTCAAAAGCTGCCCTGTATTAAAATCCTAGTAGGGATTAAAATTTCAATTAAATTTAAGCCCTCAGAGAAAAAGAATGCTCTAGAATAGAACGATAAAACCATAGACCATGAATCACTTGGCTGCGGTCCTTCAATTAATAAAATCTTCTCTGGCAGCACTTTTAATTGATTAATTGATTGATTGATTAACATTTGCTCCTGCAAAAACTTTCCTCTGAAAATTAACAAGGTCACAAAAATCAGGATCAAACTCAATCCTCCTTTTCCTATCACTGCAAAAACATCTTTATCCTATTTCTTACCTCAACTTGAAATAGAGTCAAGGCCTTCCAAAGGCAGAGATACAGAATTAAATGAAGAGACGGGAAAAAGCATTATCATGTATTTGTGGTCATACTCTTTAATAAACCGTGGTGTCATTTACCCAGTTCTTTGTCATCCAAGCTCAACACAAAGCCCTGAACCTGTTGATTTCAATAATGGCTTTATGGGAAGGCTAGTTGATGCCTAGCCCAGCCGGTAGCCCACTCAAAAAGGGAGTTCTGATTTAGTTAATTTGCATGTTTCCTTAGGGCCTATTGGAATGCTAACAAGTAGTTAAATTCTTTCCCTACTCAACAAATCATTATTTTCTTAAGGAGATTTTACTTACAGTTGACACAAGAAAGAAATTGGCCTGAGCTTTTCATTTGCCAGTTAAATGCACCTTTTCCAGTATAAAATGTGATTTCAGTCATCTCCAGTGAACTCCCATTGGCAACAAACATTTATAAATGCATACTCTCATTACTCGTTATGTCCCTGTTTTAAAAGAACCTGAAATTAAATAATGACATAGAAACTTCCTTTTTTAAAACACTTGCTAAGAAGAGTTAAGGGTCATATAAAACTCCATGCCCTCTATTCAGGTTATGCTAAGAAAACAGTTCCTAGGTAAATACTTTGAGACTTCCATGATTAGAGTGTTCTAAATACAGAATGAGGGTGTTCTGCGTTTGTAATGTTTTCTAACATGTCACATTGCGTGCTATTTTCTGATCAGGAAGAACACAGATGCATTTGGCAGAAAGTTTCACTTCCTAGAACAGGCTCATCTTTTGTATAAATGGCTGGGTCATGGCACATCTTTCACCCACGTGCATTGCGTAGCAGTTTACAACTGTGCAATCTTCTTTGTGACTCAAAAATAACACAGACGGCCTGTCGGTCCCTGAATAACCACTGAGTTACTTTCCTCAAGGAACTTGTATCTAAGGCCTTATACGTGTCCCAAGTGTGTCTTACTCTAGATATTCAAAGCTAAAGCTTTAACAAAATGACATTTTCGGAAAACTACAACAGTTATTCCTGACAACTGGGTGGCATTCTTGAATCAATTGCAACCTCCACTCTGTCTGTACTAAACTAATATGTAGCATTTCCAGCTCATAATTTCATTTTTCACATGTCCCCCAGGCTTATATTTCCTTGTGTTATTTACTTACTCTACAGTGTAAAGTGTCTTTAGGGATGTGCATGGATAGAAAGCCTTAACTTTGAGGTTTTGGTGATATTTTAAAGATTAATCTGTTGCCCTGATGGGAGGTAGTCAGAGACGAAAACCAAAATTAATCCTATGTTTTTCTCTTGATGAAGTACAATTATGAAAATAAAATTTGGCGATGCTAACCCTGTGAGAATTAGCTCCTCTTTATTAATAATTGTTCCACTTTCTCAAACATCTTGGTTATCTAACCTCATCAGAAGTAGTGTTAACAATCATAGGGTGTTCAATCTTACATCACAGTGTTTTCTCAGCTTTGTGATGAGTCCTTCAGGACTGATCCTAATTGGAAGTCATAGGGAGCATGTATGTGGGTTCTAGGTAAAATCTGCTGGCAAAGAAGGTGTGGGTGAGGCTTTATGAAATCAGATGAGGTAGCTGCCTGTCATAGACTCTCTCTAAACTAACTGGTGCTCATCCTGTTCAATTATTTATATCTTCTCCATCATTCAAAGTGATTCAGTCTGGACCTTGTTCTCTCATCATCTAACCACTGAAATGTAATTGCTCTAGGGGAGCTAATTAATATCATTTCTTTCCTCCTCTGTCTCTGCAATATCACATCTTCTGTCCAGTAATTGTTCTACCACTTTGACTTTTTAAATGGGGCTGATTTACTTTGAGGTTACTTTCTAGAGTGGTGGTCTTTACTAATGAATTTGGTTAATATGCAGTTATATTGGATATAAAGTCTTATTTTTTAGGGTTTATTTCTCCATGGGAGCCGAATTTATCTTCAATCTTCAACACTGTTTGAGGTCTATGTTCCTAGACAGAGCAAACAGGTTTGTTTTTTTGTTTGTAATTCTTAGGGAAACAAGAGGCCCAGGGATTATTTAATCAAAGAGAACTTCCTGTTAATCTATTTATATGGAAGGTGAAATAGTATAGAAAGGAAATGTACTACTTTTTTTTTAATGTTCATTTATTTTGAGAGAGAGAGAGAGACAGAGAGAGAGACAGAGCATGAGGGAGGGAGGGGCAGAGAGAGAGAGGGAGACACAGAATCCGGAGCAGGCTCCAGGCTCTAAATTGTCAGCACAGAGCCCGATGCAGGGCTTGAACTCACGAACTGCGAGAGCATGACCTAAGCCGAAGTCAGAAGCTCAACTGACTGAGCCACCCAGGTGCTCTGAAAGGAAATACAATTCTGAGTGATCTATACATAACTTGTTAAAATGTTAAGAGCCATGGTAGCTCTGGGAGAGGAGAATTTGCTTATCCTCGCCCTACAGTGGAAATGGCATCATCTCCATACTACAGATTTTAAAAATAGGGTGTAGAAAATGAAAGCCTTTGCTAGGTTGGGCTCAAGGATAGATGGACAGTAAGAACCATGAACAAACTTCCTCTGACTCTGGAGTCAATCCTGCTAGTCCTTGATTCAGTACTACTCCAAGTTTAAGTTGAAAATCCTTGCTTAATAGATTTTCCAAATTGGAGACATCTTCCAGCTTCATTTCATGCCAGCATAATTTTAGAGAACAGTACTATGTAAATGAGCTAATGAATAATTATTGTAGAAATGACTACACGTGGAAACACCAATTAGCCAATAAATTCACTTCATTAGTCTTAATAGTTTCTTTTGCTCTTTAAGATGCTATTTAATACTTTGTTATTGCATATGCACTGCATATTTTAAAACCTTTTATTTAAATGATGTCCTTATAGATTAACTAAGGGTCCTATTCATTTAAAACTAAATCATGAATTACTTCACTTTCCAGTAGCACTGTTCGCAAAGTAGTCTAATTGCATTGCATGTGACTGCCTATGGAATGGATGGTTTTTCCTTGCAAAAATGATAATTCAATGTGATTCATCCTAAATGGAGAGAATTCTATGGGTCCACTCGACTTTGCCCTTCCAGGTATTTTTGTAGCTATGATTTTGAATTGACTAGATTTGTATGATCTCTTCTACTGCCTATGCTATTAAGTGAAATGTTGCTTATAGTAGTCTTAGATGACCTTTCAGCTGTGGGCCAATTCAGAGGTAGTACTAAACAGGAGATCATTATAGAACTTCACTCCAGTGTCTACCTGTCTGGACTCAACTGAAGTAAACAGCCCTGGGCAATGACTCCTTCCTGACAGATGAGTCCTATGTGTCTGGAATCCCTGCAAAGGATCCCAGGAAAGCAGCAACTGTAAGACAAGCCATCGAGTATCGTCGTTTCCCAACACCTGGTTGCTGCGTTTTCATATACTTCCCTGGTATTTTGACTTCGGTAACTAATTATATATTAACCCCAGACACCATGCCTGGCCTCTGCTTGGAATAAACTGCATTGAGAAGTCTACTATTTAAGTGATCCTAAGCTGAAAGATGAAATAATAGGTGAATTTCTTTTAGGGTCTTACTTAGACCTGAAAGGATGGCCCTTAGTTACCGCCAAGCCATTTTGATAGATCACTCAGTAGATCACTAAGAATTTGCCTTGGTTATTCTAGGATTTGACAGGGCGACCTAGAAATTTTAAAATTACATTTTGGATAAATACAAAAGGCAGAACACAAATTGAATACAGTCTATGGTAACAGAAAGGTTTTAAAAATATGCATTAAAAATAAGTCTAGAAGTAAATATTTCACAATGTTTGTTTTTGGATGGCAGGATTTTGAATGTTTCGCTTTTTTATTTTTGTGAATTTTCCAAGGTTATATATACTAAGCACGCATATCTTTTATATTAAGAAAAAAAAATGAATAGCCCACATAATGGCAACATAGACATTTCTTTGTATTAAAGAATGTTCTGAACGTTCCTTCCTTATGCTACTTTTTCCTATTACATCCCCTTTCACAACAGAAATTAATATGCTAGCATACACATCTGCCATATAGATACACATGGTTTCAACATATTACGTTCCTGCTTACAGACTTTCAATGACTGCACTGCCATAGCCAGGAAATTTGCACACGTTCTGGCCAGGACTCCTTAATGTTATGCGGCTCCACGACACATCTTATTTCCATGGCTTGCCAATGATAAAATTGGTAAGGCTAATTTCTATGTGTATGTACTCATGGCAGTGAAAGTCGATGAAGGGGTTTTCACACAAGAAAACAATAGAGCCCTTTAAAGTCCTTTCCAATCACTTGTCTTCCCAGGACACAGAAGGACCAGAATGCCATCATAATGTATGCCTTCCAACAAAACATGCAAAGAACATCGCTGAAATGAATTGTATTTTGAGGAGTCTGCCAGAAAGCAAAATCCTACTATCAGATGTTAGATCTCTTCAGTTGTTAAACAGGAGGTTGCAGGAATATAAGAGACTCATCCCCATCCCTGTGCACTAAGAGCAAGGGAAACTGAGCAAGAAAACAGCGTGAAGCAGTATTTCCTCCCCTTCCTTTCCACTTGCCTACGCCCTCTTTAGCATCTTTGCAAGACCAATACCCTAATTTTTCTAGACGCGTTACAATGGAGCAAATTTGAGACCCATTAAAAAAAAGTGTTCCTTTATTCTGACATGTATTATTCAGGACATTTCTGTATGTGTAAAAAAAGATATCGCTATATAGTTTGGAGGAAATTTCACAAATAATGTGAAGCCTTATCAAATTATAACCATCTTTGCTGGCAGTTTTGTCTTAGTTTAGGAATTACACTATCCCTGCATCATAATATTGTTTTTTTTCTTTTTTCACTATGAAAATCAAAGCAAGGTAACTATTTATTTATTTATTTGTATTTTTTAAAGTAGGCTTCCGGCCCAGTGCAGAGCCCAATGCGGGGCTCAAACCAAGGAGCCCAACACAAGAGTCAAACCCACAACTGTGAGATCAAGACCTGAGCTGAGCTCAAGAATCAGACACTCAACCCATTGAGCCACCCAGGCATCCCTAAGTAAAGTAACATTTTAAACGATTTCAATACCACTGGTAGTTAAAGGGATGCTTAACAATAACAACAGCAAAGAGAAGATTGTAAGTAATCCAGTACTCTCAGAATTGTTAAAGAGTTCTTATTAGTAGGTTTTAGTTTGGGAATGTTAACATTTTTAGTGTTTGAGACATGTTTTGAGGCATTATATGACTTCAAATATAAATGAGTCTTCAGTTCGTATTGTTGCTATTTTGGAAACCAGCACAGTTTCAGAAGCATAACTGCAGAATATCGTTCGTTATTAGAAAACATAGCAGTTACGAGAAAAACAAAGAATTAAGGATCTGCAAAGAAATGGAAATGGTTCGGAAATGATACAAGCCTACCCAAAGCCTCTGCCGACAGTAATTGGATTTGGTTGACTAGTGCTGGGAGCAGAGCAAACAGATGTTAGGTGATGGAGCAGAACTTGCTCTTTTCAGTTTAAACAACCAATTATGAGTGGATAATGATGTGTGCAACTGGTAGTCACTGGAAATGTTTCCAATTCAGACCAAGTAATAAGAGTAAGATGCTAATATATTTGATTCTATACAGGATTGAAATCCTGATGTTAAAAACGCTATTTTTTTTTAAGTAGGCGTCACACTCAGAGCAGAGCCCAACGCGGGGCTTGAACTCACAACCCTGAGATCAAGATCCGAGCTAAGATCAACAGTCGGATGCTTAACTGACTGAGCCACCCAGGTGCCTCAAAAGAGCTATTTTAAAACAATGATGGATCAGGTGTGCATTGATAAATTGGATTTTTAGGACACTTAATGGTAAGTTTTTCCCCACTTGTATAAATTATGGCCAGACACTAGTTTCCTAATAAATAAGATGGACAGCTGTTTGCAATCTGGCTACCATGAGCAGCCAGGATGCATTTTAAAAATCTTAATTCCTAGTTTAGAATACTCAGGCAATTGACTAAAATATCTTCCTAAGAATCAAACAAGTGATGATGTCAAAGTCTTAAACACGCCTTAAGTTTTTATTTTCTTAAAGTGTCTGGCTATCCTTTGACTACTGTAACAAATTACTACAAAGTGGGTGGCTTATAACAACGGACTGTACTCTCTCACACCTCTGAAGACAGAATTCCGAAATCAAGATGTTGGCCGGGCTACTCCACTGGAGGCTGTAGGGGAGGATCTGTTCCTTGTCTCTTCCAGTTTCTGGTAGCTGCTGGCATTCCTTGGCTTGTGATCATATTACCCCTTTTTTACTCTTGTCTTCACATCACCTTCACTTCTATATGTCTGTCCCTATACTCCTTCTGTCTGTCTTATAAGGATACATGTGACTGCATCTAGGGTCCACCTGGGTAATCCAGGATAAGTGTCTCTTCTCAAGTTCTATAACTTAATCACATCATTTGCCATATGAAGTAACATTCACAGGGTCTAGGGATTTGATATGGATGCCTTTGGGGAGGCCATTTTTTTGGCCTATGCACTGTCTTTATTCCATTACTCCTGAATATGTGTTCAAGTCACTCTAACTCAATATACTCATCTGTGTCTCTCAATAGAGTGTGGGATATATTGTCTTTTCCTCCTCATTCAGTGTCATATGTTCTATTATTTACCATATGAATTATGACATTTAAGTTCCTCAAGTACTTTACTTGTTGCTACTACTAATGAGAAAGAGGAAGAATGGATGGAAGAGAGGACAAGGGAAGAAGAAGGGCAGGGGAGGGGGGGGGAGAGATGGAGTGGGAGCATGGTAAGAAGGAAAGACACCAGTTTGCTATGCCAACTGAGTCAACCTAATCAGCAGTAGTGTGGTAATCAATAATAGTTGCTGAGATGTCCAAATCAGAGTTCAGATTTTTTGTTCCGCTTTCGTTTTTGGTGGTTATGTATTTAGAATCTATGATGCACGGTTTTCTTCACATTACCTACCACACAGTTCAAGTCACTGGCATTTACTACAAGCAGATAGGGCATTTGTAAATGTAGTATTTGCAGTGAAATTCAGCATAGGTGGAATAATCAACTTAATTTAATCTTTTGCAAGATTAGACTGATTTTCACTTGGTTATCTTGATCTTTTATTGACATGAATAAAATAAGTAGTTTTTAAAAAGTTTATTTCGAGAGAGAAAGAGAGAGCGAGCGAGCATGAGCGGGGGAGGGGCAGAGAGAAAGAGAGAGAGAGAGAGAGAGAGAGAGAGAGAGAGAGAGAGAGAGAGAGAATCCCAAGCAAGATTGTGCTGTCAGCACAGAGCCCGACCCAGGACTCGATCTCACGAACTGTGAGATCATGACCCGAGCCAAGATCAAGAGTTGGACACTTAATGGACTGAGCCACCCAGGTGTCCCAAACAAGTAATTTTAAGAAGATAATAAAATTGGAAATTTTAGGTCTATCCATTTTTGTAGAGAGTTTGGAGGGGGAGGGATGGTGTCCCTGCTTTGGCCTCCCTCTTATAATGCATGTGTGCTGTCACTGATATTTAAAATCTGGGATTGAATTGGTTATTACTGAGGATACCAATCCTCTTAGCCTATAATGAATAGCTGTCTTACTGAAAGCTTATGCTATAAACTTCTATAACTGGTGCCGGTATGAAGCCTCTAAGCAACGGTGAGTAGGTATGCTCATTTTCTACTTTATATTTCTCAATTGTTGTTCACTTTGAATCATTTGCCATATAGGATTAGGAGTGGATAAAAATTTAAGAAGCGCTATTTACTTTAGAATTAATAGGCTCAAGAGGTCACGCTGATTCATTCGTTTTATTTGAAACTTTCCAAATCTATATCAAGGTGGTTTATAAACAAACAGGAATTGAAAGCCTTATCTATTAGATAGTCTATAAAAGTCTAAGGGTTCCAGGCCAATGATTTTAAAGTGTGTGTCAGCAGAATACAGTGAGGGTTAATTTTATATGTCAACATGACTAGGCCCAGATATCTGATCAAACATTATTCTAGGTATTTCTGTGAGGGTGTTTTTGGATGAGATTAACATAAGAGTGGGTAGACTGAGGAACACAGAATGCTATCCCTAATGTGGATGGGCCTTGTGTAATCAGTTGAAGGCTAACCTAAGAACACAAAGGCTAACCAACCCTCTTACCCCCACCTCCACCTCCCCTGAGTAAGAGAGAATTCCTCCTGCCTGCCTGCCTGCCTGCCTGCCTTGAATGGGGCATCAGTTTTTTCTGCCTTCAAATTCAAACTGAAACACTGACTCTTCATGGGTGTAGAACCAGCTGACCTTAAGACCAGAACTACACATCAATCGTCCTGGGCCTCCAGCTTGCCAACCACAGATTCTGGAACTTATCAGCCTCCATAATAATATGAGCCAATTCCTTATAATAAATCTATATCTATATCTATACCTATACCTATATATCTATATCATCTATAGCTATAGATATAGCTATATCTACATCTATATCCATATCCATTATCTCTATCTCTATCTCCACACATATACATACTTTTGGTTCTGTTTCTCTGGAAAACTCTAACTCAAATACACTTGGAAGTTGTCACCATAAAACCAGGCAGAGTCTTGAGAGATATTCATAATTTAATCAGATCTCAATGTAATAGCCATAAGAATAGGTGGATAAGAAGACCATCAAAAACAGAACAAAACCACACAGAAGAGAATGTTGCTGTAAACACAGTAATTAAATCTAATCAACCCATATGACTATGAGGGTGGGGGTTTGGGGCTTCTGCGAGTTTGTATAAGACTTAGGAATCAGCTTTGATGCAGTATACATGCTCTGCAAGATCACTTCATTTGAGGACACTTAACAGAGTCACTCACTGTAACAGGGGTGCAGTTTGGCTCTTAGGGTTCTGTGTTAGAACGTAGTCCTCATTCAGGCCTGGTGGTTCTCTGAGCCTCAAGAAATCTCAGCACGCTGAGAAGGCAAGTCCAACAGTTATGATGGAAGGGAATTCCCATGATGCGTAAAATGCCATTGATGGGTAAGCATCCTTTAGTCATGGTAAGATTTAGAAGTAAGAAGAGAAATACGTATGTAAGAAACAAACCCACGGTATCCAATAATTTTGCAGTTAAGAGTATACATTTAATGTTTTATCTACTTGTGATTTTAAGCCAATTAGAGTAACAGTAAATTGGAATTATCATTCCAATTTTTAATGTCATGTAAAAATGATTTAGATTTGTAGTTTTAAGTTGGAATCTTATCAAATTTACATACAAATTTAAAACTTTAAAAGAACTTAACAATAATCATATTTCATACTTACAAGTATTTAATTGATGAATTATTCAGGTATTCATGAGGATCTCATTTGTTAAGTCACACAAGCTAAAGTACCGCAAAGGAAATTAAATGTATTAAATTTAGAATTAAAGCTTTATTTAAAAATGTTTAACTACATTTGAAAATGAGACAAAATCATTAATCAAAGTTCCCTTAAGAGTCATTTTCAAAACTAGCTTGACTTACAAATAGGCTGATAAGCTTTGTAAGCTGAACTCAAAATTTTAAGTACGGCTATGATTTTGCTCATGTAACTTCAATGCTGGCACTGTCTAGTTTTGAAATCAAAGTAACCTCTGACTAGTTTTTTCTAGGCATAATTATTGTCCGCATTTGCCCTTGACAACAATCCTGCAAAGTCCCATTTTGGAATTAGAGAAACAAGATGACTATTCTGGAGAACGAGCTCGGACCCAGCTCTCCAGGAGCGGCAGCAAGGTAGACTTGGTGAGAAGTCAGCTGATCTCCTCCTGTCTAGGCTTTAGGTGCAGAGAGATCAGGAATCCTTCCCTCAGGATTAAAAGGTATAAAGGCAAAGAGCCAGAGAGCCACTGCTTTCCGAGTGTCTTAGAAGAAGTCATTGACCAATAAGAAATCACCAAGTTAGAGAGTGTCAATTTTTGTTATCTGGGGGTGCCATCAAGAGAAAGAAAAGTGAAGAGAAATAATTTGATACTCTTCTTTCTAACTGGAATTCACAGAATTCCAGGAGCTCTTCGAAGGGAGCACACTGGCAAGCACAGTTCCTCTGTCCTCGTAGCTAAGTTTGTTTAGTGAAAATTTGAGAGTTAAAGCTAATCATCAGACATCGCTATGAAGGATCTTAGCGTAAATAGAGATCTTTCCCCTTTTCTGCAGCTCTTCAAGGAAGAAATAAACAAAACTAAAAGAGAAAAAGAAAGCAGAGAGTCACATTTTCCTGTAGCTAGTGAGTGGTTCAAGCTCTTACTGGGATTTTCCATCTTACCAGTGGGTCCACTTCCTTCTACCGGCAATTCAAAAGGAAATAAGGAATCAGGATTTTCAAAGACTTGGCTGTGGTTCAAGGATGGCGAGAGTATGTCAAAGTGACTTTGCCCAGGGAAGAGTGAGCATAAGTAAAATGTAACAAAGTTACTTTTTTGGATGTGAAGCAATTTTGACACCTAGAATCAGGCTCTTCTCAGGAAATCCATGAGAATCTCCTTATTGATTTCATGACGAACTTGCATCCCAAACGAAAACAAAAACAAGACAATGAAGGCCTGTAAGGGGAATGTTCTTTTTAAGTCAAACTGAAATCTTTATTTTCTATGGATTTGTGACATTCTGTATGTCCTAGGACAAACTATCCATCTTGGTCACAGATTTTTTATTCCTCAACAAGTTCTTCCAAGAAATAATGAGACAGTTCTGAGAATTAAAGAACTTGCTGAAAATCAGCAGCATTTACTCAATACAGCAACGATGCCACCACCCAAATTGTTAATCACTCCTATTGTTTTTGGCATTAATAACTTTTCTCTAGGGGTGTCTGGGTGGCTCAGTCAGTAAAGGGTCTAACTGTTGATTTGGTTCAGGTCGTGATCTCACAGTTTGTGGGTTCCAGTCCCACATTGGGCTCTGAGCTTGCAGTGTCGTTTGGGGATTCTCTCTTTCCCTCTCCCTCTGCCCTTCCCCCACTTGCAAGTGCACCTGCGCGCGCTCTCTCTCTCTCTCTCTCTCTCTCTCGTAATAAATAAATAGGCATTAGAAAAACAATTTTCCTCTAAATAGCAGGTTGAGGTTAGGAATAATTTCTATTTGACTTGCTTATCTATTTTGCCCTAGGCAAAATAATCATTTTGGAATCAACCATTCAGTGTCACTCACACTGATTGAAAATGGCAATGCATTCTTTTTTCCTACTCTTGGTTCTAATCACTGGAGATTGGCATGAGCCAGCTGGAAAATGTGAATCACAAATATGTGTACTATTAATGAGATACATGTATAATATACACGCAGTATATGCAAATATATATATGTAATATATGTGCAGTATGAACAAATATATTTGTTACCCTAGGTACTCTGAGGGTAGCTAATTTTGGACAGGTTCATTTTCTCTCTTAGGTTGTTGGATCTTAGACATGATACGTGGGTATGATATCTGTATCTGATAAAAAAAAAAAGGGGGGGGTACCCCAGAAACAAGGAACAGACTGAAAACAAATTAAAGTTTATTTATTTATTTATTTATTTCAAGAGAGAGAGGGGGGGGGAGGGGCAGAACGAGAGGGAGAGAGAGAGAAGTCCAGGGAGGCTCCGCACTGCTAGAGTGCAGAGCCCGATGCGGGGCTTGATTTCACAAACCACAAGATCAAGACCTGAGCAGAAATCAGGAATCAGCTGCTTAACAGGCTGAGCCACCCAGGTGCCCCGAAAGCAAACAAATAAAACG
This sequence comes from Prionailurus bengalensis, assembly GCF_016509475.1. Taxonomy (NCBI): domain Eukaryota; kingdom Metazoa; phylum Chordata; class Mammalia; order Carnivora; family Felidae; genus Prionailurus; species Prionailurus bengalensis. The sequence continues at coordinate 30,067,438 of NC_057344.1, read as the reverse complement.
ACCCAAAAGAGAATGTGCTCATCTCTAAGTGAGAAGACAACCAACACCTTTTTTCACTTTTTATTTTGGAATGACACACTTTTTCTTCCGTTTCTAGAGCACTGCCGTGTTCTGAGTTCTGTGTTCAGGTGCAGAGACCCAGGGGCTGGTACAAGCGGCTGGCAGATGTATTCAGGTGCTACAATCCCAAGCTAAGGGGGGTTTTCACGGATGCGCACAGGAGCACAGGAGGTCTGGCGGTGCGACAGGACTGCAGCCCCTCGGCAGGACAGTGGATTCATGAAAGATGTCTCATCTTTAAGAAATGTTCTCGAGGCCACAGTGATTGAAATCGGCTAGAGTAGAAGATAAATCCCCCAAACCTCCTTAAGCCTGTGGCAAGTTAATTACAAAAATGTCCTTAGTTGTGCCCTTCCCTGTATCCACACCCCTTGTAACTGGGCTTTGCCACCCCCTCCCCCTCAAGGAGGGGAGTCCGTTTCCCCTCCTCCTGAATGTGAGCTACCCTTGTAGCTTGGCCAAAACCACAGCATGTGGCAGAAGTGACAGTGTCCCAGCCCAAACCCATGCCTCAATTCTGTGCCTGCTTCAACTCTCTCTCAGGACCTTGCCTCTACCATAAGAACAAAACTCGGCAGGTCTGTCGGATAATGAGGGACACAGGGACCAGCATGGCAGCCAGCCAATAGCCAAACATGTAAGTGAGGCATCCTGGGACATCCAGTGCCCGGCTGACCAGCCAGCTGACCACTGAGGCAGGGGAGAGCTCATCAGAGACCAGCCAAGCCTGGGCCACCCTGGACCAAGCTTATGAGGAGTAATAAATTTTCATTATTGAAGCCACTGAGTTTTTGGGTGGTAAGTCATATAGCAATATCTAACTAATAAAACTCAGCCAACCAGTGTAAATACCAAGATGCCACCACTAAGTGGAGGCACCTTGTTTACTTACATGTATCCTACCACACACAACATGCAGAAGAATCTCCAAAAATTACTGATGGCCTGACACAGTATCCCTAAGAAGCAAGCAGTGATAGCCTTCTTATGGAGAAAGTACATGGGTCCACAGATGCAGTGCTTTGGAGAGTACTTTTGGCTGCCTGGTAAGCACTCACATTCCAGAAGAACTTGCTGCTCTCGGCTGAGAGTGCTCCTGCATATGTCTGTAGTCAATTAACTCGCCTTTTTTTTTCACTTCATTGAACTTAAAGAGCAGCCAGCGTCTGTTCAGAAGCCACACACCATGTTCCCTCCTGCCTACAACCGTAGCAATAAACCAGACAGCTTTCTGGTTCACTGTAAAAACTCTTTAGAGGAAGACAACATGGTAACAATAAAAACACCACCTACAGTGAGACATTCAGAACCTCATCACCAAGTCTCAAGTACACACATGAAATAAAAATCAGGACCCTCTACCCTGAGTAGATAGGAAACCAAAAATAACATGTTAACTGCCCAACCTCAGCCAGCCCTGGAGAAAACATGCTTTTTGATGTTGCATTGTGTCCTGTAGGGAAAAGGGCACTGGATTGGAAGTCAAGAGGTATATTACTGTCCTTGTTCTACCTTATTCTAGAATAACTGTGGCCATGTCCCCTGGACACTTCAATACCAGATAACTGCCGAGGATCCTTCTAGTCCCATAAAATTTCACGCTCTCATCTTGCTATCTGAGCCCTTTGAGTTTATATCTGTGAACAAGTGTACAGAATTCGACATGATGTACTGGAAAGACCTCTGCACTGAGACTACGGAGTCCTACCCCTGCCACCAGTGCATCAGTGGCCCTTAAGCAAGTTCTAGCTCTCTGTATGTCAGTTTTCCCAACAGTCAAATGGGTCATTCACTTGGACTAAATGATCTCTAAGGTCCTTTCCAGCTTAAAATGCCTGATTTAATAATCAGGTTCCAAGGTTATATGTTTCATAATTGATTTCTTTTTCTTTTTAATTAATTTATTTTAATGTTACAGTGATTTATTTGGAGAGAGAGAGAGAGAGAGAGAGAGAGAGAGAGAGAGAGAGAAAAATTCCAGCAGGGGAGGGGTAGAGAGAGAGGGAGTGAGAATCCCAAGCAGGTGCAGGGCTCGAATTCACAAACTGAGAGACTATGTATGATATGACCTGAGACGAAATCAAGAGTTGGACACTTAACCGACTGAGCCACCCAGGTGCCCCTGTTTTATAAATGATTTCTAAGAAGAGATTCTGACCAAGACTTAGGCACACAGAGTCTAAAAAATATTTAGGTAATAATTTCACAGAGCCAGAGGCAAGTCAGGCTTTTTGATTTCCGATAAGGAGGACCAGTGGGCTGTTATTTGTGGAAGTACTTCTGGTGCCAAGAAAAATGTCATCTGCTACCAAAACTAAGTGTATTCTATACCATGACAGTTGTGCAACATTTTGTTATGCCCCACAGTGTTCTAGGAAGCTTGGCAGGTACTATGGACCTAAAGTGGCCCAAGAGATGCCCTAGAACTAATGCTTCTGTGTCAAACTGAAACTCAAACACAAGGTCCTCCACACAGTCTTTGTAACACAAAGACAGAGAAGGTCAATTTTCGGGACCCGGCCACTTCCAAAAAGATAAGACAGACACACTCTGTGATAGAAGCTTTTCTAAGCATGGATCTGGGGAACGCCTGATGGATGTGTCACCAAGGTGTGACTGTATTCACTTGAACTCACTGTATTTCAAAAAGTGGAATGGAAAGCCAGCACCTTACAAGGTAGTAGTGCAACAATGACATATTGGAATATGCCATCATGGCCAGACTCTGGAGAAACTCTAACAGACACAAAAGCTGTCTCTGTACATCTCCACCCCGTCATCTGCCATCTTATACTGCCTTTGATTGGGCTTCAGATGTGTTTTACGATACGGTTGGACTGCATTCCATTCTGGCTTTGGGATACCTTCTACCCATGTTCTTTAAACAAACAAAAAGCTAACTTGTCCTTTACCCTAATGAACTTATCTCTACCTTTCTTTTGGTGGACAACTGGAATAATGGATTAATCCCCTTGCTGTTGACTAGCTTTATGTGTTAGACATAACATACAATGCCTTAATCCCAAAAAATGGCTTCTGAAGGAATTCATAAAGGATGGGGAAATGAGGAAAAAAAAGACCTAATATCTTTAACATCATCAGTTATCAAAGCAATGCAAATTAAAACAACACAGTGCCATTTTTCATTTATCATATTGACAAAGAAGGTAACCCTTGATGCTGGTTAAGGGTGTCATGTGACACACTAGAAATTGGTATAATACTTTCGAATTATGTACCAGGAAGCTTAAAAGTTCACATGCCCTTCAGCCCAGTATTCCTTTTAGGACTCAACCTTAAAATAATATCATAAATAAGGACAGAGATTGTTTAGTATGTCTGGAACACACTATGATCAACAGCACATATATTAAGTACAAAACATACATCTAGGCAATAGCATTTTACGGAGTCATCAAAAATTATGTTTTTTGATATTATGTGAAACAACGTTAGGTAAGATATAAATCTGTCATATGTGATATTTTCTCAAATGACTTATTTAAAAAATAAAATGGGGATAAAATGTTAATAGTGATCTTCCTAGATTAATACAGTGGAAGATGGTTTTAGTGCTTTTTTTAAACCTTTTTCTTTATTTGCCCATTTCAAAAGATAATGAGTACAAATTATTCTTAATATCAGAAATAAAATTCCTTGAAAAATCATAACAAAACAAAGAAAGTTTTTAAAGTCCACGTGAGTCAGATCTTTAAGAGTCAAGCAGTCTGTTGAAGATCTGTCGATCTCAGGATGTGCGGCCTGACCTTCCCACTCAAATATCCAGAACAAGACCATGAGCATGAAAGTTGCTTCCACGACTTGGTGAGGCCGATGAGAGCAGCGGCCCTGAGCAAGGCACCCACCCCCCTGCCTCCCACCCCTCATTGGAAGCAATTAGAGAAAATTAGCTCTCTACACGAGGAAGCCAACTGCAAGCTTCGCCAGCAGGAACCACTGCAGGATGGAAAGCATGTCACAAGGCATGTTGAACCACTTATGGAAGGCGGATGGTAAATCTGGCCTAATGAAGACTGTATACACCCCTTCTGTTGGCTCCCAGCCAGTCAACTAGTTTAGTCTGGATCTAAGAGGAAAACAACACGCTCTTCATATTCAGAGTGGGAAGTCCTGAGTAGCTATAAGTTAATGGCTTCTTTTGAAACTGACAAAGAGAAAGAGAGAAGGAGAGAGAGGGAGAGGGGGAGAGAGAGAGAGAGAGAGAGAGAGAGAGAGAGAGAGAGAGAGAGAAAACTTACCATCCAGCCAAAGCCCTGGTCTGACATTGTGCAGACTGTACTCTGCCCACCAGAGGCACAAATACACCATCCTAATGGTGCCCTGTGCCCAGTTATATTCCATCTCAAGCTTTTCAAGACATTTAAAATCCCTATAGCCTTGATTATCGTTGAACAGCATCCAGTTAAAACTCGTGTCATCCAGTTCCTAGTGCACCAGCCTCTGAGAGTTGGGTAAGTTTTCAGAAAGGGGAGTTGTTCACCTAACTTTCACCTTCAAGCCTCAGAATATCCTTATACCAATACTCATAAGTACTCTCATATCTGAAAGTGATGACTTAAATGCTTCTTGGTCTTGTGTAAACGTACTCGTTTTAAACAAATTTTCTCATTGTGATAAAATACAGATAGCATAAAAGTTGACATCTTAACCATTTTTAAGCGTGAAGTTCAGCAGTGTCAAAAACATTCACGTCTTTCTGTAGCCATCACCACTAACCATCCTCAGAACTTTTCTATCTTCCCAAGCTGAACCGTTGTACACATTAAACAATAATCCTGTGTTCTCCCTCACCCTGAGAACCATCATTTTACTTTCTGTCTCTATGCATTTTCCTATCCTAGGCTCCTCATAGAAGTAGAATCACACTTTTGTGTCTGGCTTATTTCACTTAGCATAATGTTTTCAAGTTGAACCAAAATTTTGAGCAAACAAAATCTCTAAGCTGATAAGCTGTCACGTAAAATAATTCTTCCTTATTTCTAGTTTCTTGCACTTTCCTTTTCAAAAGTGTCTTTTGACCAGGGCTTCCTTTTGAACAGCCCAAGTCCTGGTAAATTGGACAGACTCTCTCACAGACTCTTTACACTGCCAATTGAAGTATCAGGCAGAATTTAGATAACCACTTGGTGGGGATATTGCAGAAGTTTGAATTAGATGAGCTTAAATCTCTCATTCTACTCTACAACCTGGTGACTTTTACAAATGCTTTTGTTTGTTCCTTCATTTATTCACCATAGGAATTTGTCAGCACTTACTGAGTACCTACCGCATGTAAGTGATGGCTGTTGACGCAATGTGGTGACTGATGATATTGACTTGGCTCCCAACTTCTGCAGTGGAATCAGGAACTTGGGCACTGCCCTAACAGACTGGCTTTTGCTCTCAATCAGCTGGCACTGGTGAGTAGACCCCGGGAGGACTGCCAGTTACCTCCATACCCGAGTGGAGACTTTGGCTTCTGGTAGAGGTTCTTTAGTGGTGCTACTCTATATACTAGCCAGAAAAACATAGCAGGTTCAAATACCTATCTCGGTACTGAGAGTGCCTACTGAAAACTAGTATTGCCTAGAATATAATCTAGACATATCAAGCACTTTTGGAATTTGAATGGGAATGCACAAATGACTCTCCTGCCGCCGATTAACCCTGTGATCTTGGGCAAGTCACTTAAACTTCCTGAGCCTCAGTTTTCATCAATAAAATGAGATGAAAAATACCCATGCCACAGAACTCTTGTAGGAATAAAATTAGTTAGTGCATAACAAGTGACGTGCATGTGGCTTGGCACAGAGAAGGCATTGAAATACTAGGGCCCCTTGCAGAGCACCCCCCCCTCAAAGCCACATGCAGCTCTGGAGTAGGTCAGCCCTATACCTGACCTGCAAGCACCAGAATAAAGTTGGAGCATCTCCTGGGCTTCTTTAAGTTTGATGGTTGGGGGCAGGGAGAGTGTGTTTCAGAAAGGCCATCATGTTAGCTTGAGGGAGAGAATTGCCACTTTATCCATCAGCATAATATATCTCAAAAGTGTAAAAAGAGGTTACATCCAAAGAAAACACAATCTCGTATGAGTTGGGAATAAGATCTGAGTATTTCTCTGGCTGGCGTTCATAATGGCACAAATCGGGACCTGGGAGTCTCAGGACCATTGACTTCAGGGGCCACCTGTGCAGTGGTGGGTGGCTGAGGGGCATGCCATGCAAGGAGGGACTCATATATCCCCAGGAAGCAGGGTGGAGTTTGGCAACCCACAGAGAGTGATCATTGTCTGGGCAGAATCTACCCATGAAAGCACACAGAAGGGAGGCAGACTGTTCCAGTAAAGGGAAGGGAGTGGTGCTGAGTGGTCTATGAGGATGTGCCCACACACGGGATTCTTCCTGACCAAAGCCTATGGGTAGTTCGCACACAAAGTAGACAGAGCTGCAAATACTGACAGGCTTTCTGAGGATGGCAGGATGTTTGTCTCAAACATCCAAAAATGGAAATTATCTCACTAATTAGAAATGACGCCGTCCAGACCGTGCCTGGAACAGGTCCGGGTTTTCAAAAGTGAGCATGGTGGGGGAGGGTTCATTCTGGTTCCTAAATTTAGATGCTTCAGGTGAGGCTCGAGTTGCATTTTAAACAGATGAACAAGAACTAATTCTTTTTGTTTTGCTGTGTTTTCTTGAATAATTGGGTTTCCTCAGTTTGTTCCTAAATATTTTTATCTTCTAGTTTTTTATTTTTTATTTTATTTAAAAAAATTTTTTTTTAACGTTTATTTATTTTTGAGACAGAGACAGAGCATGAGCGGGGGAGGGTCAGAGAGAGGGAGACACAGAATCTGAAACAGGATCCAGGCCCTGAGCTGTCAGCACAGAGCCCGATGCGGGGCTTGAACTCAGGGACCGCGAGATCATGACCTGAGCCGAAGTCGGCCGCTTAACCGACTGAGCCACCCAGGCACCCCGTCTTCTAGTTTTTTATTAATTCTTTTTGCCCTAACAATTTAATAGCCAAGCTCTCGCTTAGGAATCATTTTTGTCTATTAGAACATTTGCCTCCCTTATTGCTATAATGGGGAAGGTTCATAAATTCACTATTCTCAATTATTTCATGCCATGATATATTAATCCAGGCCCTCTGTGGAGCAGATCCTAAAATGGGATAAAATGCGCAAGGATTTTATTGGGGAAAACGTCTTCCGAGAAAATCGGGAGGGAGCTGAGAAAGACGGGGAGAGCCCTCAGTCTGGCAAGAGCGGAGGGGAGAGGGGAGGGAGGAGGTTAGGCCAAAGTGTCTTAGATGCTGTGCTGTGGAAGCAGGTCTTGGCAAGGGTGTTGGGGAATCATGGAGCCAACGATGACCTTCAGGGGAATCCCTATTCTCCCCAGAAGGAGCTGCCCTAGTAGCCATGCCATGCGCAGTCACTGGCTGGGAGCAGCCTGTGGGAAGGAGGATGGCTCAGTGCACATGTCTGACAAAGCCCAGGGCACAGTACTTGGGGTCTTTGGTGGATTACATTTCCTACAGTTGTGAGTTCTTAGGGTTACTGGAGTAGGAGGTTTCTCAAATTTGGCCCCACTGACATTTAGTAATGAATAACCCTTTGTTGTGGGGACTGTCCTGTGCAGGGAGGATGTTTAACAGCATTCCTGGCCCCTACCCGCTGGACACCAGTAGCACCTTCCCGAGTCTGGACAATCAAAATGTCTACAAATATTGCCAAATGTCCCATAAGCGTCAAAATCATTCCTAGTTGAGAAACACTACACTAGGACAATTTGAATACATTTTGGAAGATTCCTCGGGAAAATTATAAAACCAGTGGGAGGCGTAAAAATATAAATGTTTTGAATTATACATAATGATTATTAAGAAAAATAACTCAGCTGAGGAATTCAAAGTGAGCAAGACTACCCCAGTATGATACACCACCGGCTGGATATTAGTTTCTATCCCCAATGAAGTTTCTTTTCCTGAGATGAACTTACAGTCCAGCGTCGTGCCCTAAATTTAAAGACACACAAATAAAGTTTCAAAAATTAAATGGGTACTGTTTTAGTCTAATGTGCCACATTGTGATGCAACACAAGTCACGCTGGCTTATTTTGGAGATGGACAAAAATACCTCACCTGCAATAGCGAACGCACATTACAGGGACACCAGGGGATGACTTCATATTTAATTCACTAGTAACACGCATGTCGGGAATAGAAATCAAATTCAGGAATGAGGCAGCTGAGATCCCAGGAGCAAGCATCTCAGACTTGGTTTCACCAACTCATTGAAGACCCTTTGAACCGCGGGATTCCGCTAGGCCACAGGTTAACTAACACCTGATGTGAGCTTCAACCTGGACGGCAGGGCCGATCCCCACATTCGCGTGAAGCAGCGGCCGGGTGTGACTGTTCCTCCCCAGCATGAACTGGGTCCCAACACGGCTCCGTCTCACCTGGACCACTCCAATCACCAGTCCCTCCACCCCCCAGGTCTCCCACTTCCTCCCTAGCCCCATTTTCCACATGGCAGCCAGAGCGGCTCCTTTGAAATCGGTCAGACCCCACTTCCCTTTATTTAAAAGCTTCTGAGACTTCCCATTTCTTTCCACTCAAGACACAATTCTCACTGTGGCCAAGATGGCCCACGTCCTTGCTACCCAGAGCCCGGTGAGGAGACCAGCGGTGTCAAGGACGTCACCTGGGAGTGTGTTAGAAATCGTCTCTGGGCCTGCCCCAGACCTACCGAATTGGGGTCTTCACTTTAACAAGGTCCTTGGAGGATGTGTACAAACGGTAGAGTCTGAGAAGCTCAATCCTCATGCTCTGACCTGAGGTTATTTCTCTCACTTCCTCTCCCTCCCCTCTCCCCTTGCTCCCTCTTCTGTAGCTAGTTGGGGCTCCTGGAGACATTTCGACCTGCCAACCATGATCCAGCCCCAGGCTTCTGTTCTTCCAGTCACCGTCTCACTTCTTTCAGGTGTGCCTGCTCTAATGTCACCTCAGTCGGAAGGCTTTCCTGGCCACAGTAGGTAAGGCCCCCCTGAGCTCCCAGCCCTGTTCTGCCCAGGCCCCTCCCCATCCATGGAACCTGCCTTATTTTAATTCAGGGCACGCATCTCCACCTGCCATGTTATATAGTATATATATAGTGGTATATCTTCTTATTGTCTGTCTCTGGGTCCATGAGAGCAGGGACTTGACATGTATCTTGCTCACTGTTGGATCCCCAGACCGCAGAGCAGTGCTTCCTACCCGATAGGTTGTTAACAAAGAATTGTTGACAGAACAGGTGACTGAATCGTGCAATCTCATGGGACAGAACACCTGGAGAGGGAGAAGCTGCCACAAGAGCACGGAGCCTGGGCGTCTTCTGATCACCTCACACTATCTAGCGTGGCCGCCTTGTCAGACATCGTGCGGCGCTCTCTTCAAACCGCCCAGAGATGGGCCAAAGGCAAGTATCTGGCTGTGGGGCAGATTTTCTTCTCAGCAGAGGATAATAAGCCAGATCAAGCAGAGGATATGGGAACAAAGCACGGGGCTGCCGTTCCCCTTCTGGCACATGGAAGAATCAGGCTGTGAGTTTCATTTACACGATGTTTCTCTGGAGAGAGAAATGGCCAAAGTTTCCAAAGTGTACGTGATTTTCTTTTTTCCAGGGAAAGATTAATCTTTACTTCTTCTAAAAAGCAACCTGTTTATACATTTGCTGGAGGATGTGCCTGGAAAAAAATTAAAATAGGAGAACTTGATTTGACACATCTGGAGCAGACGGGCATGTTTTGTTTGGCTTCCTGAAGATGTTTAAATTGGGGTTAAGATGGGGAAGATGGTAAAACTGTGTGAAGACTCAGGTGGCTGGGAAAAGACCAGCGTGGAATGTGAAAAAAGGAGCGGAATAAAATGTAGCAGGCTGAATCGTGAAAACTCTTCCGCTTTCTTGCCCTGTCAAAGCTCTGTTTTGAATGTTAATGGGAAGAAAGGAAACAAAGACGTAAGGACAGACTCTGAGCGTTTAGGGTTGAAGAACACTTTGTGTTTAAGAACATTTTGCTCAAATCTATTCTTGGGTCTCCCGAAAGCTAAAAAATAGAGCCTGAAGTACCTTTAGAGAGGAGAAAAGCTTCTCCCACCCACCCTATACGCACCTCAACCTCTTAGTTTTAAGGAAAACTCTTCCCAGGAACCATGGGTGGGTTGAGGATAGAGCCAGCTGACAGAGGAAGTTGTAAATGGGGTCGAGACATAACAGATGTGCAAGTCTGGGAGCTACACGGAAAAGAGCTGTACGGAGATGAGAGAGCGTAGGAACCAGCAAGATGCTCTTGGATCGCACGCATGTTTTTAGTTGCCGAAGCACAAAGAGATTATCTAGTGACCCTTGTCATCATCTTTATTCAGGTTTCCTGCTTGGGATTGATTTTCTTCTTCCCCTGTCCCCCGCCCCCGCTTGTCAGTCCTATAAACAAATTATAACCATTTGGGGTTCAGCCACAAGGGATATTTGTAAAAAAGAAAACAAAGACATTAATCCTGCCAGTTTTGGAGGAACAATGCTTAATTTTCACGCACAGAGTTATCAGGACTGGGCATTGTTCTACAGACAGGAGATCACTGTGGATAGAAACCGTGGACTACCTTTCACATATTAAAGAAATGCCAATGGAAATGAGTTTACTAGCCAACAAATCCCACATAATTCTGTAACTTTGAAAAACATCAGTCTTTAAGGTTTTTTTTTTTCTCCCTCATTTCAGGTTCCCAACCTACCACAATCTACTTAAAAAGCAATGTTCTCATTATTACCAATTTTTAGGAATAAAGTGTAATGATTAGGAATTCTAAATCAATTGACATTGCATTTCAAGATGCTGCTTCTAAAAAATGTATCCAGTGACTCGAGCCCTGTGTCGGGCTCTGTGCTGACAGCTCAGAGACTGGAGCCTGCTTTGGATTCTGTGTCTCCTTCTCTCTCTGGCCCTCTCCTGCTCATATGCTCTCTCGCTCTCTCTCTCCCTCTCTCAAAAACAAGTAAACATTAAAAAAAAATTAGTTAAACACCAACCAAATAAAAGTGACAGAACAGTTCTCTGCAATTGTTCAGGAATACTGCATACCCAACCCCTGACCTTAAACTCCACCTTCCACTTTTTTTTCCCACTATTAAATGATTGTTTGGTAACAGCAGGTAAGAATAAAGAAGTCATGGTGGTTTACAAATAAAGTAAATAGTACCTTCATGTCTTTCTTTGGAAGATATCCTGGCATTTTTGTTCTTTTCTGATTGTTTCTGTGCCAGAAAAAATAACTGCACGTATTCCAAAAGTCAGGAGGGGGTTGGGAATCTCAGAGCATTTCTAAATTGCTTCCAAACACTTTAAATGATGAGTTTTTAGACTCGAAAAGACAGAAAGAAAAACAAACCTAAATCTGCCCCACAACCACAAAGCACATGTGCAACTTATAGCAAAGGATGTGTGCATGAATATATGAGGGTAGAATTTGGCCACCACCAGGCTGATAACACGCTTAATCAAATGGCTCATCATTCTGCCTCGACGCATTTTCTCTTCGGACTTTGGCAAATTTATGGAGAAATGAACACAAATTCAGCCAACTAATCCTGGACGCCATCAGCAGGTTCATTATTCTGTCAATCAAAATGCAACTCTTCAGCCCTCTGAACTTCAAAAAATATTTCTTTCAATTGCAAGTGTGCTTATCAATGTTTTCTTCCACCAGATAATTGGATAACAGTCCCAATAGGTGTTTCTGGTTTGGGTGAAGGAAGCACTGATTTATTTTACTGGGAACCATGAATATTTTGGTACAGATCTCTAAGATAACAGAGTTAGCCTGTGAACCACAGCCCAAAAGGTGTATTGACATTTTGATCAATAATGCATGACCCCCTGGGACACAGAGGCAGGGTCAGTTATAGGCCACTTTTGAGGTAGGAATCTGTCTTCAGTGAATGCTCATGGCATTCATTGCTCACTCTCTAGGCTCCACGCCTCCAGCAGCCCAGCACCCCCCTCTGTGTCTACTACAACATTCTAAACTAAATGTGTTCTGAGTTGTCTCCTTCCACCAACCTCAAATGGAAAATTACCTGTGTGTGCATCATTCCCTCAGGGTCCTACTTTCTGTTAATGGCCAATGTAATAGATCCTACCAAAGATCTATTACTGGCTCATATTTAGTTAATAGGTCCCTAACCCAGGAAAAATTACGGTTGAATGTTAGAAGCTTGAAAACTCAATGCTCTAACCTGCATCAATGAAGAGATGAAGTTTCTTGCTGATGCTGACTCACCAAGGCAGGCTGGTGGAAAAAAAATAGCTCTTTGCACAATAATGGGGGGGGGGGGCGGGGAGGAAAACCCAGTCATTGCCTGGACTGCTTCTGTGCCCAGTTAATTTTCTAGAAAGATGCCATGCTGTGTGTCTGGAACCTGACCTGAAAAGGCATGCCGGGCACTGTCTCACACTCCTAGAGCTGAGGTTGGCTTCAGGAAGTTCCTATGACCCCAGGAACACGAGTATAGGCAAGAGGTCACACACAGAGACATACACTGACCAATTCCCTAACCCAAGGTGGCTCTCAGGGCTTAGGCACAGACCCGGCGGTGAGTCCACTCAAAGGTCTATAGCGCAGAAGACGCTTCTGCAAGAGAAGCCGTGCTGTTGACGTACCCATGCCGTGGGGATTCACGAGGCTCGTCCTTGCCAGTGAGAAATTCCAGCAAATCAAGGACCATTGGTTCACATTTAAACGAAAGACTGAAAGACTTGCAATGAATGTAATAACATGTTTTATTAGGAGTTTTTATGTGGGAGCAAAAGGAGTGTTTCCTCCTAATAAAGAATTCAGCCCACTTTGGGGATTTGTGTAGTGGTTCGTACCCAGTCTATGCTCTTCTGTATCTGCCCCTCATCTGTGAATCTCCCTATCATTAGGCGATGAACCAAATCCTCACACATCCACTTCTTAAATCACACGTAAAGAATTTATTGTTAATCGTGTTTGAAGATGCTTGATGAAGCTAGTCCTAAGTAGACAGGGTTTGATATAAAACTTAAATCTCTTCTTTCTCTTTTGCTCTACTTTTCCGACATTTAGGAAGACTATTTCAGCCTATGGCACACATACAGTTCCATATAATTTCATACAGTTGCTGGCAAGTTTTCTGATTTAGGAGACCTAGGACTGGGACAGGGCTAAAAAGATAAAGACAAAAAGGTGAGATTCTAAGGAGAGGTAGAAAGGGAAAGAGAGTTAAGTAAAAGGGGCAAAGAAGCTCCAGAACACCTTTCACCTAATTTATATTTTGCTAGAACTGGCCTTACCCTCAAATACATAGACCTGCAATAGCTTTCACTGTGCCAGGGTACAAGGTACAGGGACATAAAATTACAGGTGGTGATGAGAGCCAGAATATGTTTGACAAGGATCTAGAAAAAAGAGAGAAAACGGATCTGTAGCATTTATAGTTTGATTCCTTGCATTTGCCAGTTTCTGTGGCATAAATGTGTCCAACGTGGCCAATTGCGGGCTACCAAAGGGATGTCTCTGGACGTGTGTTAGGAAGAGACATTATATACCTGGCATGTGCAAGCCGGTGTAAGCCAGTTCTCCCTTACTGCTGAGGACCTAAGTTAAGTTGGACCTTCATGCTATGATTGGTAAACCCAAAGACACAGTACAGGGCATTTCAAGGCAACATGCTGAAACAGCACGCTATCACACTGATTAAATACGCGTTCAAACAATGTCTCCTTTTTGCAGATGAGATTTTGTATTTCCCTATTTTTGCCTCACAAGTATTCCCGTGACTTGGTATCATCTTCAGGTACGGTCATGTCCCAATTTTAAATAGCTTATTTATTTTTTATTTCATTAAGTGAAAAAAATCCCCATGATATAAGACTGAGAAGTTTAGATTAAATATGTAAACTGAGGAGTCCATAATGATGCTGCTTGTATTGCCTGTAATTCATGCATGATTCCACAGCATCTCTGCTCAGAGCCTCAATGGCCCTTCCTGATGGCTTAGACAGTTATTATTACTTTTTATTTCTAATCCTTCATGACTCCATACTGCACAATATTAACAGAGGAGTCTAACAAAATCTGTTATGACCTAAAATATGCTGGACATGCAAAGCAGATCAGTTAGCATTCCTACTTACATACAACCTTGTCTTTATATTACTCCGATGCCTCCATAGTACATTAAAATGTTCAGAATCACAGTAGCACTTATCATAATGAATTTGGTGTTTAACATGAGTATTCATAAAATATTTCAATATTGTCACATGTGGGTATGCATGTATGAAAAACAGGTATTAAATTCCCTTACAAGCTTTAAATGCTAACAACTTCTGAGAGAGAAAGGAACACACACTCTGGATATAAATTACATCGCAATCGTTTTTGGTTCACATGCTATTAAGGCCATTGTCATTATATTGCTCCTGGAGCAACAGATGAACTTTGTTGTTAAAAACTTCATTATGAGTAAGAGAAGTAATAAGAGGTCCTCAACAAATATTTGTTTTTTGCTTAACTGCTTGAATTAATGAACCAATGAATAACTTAATGCCTTGATAGAAAATTTCCTTCTTTTTTTTATTAAAAACTTTTTTATTAATATTTATTCATTTTAGAGAGAGCTCGAGTAGGGGGAAGGCAGAGAGAAAAGGAGACACAGAATCCAAAGTAGGCTCCAGGCTCTGAGCTGTCAGCACAGAGCCCGACTCAGGGCTCGGACCCACGAGTGTGAGATCATGACCTGAGCCAAAGTCGGACACTTAACCGACTGAGCCACCCAGGCACCCCAAGATTTCCTTCTTTTGCTTCCCATTGGCATGACAGACCATGTATGGCATTATGATCCCACTAAGTTAACTCTTTTGCTTTTTCCTACTAGCATTTCACTTCAAAAAAATTAGGGTGACTTTATCCAGAGAGT
Source organism: Prionailurus bengalensis (assembly GCF_016509475.1). Classification (NCBI taxonomy): domain Eukaryota; kingdom Metazoa; phylum Chordata; class Mammalia; order Carnivora; family Felidae; genus Prionailurus; species Prionailurus bengalensis. Next base: position 30,052,392 of record NC_057344.1, on the reverse strand, counting down.
GTCTCTCCCTTCCCAGGTGACCTGGTTGCAGAAATTCCAGCACGGAAGTTGTCATTCCCATTGGGTCTTGGCTCAAGGAGGAATAGGACAGTGGCTATGCCATCATTATTCCACATGGACCTGGAAGCTCCATGTTGCAGGGAGATAAAACGTGAGACCACAAGCAGGTCAAAAACATTGCCTTTAGGAAAATAGCCACCGACAGGCAGCACTGGAGCCTTGGAGCCTTGACCTTAGCTTCCAGAATTTAGAACTATTTTATTATCTCTAGCACTGGTCAACCAATTAAAAAATATGACTTTATGCTCCTTTATTTCTACACCAAGTCTTTTTAAACTTGACAATATATTTATAAGAAGATACGAAATGATTATTTGACAAGGTATTTAAAAGACATCAGTGTTTATCACCCTATGCTACTAATGGGCACATATAATAAATATTTGGGAGATGAAGGAAGAAGGGAAAGAAACAAGGTAGAAATGGAGGAAGGGAGGAAATAATAAATTAATATGTGATTTTATTCTTAAGTTTCTCAAGTAAATTGGGTAATGAATACTGTTCTATAAGCTAAGTCAGTCTCCAAGCTTTATGGACTATTTCCTCAAACTTGTAGATTAGACCTGTCCTTTAGTCTAATGCCTCCATACCCTGAGGGATGGGGATGTGTCTTACCCCTCCTTGGCATGAACACTTTAGGGCCCTGCACAGAGCTGGTCAAATCACAAACTTCAAAAAAACTTGAAGGGTGCATTACTGATCCCTAATACCATAAACTAAGAAGGAAATGCCCTGAGAAGTCTTGAGACAGTGTTGAGGATTGGCCTTTAAGGAACTATCCCATATAAAGTTTTGTTTAGTAAAAATGTTTTTAACTTTTTTTAATGTTTAGTTATTTGAGAGAGACAGACAGACAGAGTGTGAACAGGGGAGGGGCAGAGAGAGAGGGAGACACAGGATCCAAAGCAGGCTCCAGGCTCAGAACTGTCAGCACAGAGCCCGACATGGGGCTCGAACCCACAAGCTCTGAGATCATGACCTGAGCCGAAGTTAGACACTTAGTTGAATGAGCCACCCAGGTGCCCCAAAATGTTTTCAATAATCCCCTGCACCATGATTGAATTTAAACACACACACACACACACACACACACACACACACACACACACACACGGGAAAAGGGCAGAGATGATCAGCATACTAAAATTTGAATGTATCTTTAATACTCAGAATCTGAGGAAATGAAATAAAGCAAATCAGCATAAATTATCACTATCTACACAGTGTTCATGGATATCATTGGAAAATAAATCCATTTGCCAGGACTGATAATAGGTGTTGACATTTTTGTAAGTGTATTCGGGTTTTATTGGGATGTAACAAATTGCCACTTAAAATAATACACACTTAACATCCCACAATTTATGTGGGTTAGGAGTCTGAATACAATTTAACTGGTTCCTTTGCTTAGGGTCTCACAAGCCTGTAATCAAGGTGTTGACTAGGGCTACAGTCTCATTGGAGACTCAAGTGGGGAAGGATCTGCTTCTAAGCTCATTCATACTTTTGGTAGAATTCACTTCTTTGCTGGTTCTCAGCTGGAGGCCGTCCTCTATTCGTGAGGTCACCCACAGTTCCTAGTCGTGTGGGATTCCCCAACATGGGAAATTGTTTCCTCAAAGCCAGCAAGGAAAGGGGAGACTCTAGCAAGACATGCACCACAATCTTATTTAACATAGTCACGTAATCACTAAAAGGCAGTCATATATATTTGGTCAACCTTGTACTCTGTCAGCAAGGAACAAGTCAAAAGTCCTTCTGCCATTCAAGTGGAGAGAATCACATGAGAGAGGGAACACCAGGAGTCAGGGATCACAGGGACCATTTTCAGAGTCCACCATGGTAGCAATGATCTAGAACCATCTCCCCAAAATTCCTCAGAAATATTCTTCATGGTTTTCTATGAAATTGTTGCATAAAGAAAAGTGTGGCACAATGAATGGATGAACATCTGCCCCATTTTAGGACACTAGGAAAAAAAATGCCTAGAACTAAAATTATCCAAATTATCATCCATCAACAGAAGCCAAACAGAACAAAACAGAAAGTGTCACAATATATGTCCTTTGTATAATCCTGTGCAACAGGGATTCAGGGCATTCTTGACTCCTTATGGTCATGTGTACCATGAAAGCTTATACTTGGTCTTCATTTAGAACAAGAAGTTTTGACTAACTTATTACTACATTCAAAGGGAGTATTGTTTTTATTCTAAACCATATTTGATACTGCATGTTTCTCTGAGAAAAGATCAGTCACTTTGCATTTGGTAAGTGACAGCTCATTTTGAAAGTCGCAACTATTTCCTGGGGGAAAGGCTACTTGTTCCAAATGCTTTATCTTCGGTGGAATTAAGGGCGCACTTCTCTAGAGAGTAGTGGTTTTGGAATTCTCCAATTCATGCTCACCCCACATTATCTTTTCCAATGGAATCACAAAATGTGGTTTACAAAGCATTGTCTAGGGTACATCTTTTACATCATAATGTATATTGATGGGAAGAATGTCTTTTCAAGAATTACTTTCCAGGGCACCTGGGCAGCCCAGTTGGTTAAGTGTCCGATTTCGGCTCAGGTCATGATCTCCCAGTTCATGGAGTCAAGCCCTGTGTTGGGCCCTCCCTGTGCTGACAGTTCAGAGTCTGGAGTCTGCCTCAGATTCTGTGTCTCTCTCTGCCCCACTTCTGCTTGTGCACATGCATTCGCTCTCTCTCTCTCTCTCTCTCTCTCTCTCTCTCTCTCTGTCTGTCTCTCTCTCTCAAGAATAAATAAACATTTGGGGCGCCTGGGTGGCGCAGTCGGTTAAGCGTCCGACTTCAGCCAGGTCACGATCTTGCGGTCCGTGAGTTCGAGCCCCGCGTCAGGCTCTGGGCTGATGGCTCAGAGCCTGGAGCCTGTTTCTGATTCTGTGTCTCCCTCTCTCTCTGCCCCTCGCCCATTCATGCTCTGTCTCTCTCTGTCCCAAAAATAAATAAACGTTGAAAAAAAATTTTTTTAAAAGAATAAACATTAAAAAAATTTAAAAAATAATTACTTTTCTCTCCGCTAGTTTGGGGATAAAATGTCATGCTTCGATAGTCTTTAGATCTACAGATACACATTTTTTTTTAACAATAAGATCTTAAGGAGCAAAAACACTGTCATTTTTGTACCTCTTAACACTTAATCTTAATGCTTCTTACTAATTTTTATCTACTCAGGCTGAAAATCCTTTCTATTTTGACAGCATCCTTCTTCAATGCTTTTCTCCCCAAACTAGGGAAGCCACCTTTCATAATTCAGACTATATCCACAGGTAGTTTGGGAGAATAAAAAGTCAGGATAGATGACAACGGTCTTGATCCTTTCAACACCTCCAGACTACCCTGCCAGATAGTGCATTAACTTTTCTTGGGTCTTGTTTGACTAAGTGACACTAACAGAGCAGAAAGGCATCCTTAGGGTCAAGAAAGTAATTTCACTTCCAAAAAGCAAGCAGTCCCTCTTGCCTCACTGGTTAGCTTAATCCTTTTGGCTGTTAGTTTCATATTTCAGGAAGGTTTTAAAATCAAAACCCAAGGCTTCTTTTCTACTCCGACACAACAGCACGTGCCATAGCTGTCGTGAAACTATCATTACACTTTGTTCAGACTTTCCAACTGAAAGGTCATAGACTTATACAGATATTAATGTTTCCTTTATGCTGAGACGTTTTATTTTAAAAGATGGCTGGAGTTACTAAGTGTGGCTTTGATAAATACCACATGGATTGGTCAATGTTCCAGGGTGGTTCTAGATGAAAGAGAAAAAAATCCGTCATTGATACATGGCAGTATAGACACTACACTTTTCAACAGTCTCTCAGTAAAAGTGTTTGTACCTTTGACCACCCAATTCTTTTATTCTATGTTTCCCCTAACCTTTTTCTTTACAGATCTGGGCAGCCTTCAAGGCCTGTGGATATGCCACTTTCTCTGTGAAGTCTTTCATAATCCTACCAGACTCCTTTCTTTTCTGTGATCTTCTAACATTATGTTGGAATCACTATTAGAGCACTCATTTCATTTTTGTTTATATCATATTCAGGGTTTTTTTTTTATGTCTTTTCCAACTGAATTATAAGTCCAGTGACAACAGTATTCGGCTTATATTCTCTGTTTACCAAAGTGCATTGCAAATTGTAGACCCTCATTCTCCAAACAGGAAACACTTCTCAGGTCTTTTTATCATGAACTGTTGTGCAGTGTCTTTACAATGTTTGTTTGTTTGTTTATTTATTTATTTATTTATTTATTTATTTATTTATTTATTTTTATTACAGCAACTATGAATGTTGGAGTTGATTAACTTTTCCTCTCTTTACTTTGCTTACTGGGGAGCTTGACTGACATTTAGGCTTCCCTCCAGAGTTTCATGACATATATTTCTGTGTGTTTATCTTACCCCTGGCTCTAATACTTTCTTTTTTTTATATTCCCCTTCCCTCAAATTAATTCAAATAGATATATTAACTTTTTATATTTATGTATTTTTGCAACTATTTTAGATCAACCATGGAATGACATGGAATATTTAAGAATAAACAAACAGATGGGGTGCCTGGGTGGCTCAGTTGGTTAAGCGTTCAACTTTGGCTCAGGTCATGATCTCGTGGTTCGTGAGTTCGAGCCCCACATCCGTCTCTGTGCTGAGAGCTGAAAGCCTGGAGTCTGCTTCAGAGTCTGTGTCTCCCTCTCTCTCTGTTCCTCCCCCACTTGCCCTCTGTCTCTCTCTCTCAAAAATAAATAAACATTTAAAAAATTTCAAAAAAGAGGTATCAGCAAACACTCAATAAATGATTATCGAATTAAATTTTTTTATGGCTTTTATCAAAGTCTTCTTACACAGGAGTTATTCTGTGGCTGTGTGAACTTAAGAAAAGTGGTAATTAGTAAAAGATGTCAATCTTTGAAAATAAATTAAAATCTTCATTACCCATATGAATCTCCCCCCACCCCCACGATTGTCCATTATTATTAGAATTACTCAGAGAACAGGCAGGCCAGTATGGCTACTGCTGGCTTTACATTCCATTGTCTTCTGTCAAAATGAGGTGTGGTTCTAAAACCTGGAAGTCCTCCTTCACTTCTAACATTAGGGGATTCTTAAATACCCTTGGCTCTCTACTGCACTCTGCCTGTGTTGACACAGCCCCAGAATATCAGGGAGGAGGTCTGAATGCTGAAATAAATCTTTCAGGCCCTTAGGTTTTCAGTGTTGGCTTAGATTTCTAGACTGATGATGACTTAAAAACGAGTTGCTTGGAGAATTTGACAGTGTGAAAATTTATACACAGCCCACCCAGGAAAATTTCGGCATTTTTCTGAAGCTCCACAGTCATGTGAGTGTGTGTATGGGGAGTTAGACGAGAAAAAAAAGTTAATCTCTACTCAGCTAATAGGACATAAAAATAGCCCAATGATTTCAGGGATATTTTCACCATTAATGGTTAGTGATTTAACCTGGGATGCTTAGAAAACAAATTGACTCTAATTTGAAAGTCTTAGAAAACAAATTGAGGAGAAAAACAAAATAAGACAAATGGAGAAAAAAAATGATACAAAGTGAGGGTCAGACAATGAGGGCAGGATATGTGGCTTATGCCTTGAGGATGGAATTCTACCATGACTTCCATATTCTCCCATTGTCCCAAACTTTCCTGAACCTAACCCATCCTAATCTAAGAATCACATGTTCTCAAATGTTAGACAGGAAGGCAGTATCCCATGATGTTTCTACAGGGGCTGTGAAGTACTTGCCATCTATGTATCAGGTGTGTAATGGTTAGTAAGTTTCAAATCTACCCATATTATTGTCTGTAACATGAAGATAGTAGTGGTATGTATACATAGGGATGTTAAAAGGATGAAATGAGATGATGTATTTACAAGGCATAACGTCTGTCATTCGTTTACCCAATATTTATTTACTAAAGACCTACTGGGTACCAAGCACTAGTCTATACAATAAGAATATATTCTTGAACAAAACAGGTAAAGATTCCTTCCCAGTGAAACTTCTTTTAGAAGTAGCTAATTAATAGAACCAGTTAACAAATGGCCCAGCGGAGAGACAGTATAGTGTGCAAGCTTGATACCAATTAATATGGGACTGGACAAAAAGAAGAAGTTGGAGAAAATCTTTTGGGAATGACAAGGAGCTCTTAGCTTGGTGAACTGTCTCATATTGTGGCATCTGCAGGATTTGGCCGGTATTATTTGGATAAGTTTGTTAATGCATTTTCTTAACATTGTTTTTATGATTTGAAGAAAAATCAACACATTAAATAAGACAAATTATGATAAAAATAGGAAAGTCTCTTCATTTAGAACCTCTAATCCTTTACAAACATTCCCCCCCCCCCATTTTTCAAAGTTGTTTCTGTGAAACATAAAGTAATATACTTGGTAATGGGATTTATAATCAAGGGCATATATATATATATATATATATATATATATATATACACACACACACACACCATTTACTGTCATTTTGCAGGGTTAATTCTCAAACATCCACATGAATTTTCAGAAGGGAACATAACTTGTAGAAAAGATATAAAAATGAGGTGTCTGCAGGTGTTTATAGTTCTAGAACTTTATAGAGTATCCTGATAATTTCTACTTCCTTTTTTGTTCAAGTTTTACTTATTTATTTATTTATATATTTTGACAGAGATAGAGAATGAACAGGGTAGGGGCAGAGGGAGGAAGAGAGAGAGAATACCAAGCAGGTTCCATGTTGTCAATATGGAGCCTGATGTGGAGCTTGATCTCATGAACTATGAGATCACGACTTGAGCCTGAATTAAGAGTCGAATGCTTAACTGACTGAGCCACCCAGGCACCCTGATAATTTCTACTTCTGATACTTCTTTTCACATCTTCAGAATTTGGCGGGGGGGGGGGGGGGGGAGTTGGTCTCCTTTCTCTCCAAAAACAAATAAATCAGATTTCCTCCACACACACAATACATCAAAGAGCTATTTAATTGGAGGTTGTGTTGGAAATTCTTAGAGGCCATCATAACTATATAAGAAACTAAGACAAACACAGGGTTTAATAGTGTGCATTCTCAATTTTGTGATTTTTATAAATCTTCTCATTTCCCAGGTGTTACAGGCTTTTAGGATTGCCTCTATTTGGTAAATAATACTGTATCCTAAGCCTTCCATATGTTAGGTGGTTTATGCTCATAGCAATCTTGCATGTTAGTAGCAATAATTATCCTCTATTACAGACAGAGAACAATTACAAAGAAGTTATATAACTTTGTTAAGTCCCTAAGTGGCAGATGTAGAACTTGACCTCAAGATCTTTGTGGCTCCAAAGCACAGGTTCACGGACAACATTGTGTCCAAGTAGGGCTGACAGCAGTGCAGATTTAGGGGCATGAAGCCCACTTTATTCAAGATAGACTTAGTAATATTGCCAGGGGAAATAATATTCTGAAGGAGGAAGCTATTAAAAAAACATCTAACATGCATCATAAATCGTTACGTGCATATATTCATACTAAGACATATGTCCCAAATTAGGAGATACAAAATGGGGAGTCTGTTGTAGCTTCTGAAATGCAAATACCTAAGATAATCTTTTTTTGGCCCCGATGGCCTGATACAGGGAAGGTTGTAAAAGTACAACCTGGATGGACCTGACTCCCTAGAGATTCCTGTTCAATAAATCTTAGATGAGGAAAAACATGTATATTTTACAAACATTTCTCAAATGAAGCTGGTATAGTCACAGTTGAAAAGCAGAGGCTCAAGAGTATTTCATATTCTATGATAATGCCTGCCACTTCAGCAGTGGTGTATATCTAAAAGGGCAAGAAAGAAAAACCTCCATGTTGAACTATAAGCTCTTGTATTTGCATCATTAAATAAACACACACACACACACACACACACACACACACACACACACACACAGTGACAGGAGTGTAGGCAGAGGTCTTGTTTTCATCATCACTTAAAATCATCATGTAGCAAAAGCAATATGCTATCTGGAAATAGATAAAGGACAATAGTGGAAAACTGGTAAAACATGAATAAAGTCTGAAGTTTAGTTGATAGTTGTATCAAAAATTTCCCAGTTTTGACAAATGACAAATGTACAATGCATATACATATATATATATGTATATATATTTAAGTTTAGTTATTTATTTATTTTGAGAGAGAGGGAGAAAACAAGCTGGGGAGGGGCAGAGAGAGAAGGAGACAGAGGATCTTAAGTGGGCTCTGTGCTGACAGCAGGGAGCCTGATGTGGGGCTTGAATTCATGAACCGTGAGATCATGACCTGACCCACAGTCGGATGCTTAACCAACTGAGCCACTCAGGCACCCATAAAATTTTAACATTAGGGGAAGATGGGAATGTTAGGGTGAAGGGTATATAAGAATTGTGTATGAGCTTTGTGACTTTAGACTTGAAGATCATTCTAAAATAAAATGGTTTTTGTTTTAAAACCATCATATGCAGGTTTAAAACTCTCGAAGTGTTATTTCTATTTCCTGGGTTATGAAGTGTATCCTAAGGTAGTCGAGATAGTATTAAGCTTCTTTTTCCCACAGCCAAAACTGTAAGTGGCATTGGGGAAGGCAGAGAAGAGCGAAAATGAAGGTCAGGAGGGGGAAAAGGATCAAGAAAAACAAGGGGGGGTGGTGAGCAGAGTCTGGGAGACGCCAGCCCACCGAAGGTGCTGGGGCCATGGGAAGCTTCCCTGAATCACAGAGAGTAGGCTCATCCTTAGAGGGATCTTCCTTTGCTGTCTGCTCTACACTGCAGTAACAAATGATTGAAGGATTGGGGCACTTAGCAAAAGATATAGGGCAGGGCTCTGGTGGGACATGGGGAATCCAGATCTGAGGGTTGTTGAGAAAGGTTTGAGTAAAGTAGGTACTTCATGCCAGTGTGAAATGAGTTCAGGAATGAAGAGGAGCTCATCTACAGTGCATTCAAAAATAAGAAGTGGGCACAAGAAAAAAAAAGAAGAAGGAAACTGTCGGGAACAAAAGAAGCGAGGACTAAGACATATGGTGCCTTTGTTCTATGGGCTGCTGCTGTTCGGAGGGGAGGCGTGGAACCATTCGCAGAGCCAGGCACTCTTTCCAAAATTGCATATTTTGTCTATGACTATTTGTTAAGTTAGTGAAATCAACTTCCATTACTACACAGGGTTTCAAAATTATCTAGGCTGTCACCTTTGGTTTTTCCAAAGGGCTTCTGGCTCAGAGATTTCCTTCTTCCCACTGCACACTTTTCACTTATGACCTTCTCTTCTCATGCAGCTTTCATAATAAAAGCACAGCATGGATATCTAGGTGCTTTGGCAATCCCATTTCCATCTGAACAAGTTCAGGCAGCTGAAGGCTACACACCCAGGTTTGGGGGTGTGTATGACAATGGTGTCCCGGTATCACTCATTTTATCAAGTTGGGGCAGAGAAGCTCTCTGGAGTATGACATATGTTACAACATGTTGGAGCCCACGAACCATTTAATTACCCAGTTCAAGATTCAGTTGACAGCCAAGCCTCAGAACGTATAAAATAGAAGGGATAGAAAAAGAAATGAATGGAATATAACTCTTGTCCAAAGCTGATTACAAGAGCCTGATGAGAGAAGGAGAGCTGTGTGGGAGGGGAAAAAAAAAAAACCCTCACAAAAGTCCACATAAGTTGTTTGGAATGTGATTATATAAACTGGAACAAGAGGAAAACCCACAAGGTTTTACATCTGACAAAAATGAGAGTTTATGAATAAGAAATGTTGAATTGGTTTACCTTTACTGTTTAAAATTCCCTAGTTCAGACACCTACTATGTGCTAGTCCTACATGGATTAAAAAAATGTATTGATTTTTTTAAGGGGGCTAATTATGTGCCTCTCCTTTTAACCACAAAAACTCAAACTCATGTGGGTTTTCTCATTTGGTGGTTTTAACCAGGAAGGTGAGTTCCAGGTCAGGGTATCTTCATCACCCACATGTGGGTCCAGGAGACGGATCACTGAGATCTCCCAAACCTGTTACCCGAGCCAAGTATTCTCAGATCTCTTCATGATCTTGGGTAAATAATAGGCTGCTGGGCTAACTTCCATTTCATCAATTAAGTTTATCGATTTATTTTTGAGAGCGAGAGAGAGAGTGAGAGAGAGCACATGAGGAGGGGCAGAGAGAGAGGGAGAGAGAGGATCCCAAGTAGCCTCCATGCTGTCAGCGCCGTTCATGATCTCACAAATTGTGAGCCAAAATCAAGAGTTGGCTGCTTAATGAACTGAGCCACACAGGTGCCCCCTGTTTCATTTTGCACTCACGCTTGGATACTAACATTACCCATTTGAAGTTTTCTTCTCTCAAGAGGTAGTAAAACACAGTGATTAAGAGGCTGGACTCTGTAACCGGATGGTCAGGGTTTGATTGTTAGCTGTACCACTTAGTAGTTGTGTACTCTCACTTTGTACCTTGTTGTACTCAGTTTTCTTGCCTGTCAAATGGAGATAAGGGACCTTATCCTATAGGGTTGTGAGTATTGAATGAATTCATAGATGAAATATGAATTCATGAGGTGCATGGAATGTTCTCTGGCACATAAGTACTAGGTAAGTAAGGATTAGCTATTATCCTCATTATCATTCATTGCAGGAGGCTTGGTTACTTTACCCCCACCCCCAACACTGATATGCTATTTCAGAACAGGAGCAGAGGGGAGATGATGGACAAATACTAGTCAAATCCTCCCCTTGCCTCCACGCAGAAATGCCCAAGGAAAATTGTAGGAGGCAAATGTGCACACATAAAGATAAAATTTTGGCTTTCTATCTTAAAATGGAGTTTCCCCAGACCTTGACACAGTCATCAGTTTGATTCTTGGGTTACTCCTTCTGTTTATATGTGTCCTATATTGGGAATTATAAACCGGATCAGAGTTTTCAACACTTCTTGGACTATAGCTATTAAATCATTCTTTCGGATCACATGCTGCACGAAATATGGTTATATCTAACACATGGTCATAGGTTTTTTTTTGCCTTAAACCGGGGGCCAAAATTCATTAAACTAATCTTTCTTCTAAATGATCCCAAACATTCCCATTTTTTTTATACAGTGGATTTCAGAGCTTGCTATTGATTTTCAAAACACTTTTAGAAGTGAGACAGGAGACACTTTCTTGGAGTCCATGGTGGTCTTTCAGAAGGTAGGTCTTCCTGTCTTTTTTTTGTATAGTTGGGGTCAGGCGTGAACTGTCACCTCGTGGCAAGGTGGGAGTGAAAAATCAAGACTTATCTAGCTTACTTAGGACTTAAATTTCATGAGACAAATAATAATTTTAAAAATTGAGGAATGACATCAAGTTGCCAAATTTATTTTTGAAGTGAAGCAAACAAAACTATCATTGATCACTATTCATGACACTTAAAATATATATACATGTTATATAATTTCACATTATATAATTATAATCTAATAATATATGTAGTACGTGTATATACACACAGACGGATCCTGTCAAGAATTACAATATGAAAAGGAGTTGGGGGTACCAGGAAGATGGCAAAGTATGAGGACTGTGAGCTCACTCCATCCCACATTTACAACTCGGTATCACTCACATCCAAGTCGGTAAAATGGCTAGCTATCTGAAAACTGGCAGAACAAACTCAACAACCAAATGTAGAGGGGAGCCTGGGTGGCTCCGTTGCTTAAGCATCTGACTCTCGGTTTCGGCTCAAGTCATGATCTCACAGTCTGTGAGTTTGAGCCCCATGTCAGGCTCTGTGCTCACAGTGTGGAGCACTCTCTCTCCCTTTCTCTCTGCCCGCCCCTGCTCACACATTCTTTCTCTCTCTCAAAATAAATAAATAAATACACTTCAAAAATTCAATAAACATAGAGAAGAATCTCCATAGGAGTGTACGCCACTCACAGAAGCAGTGGTTGGGAGCTGCCTGCAGAAGGGAGGGAGCTGCAGATACAGAAAGGGAAGCAGCACCAGGGAGCCTATGCAGGGAAAACAAATCCCCATAACATGTGGTCTTGAAAAGCAGAGGAGCTGAATTCTGAAAGTTTGTATAGCCAGTGGGACTTGGAGCCTGGAGCTTTAAAAGGCAGACGACTCAGCCCTGGGCAAGCAGCGATGGCGAGTAATAGCTGGGTCCTCACCCCTGAAGAGGGAACAGACCAAGGAGAGACAACATAAAAGCGACAGCTTCCACAGTGACAGCGAGATCTGTTTATAATGATTTCGGAGAGTGTTGGGGGGCTTCTTTGGGAACAAAGGAGCTAGCAGGTGCCATTTTCCTTTCTGCCCCCCCCACCCCCCCCCCCCACCCCTGCATAAACACAGGGCTACCTGTGGGAGGCAGGGCTACATGGACATTTGCTACCTAACCTACTAGCAGTGTAGCCCATTCACAAGTTTTCCTGAGGACCTGCCCACTCCAAGCCTGTTCTTTCATTTGGACTGTATTTCTGATCTTGTCGTGGGTTCAGCACAATTTTTGTTAACACTGTGCACAAGCCCCACCCACCATCTGCCTCTGCATGCCAGTCTCCCACAGCAACCCCATTTCATGGGGTCTGGCCTATGACAGGGGCTCAGTGACATTTTGGCTAACATCCCACCCACCTACCCAGCCAATGAGTGCACAGATGTCGTGCACCCCAGCAGCCATACTCCACACCCAGTTGTGCACAGACACTGTGCACCCTTGGCCATTGGCTGCCCCCATGTGCTGCAATCCCAGATGCCAGCCTTGCACTTTAGAGGAGCTGGCCCCTGACTAGTGGCTCAGTGTAAATTTTGACAATGCCATGCACTCACTCTGCCCAATTGCTGCCCAGATACTGCCACACTGTCCTGGCCACCACCACCGCTCCCATGCACCATGCCCCACTGGCCACCCAGCTGGGGGGTATCCAGCATGTGCCAAGTAGGTCTGTGCAAATTCTGCTAAAGTTACCGCCCTGCCCCTAAGCCCTCCTGCTGCCACACCCTCTCCGAGCTGGCCTTCCCGGAACTCACTAACATCATAGAGAGCAAGGGCAACCCATAATAGGCAAAGAGTCAGTGCAGATGTCTAGACTGAAAGGAAATATGACTCAGACACAATAGCAGAACACGAGCAACAGACATAGGAGCCTGAAGTACAATTCTGGTGAACAGGGGACACTGCACTACAAGGTACCACAGGGCCTCGTCTTCAAAAAGCAACTAATTTCCAGAGCCGAAGATGTATCTGACTTTCCTAACACACAGAAAGATAGACAACATGAGGGCACAGAGAATTATGGTCCAAATGAAAGAACAGGACAACATCACAGCAGGAGATCTAAGTAAAACACAAATAAATAATATTCCTGATACAGAATTTAAAGTACTGATCATAAAGATACTCACTGGACTTCAGAAAAGGGTGGAAGACATCAGTGAGACTCTTAACAAAGAGAAAAAAGGAATACATCAAAGATGAAGAACTCAACAAATGAAAATAAAAATAAAACAGAAGGACAAAATAGTAGGCTATGGGTGCAGAGGAATGTATCAGTGACGGGGAAGCTAGAGTAATGGGAAGCAATCAAGCTGAACAGGTGAGAGATAAATACCACATAATGAGAAGAGACTCAGGGAACTCAGTGACTCCATCAAGAATAATAACATTTGCATTATAGAGATCCCAGAAGGAGAAGAGAGAGAAAGGGCCCAGAAAATGTGTTTGAATAAATAATAGCTGAAAACTTCCTGAATTTGGGAGGGAAACAGAAATCCAGACTCGGGAGACACAGACATCCCCCAACACATTCAAAGCAAAGAGGTTCCATACCAAGACACATAGTAATTAAAATGGCCAAAAAGTAGTGACAAAAAAGAATTTTGAAGGTTGCAAGAGAAAAGAAGACATTTACATACAAAGGAAACCCTGTAAGGCTATCAGCTTATTTTTCAACAGAAACTTTGCAGGCCTGAAGGGAGGGGCATGATGTATTCAAAGCCCTGAAAAGGAAAAAATCTGCAGCCAAGAATACTCTACCCAGTAAGGCTATTATTCAAAATGGAAGGAGATATAAAGGGTTTCCCAGGCAAACAAAAGTCAAAAGAATTCATGACCATTACATCAGCCCTACAAGAAATGTTTCCACTCTGAGTGGAAAACAAAAACTGTAGGTAAGAGTAAGAAAAATAGGAAGCACAAAATAAAAACATGGAAAAATGATACCAGATATCTGAAACATGGAGGGGAGAGCAGTAAGGAATGAGTTAAAAAATAAGTGACCATAAGCTTAATATGGACTGATATATGCAGATGTTACATATAAACCAAATGGTAACCCAAATCAAAAAGCAATAATAGATATGTAAAAAATAAAGAGGAAGGAACACAAGTATATCACTAGAGAAAACCAGCAAACCATGAAACAGAGAAAGAGGAGAAATGATCAGAGAAAAACTACAAAAACAACCACAAAACAAGTAACAAAATGGCAAGAAGTACATAGCCATCAATAATTACTTTGAACGTAAATGGTCTAAGTGCTCCAATCAAAAGACATAGGGTGAGTCCTGAGAAACTTAACAGAAGACCATGGGGGAGCGGAAGGGGGTAAAAAAGTTACAGAGACGGAGGAGGCAAATGATAAGAGACACTTAAATACTGAGAACAAACTGAGGGTTGACTGGGGGTGGGGGAAAGGGGAAAGTGAGTGATGGGCATTGAGAGGGCACCTGTTGGGATGAGCACTGGGTATGGAAACCAATTTGACAATAAAGTATATTTAGAAAAAAAGACATAGGGTGACAGAGTGAATAAAAAACAAGACCCATCTATATGTTGCCTACAAGAGACTCATTTCAGATTTAAAGACACCTGCAAATTGAAAGTGAGGGTATGGAGAAATATTTATCATGCAAATGGATATCAAAAGAAAGCCAGAGTAGCAATGCCTATATTGGACAAAACAAACTTTAAACCAAAGTCTGTAAAAAACACATGGGGCACCTAGGTGGCTCAGTCAGTTAAGCATCTGACTTCAGCTCAGGTCATGATCTCCCGGTTTGTGGTTACGAGCCCCACGTTGGGCTCTGTGTGGACAGCTCAGAGCCTGGAGCCTGCTTCGGGTTCTGTGTCTCCCTCTCTCTCTGACCCTCCCCTACTTGTGCTCTGTTTCTTTCTCTCTCTCTCAAAAATAAACATTGAAAAAAAAGAGACAAAAAAGGACACTATAAAATAATAAAGGGGACAATCCAACAAGAAAATATAACAATTGTAAATATTTATGCACCCAACATGAAGGAAACCAAATACATAAAACAGTTAAGAACAAACGTAAGGGAACTAATTGACAGTAATACAAAAATAGTAGGGGACTTTAACACCCCACTTACATCGATGGACTCATCATCCAAACAGAAAATAAACACAGAAACAGTGGCTTTGAATGATACACTGGACCAGATGGATTTAACAGATATATTCAGAACATTCCATCTTAAAACAGCAGAATGCACATTCTTTTCAAGTGTACATCGAACATTCTCCAGAATACATCACATATTAGGCCACAAAACAAGCCTCAACAAATTCAAAAAGACTGAAGTCATACTATGCATCTTTTCTGACCACAACATTATGAAATTATAAATCAACCACAAGAAAAATTCTGGAAAGACCACAAATACATAGAGGTCAAATAACATGCTATTAAACAATGAATGGGTCAAAGAAGAAATCAAAAAGTACATAGAAAAAAATGGAAATGAAAACACAACAGTCCAAAACTTTAGAATGCAACAAAAGATTTTAAGAGGGATGTCTATGGCAATATGAGCCTATCTCAAGAAGCCAGAGAAAGCTCAAATAAGCAACATAACCTTACACCTACAGGAGCTAGAAAAAGAACAACAAACAAAACTTCAAAACAGCAGAAGGAAGGAAATAATAAATATTAGGGTAGAAATAATATATAGAAAAAATATATATATACATATAATAGAACATATAATAGAATTAGGGTAGAAATAATGATATAGAAAAAAAATATATATATATATAATAGAACAAATCAATGAAACCAGGAGCTGGTTCTTTGAAAAGATAAAAAAAATTGATAAACCTCCAACCAGACTCATCAAAGACAGAGAGAGAGAGAGAGAGAGAGAGAGAGAGAAAGGCTCAAATAAACAAAATTATCAATGAAAGAGGAGAAATAACCAACACCACAGAAATGCAAACAACTTTAAGAGAATATTACAAAAAAATCAGACAACTTAGAAGAAACAGATAAATCCCTAGAAACATATGAACTACCAAAACTGAAGCAGGATGAAATAGAAAATTCTAACAGACTAATTACCAGCAAGGAGATTGAATTAGCATTCAAAAACACCCAACAAACAAAAATCCAGGACAATATAGCTTTACAGGCAAATTCTACCAAACATTTAAAGAAGAGTTAGTACCTATTCTACTGAAGCTATTCTAAAAAATAGAAGAAGGAAAACTTCCAATTTACTTCTGTGAGGGGAGTATCACCCTGATACCAAAACCAGATAAAGACACCACAAAAAAGGGAGGCTACAGGACAATATCTATGATGAACATAGAAGCAAAAATCCTCAACAAAATACTAGCAAAAAGAATCCAATGATACCTTAAAAAAATCATTCACCATGATCAAGTGGATCATGTGCATTCCAGGAATGCAAGGGTGGTTCAGTATTCACAAATCAATCAACTTGATACATCACCTCAATAAAAGAAAGGATAAAAATTATATGATCATCTCAATAGATGCAGAAAAAAAAACATTTGACATAGTACAACATCCATTCATGATAAAAGATCTCAACAAATATGTTTGCAGGGAATATACCTCAATATAATAAAGGCAGCAACAAATATGTTTGCGGGGAATATACCCCAATATAATAAGGTCAGCAACAATACAAGGATGTCCTCTCTCACCACTTTTATTCAACACAGTATTGGAAGTCCCAGCCACAGCAATCAGACAACAAAAAGAAATGAAAAGCATCCAACTTGGTAGGAAAGAAATAAAACTTCCACTATTTTCAGATGACATGATAGTGTAGATAGAAAACTCTAAAGACACCACCAAAAAACTGCTAGAACTGATAAATAAATGTGCAGAAATCCATTGCATTTCTATACACTAATAATGAAGGAGAAAAAAGAGAAAGTAAGAAAACAATCCCATTGACAACTGTACCAAAAATAATAAGATAACTAGGAATAAATCTAACCGAAGAGATGAAACACCAGTACTCTGAAAACTGTAAAACACTGATGAAAGAGATTTAAGGTGACACAAAGAAATGGAAAGACATTCCATGCTCATGATTGGAAGAACAAATATTGTTAAAATGTCTGCACTACCCAAAGCAATCTACAGATTTAGTGTAATCCCTATAAAAATACCAACATTTTTCACAGAACTATGAAAAAAATTTAAATTTATATAGAACCACAAAAGACCCTGAATAGCCAAAGCAATTTTGAAAAACAAACAAAGCTGGAGGTACCACAATTGCAGACTTCAAGTTATATTACAAAACTGTAGTAATCAAAACAGCATGGCACTGGCACAAAAATAGGCATATAGATCAATAGAACAGAATAAAAAGCCCAGAAACAAACCCATAATTATACCATCAATTAATCTTTGACAAAGCAGGAATAAAATATGAAATGGGAAGAAGACAGTATCTTCAACAAATGGTGTTGGGAAGATTGGTCAGGTACGTGTAAAAGAAAAAAAAAAAAACTACTTTCCTACATCATACACAGAAGCCCAAAATGGATTAAAGGCATAAATGTGAGACCTAAAACCATAAATATCCTAGAAGAGAGCACAGGCAGTAATATCTCTGACATTAGGCTGTAGAAATATTTTTCTAGTTATATCTCCTGTGGCAAGGGAAATAAAACCAAAAATAAACTATTGGTATTACATCAAAATAAAAAGCTTCTGCACAACAAAGGAAACAATCAACAAAACCAAAAGGCAACATACTGAGAAGATATTGCAAATGACATACACGATAAAGGATTAATACCCATAGTACACCTCAACACCTCCAAAATAAATAATCCAATTAGGGGCGCCTGGGTGGCGCAGTCGGTTAAGCGTCCGACTTCAACCAGGTCACAATCTCGCGGTCCGGGAGTTCGAGCCCCGCGTCAGGCTCTGGGCTGATGGCTCAGAGCCTGGAGCCTGTTTCCGATTCTATGTCTCCCTCTCTCTCTGCCCCTCCCCCGTTCATGCTCTGTCTCTCTCTGTCCCAAAAATAAATAAACGTTGAAAAAAAAAATAAAAAAAAAAAATAAATAATCCAATTAAAAAATGGGCAGAAGACATGAACAGACATATCTCCAAAGAAGACATACAGATGGCTAGCAGACACATGAAAAGATGCTCAACATCACTCATCATCACGGAAATGCAAACCAAAGTCCATCACCTCACACTGGTCAGAATGGCTAAAATCAAAAACTCAACAAACAACAAGTATTGGAGAGGATGTGGAGGAAAAGGAACCCTTTTGCTCTATTGGTGGGAATATAAACTAGTACAACCACTGTGGAAAACAGTGTGGAGATTTCTCAAGATAGAATTATCCCATGATCCTGTAATTCTACTACTATTTACCCAAAGAATACAAAAATACTAGTTCAAAGGAATACATGCACACTTAGTTTACATCAGTGTTATTTACAATAGCCAAGTTATGGAAGCAGCCCGTGTCCAATTGATTGAAGAATTGATAAAGAAGATGTGATATAAATACACAATGGAATATTACTGGGCCATAAAAAATGAAATCTTGCCATTTGCAATGACATGGATGGAGCTTGAGAGTATAATGCTAAGTGAAATAAGTCAGTCACAGAAAGACAAATACCATGTGATGTCACTCATTGTGAAATTTAAGAAACAAACAAAAACTGAGCAAAAGGTAAAAAAAAAAAAAAAAAGGAAAGGGACAAACCAAGAAACAGACTCTTAGCTATACAGGGACAACTCATGGTTACCAGAGGGGAGGTGGGTTGGGTGGATGGGTTGAATAGGTTATGCGAATTGAGGAGGTCACTTGTCACAATGAACACCAGGTGATGTATGTAAACGTTGGATCACTGTATGGTATATCTGAAACTAATATAACACTATATGTTAACTTTACTGGAATTATAAAAAAATTCCTGTACTAAAAAAAAAAGAGAATTAGAATATGAGAAGGAAAAAGTCTGTATTTTTCAATAAAAGAGATCTGACAATGTTTTCTTTTTTTTTTTTTCTGTATTAGAGGGAAAGATTCATCTCAGTAGGAACTTGGCCTTCCTTATTTGTCTTCAGTTGCCTACCACCATTCCTGAATCCAAAAGGCATTCAATATTTGTTGAATAAAGACTGGCTACGCATAATCTGCAAACTACAATGTCATAGTTTCTCTCAATACCAAAATTGAGACCGGAAGCTGCTGACCTATCAAAATACGCTTGGGACTTTGCCACCTTTCATGTGGAAAAGGATGGAAAGCAACATACTTGTTTTTAAAAAACAAACCCACAAAAATGATAGTAGCAAATTTTTTGAAAGATGGCTAAATTATTTTTATAATAAACATAAGTAATTTTAGAAGATATTATAGTCAGCATACTTCAAACTGCTTTGCAATGCATTCATGGGAATCAATTTTTTTGAAGTTTATTTATTTGTTTTGAGAGAGAGAGAGAGTGCAAGCAGGGGAGGGACAGGGAGAGGGAGAATCCCAAGCAGGCTCCATGGCTTGAATCCACAAACTGCAAGATCATGACCTGAGCCAAAACCAAGAAGAGTGAGATACTTAACCGACTGAGCCACCCAGGTGCCCCATAGTGGGAATCAATTTTAATGAGTCACTGCCAGCTTAAAAACATTAGAAAATAGAATACAAAATGTCCGTGTGCATCATATATAATAAAGTTGTGTGTTACGACAATCATTAAACTATTGAGAGAATTACATGAACACACGCATAGGAAATGATGAACGCATTTTGGACTGTGGCTATCAACCTTATAGAGATCTCTTCTTTGCCTCTGGTCAAATACTAGACCATCTCCAAAAGATGTCACTTCATTGCTTTCCTGGAATGACAAGGTAAAAACTTCCTCGAGACCACGTTACACAGTAAATGACTAAAATGTAGTGGAACTCAGATGTGTCATGTCATCTATTTTATGGAATCAATCAAAGAGAATGATAAACACAATTTCTTATAGCCTCAAAAAGAACAGTTTGAAAGACAAGATAAAAGACACTGGAAATGTGGCCATTATCTGAGTCCTGCGCTCCTGGAAAATAGCAATGATTAAGAGATCTCTTAAGCCTTTGTGTTCTAGCAAATGACTAGCTGCAAAGGACACACCTGTTCTCACATATTGAGAGAAGACCCATCTCCACCTTTCCTCATGACTTCCACAGGACTTGTAGATGACTTCCTTGTTTACCTGCTTCCGCAAAACCCCAGGCCCCCTCCCTTTTCTTCAAGGCATTCACCATTAAAGAATATTTTCCCTATTGCAATAGTTTGAATAGTTTCCCTATTGCAATAGTTTAATTGGCTGGTGTATCTTATCAATTTGGTGCCATGACTTGGAGAGATTGGTTCTTACATTCTGATCCTTGTTTACTCCAGTCAAGTAATGCGGCCTCTCAGGACCCACTGCCCTTCATTCCTGGTCCAAGGACCCAGTGATGAATCAAATTCCTGATCCTGTGATATGGACTCTTGTCCACTGGTAGCATGACAAAGATTTGATTTTTATTCCTTTTCAGTACTCACTTGTTTTCTGGTGCTAGCTTCTTCTAATTTTGTGGTTTAGGGGCACCTGGGTGACTGAGTTGGTTAAGCTTAGGTAGCTTGATTTCGGCTCAGGTCCTGAGATTGAGCTCCACATTGGGCTCTGGGATGCCTGTGGAGCCTGCTTAAGATTCTCTCTCCCTCGCCTTCTGCCCCTCCCCCAGTCACACACTCTTAATTAATTAATTAATTTGTGGTCTGGCCATTTGGTGATCTC
The DNA here is from genome assembly GCF_016509475.1 of Prionailurus bengalensis. Lineage (NCBI taxonomy): Eukaryota > Metazoa > Chordata > Mammalia > Carnivora > Felidae > Prionailurus > Prionailurus bengalensis. The sequence goes on along the minus strand of NC_057344.1, from coordinate 30,031,233 downwards.
TGTAAAAGGACTAATGATCTATAAAGATCTTGTCTCTCTTAGGTGAAAGACAACATTTTGTTTGTTACACTTTTCTGTTTGTCTATTTTGTCTGTTTTGAGCTAAAATTAATTAAGATTCATACCCACGGGGAAGCAAACAACTCTTTGACATGCACCAGTGACTTCTGTGATTCTGTGTTTACTCTTCACCCATGGCTTAAATTTTCCAGTTGAAACTAAACTCTTAGTCTGTTTGCATGTCTATGTCTATAAGTCAGAAAGGATTTGACCTCTTATTGGTGAGTAGGTAATATTTCCTTGTCTCAGGATAGCATTAGCAAATTACATTGTAAAACCTCTTAAAAGAGCTCTCTTCTAATTGTTTTAGAAATAATCATTTATAGGGGCACCTAGGTGGCTCAGTCGGTTAAGCGTCCAGCTTCAGCTCAGGTCATGATCTCACAGTCTGTGAGTTTGAGCCCCGCGTCAGGTTCTGTGCTGACAGCCCAGAACCTGGAGCCTGCTTCAGATTCTGTGTCTCCCTCTCTGTCTGCTCCTCCCCGTTCATGCTCTCTCTGTCTCTCAAAAATAAATAAAAACATTTTTAAAAATTAGAAATAATCATTTATATAAAGTATTTCAAAAATTTCTAAAGATTAAGAAATTTGATACAAAACTGAGTTACTCAATACTGCACTGATACTAAGCTGAGCTAATTAGTGGATGTCCATTTCTAAGTAAGACTGAATACTGAAATACTGACCACTAAGCATCATTTTAAGTTTATATGCTTTCTCCCTTTCATTCCTATGTATTACACAGGCTAGATAATAGTTGGGTCTGTTAATAAGTGGTTCCTTTTTACCATTTTGTAAAGTTGTACCGTAGGGGATGTGAATCGTTATTAAGAGTTGTGAGATGTGTATTCATGAGCTCTGCTGGTCTGCTACAAAATGCTCATGCATCACAGACACTTCACAACTATCCATCCCCTTTTTCCCCTCTGTGAAATAAATGTTACTGTGGTTTAAAATTATAATCAATATGTGTGAATGAACCTCTAACTAAGATAAATAGTGGCAGAGCAGTTCAACTTTGTATGCAAGATTTGTGGGATGTGTTTTTGTTAAGGAAAAAAAAGAGTAACTATCCTAAAGTCAAATGGATAGTTGTTAATGTGTAGGACAATACCAGAATGAAGGCAGAAAGTTATAAGAAAGCTTGCAGAAAAGGAACTTAATTCGCTATAGTCAAAGCTGGCTAGGGTTTGATGGATTCATTTATAAGATTTTCAAAAAGAGCTTTAATATCAACTACTATACTGATACAAAGCAGAATTTGTTTTTCAGTCTGTTAAAAAGACAAACTTTTCCCTCGATTATTAGTCTACTCTTAACAACAGGTTTTAAATGTTGTCCTTTATCTTCAGAATAATCTCGCTAGGAGGCAAAGATTCTGTGTCTTAGAATAATTTTCTGTATTATGTTACCTGTATCATGTCATTGATTATCTAAGAGAACAAAGTCTTACTTTGGAAAAAGCTAAGATTCTAGGGGCACCTGGGTAGCTGAGTCCATTAAGCGTCTGACTCTCGATTTTGGCTCAGGTCATGATCTCACTGTTCGTGACTTTGAGCACCACATTGGGCTCTGTGCTGACAGCACAGCATGGAGCCTGCTTGGGATTCCCTGTCCTCCCTCTCTCTCTCTCAAAAATACATACATACATACATACATACATACATACATATTATTTAACAAAAGAAAAAGCTCAGATTCTTTACAATCATGTTAATCTGTGTGTAGATGTTTAAAATCTTTTACTGTCATTTTAAACAGGTAGCCAAGTATTGCCCCAGCCTCAGGAACCCATGATCTTGTCTTAATCAGATGTTCAAATCTTCTGACAACTTTTGAGATTTTCTTTTCCCAAAACTGATTCCTACGTGATATCTCTTGCATCTAAAACTGTCTTTGAAACATTCCAAGGGCTTCCTGGGAATCACAAGTGTTTTGTTAGAGCACCTTGTAAAAAGAGAGATGGTAAAACAAATTAGGTTTCTTTGGTATGTTGCTACTGATGAGCTGCAGAGAGTCCCTGTCGAATCAGAAGCTTTCCCTACGGAAGCAAAATGTCATAACTGTAAATATTTCAGAAATTGTGTGCTGTATGGGGAGATCCTAGGGGATCATCAATGGCCTTCCTGCTTATGTTTCCATTCATCTGAGTCCTGGTGCTACACTGCCGGATAGTAAACAGCAAGCATAGTTGTAACCAGTCAGGGTTTCAGTTATTTTTAAAATGTTAATTTGGTCACAGCTTTACTTTGTATATTTGAAACTCACATCTTCTAAGCCAGTGGTGTTCAATTGGGGATGCTTGCAATGAACCCTTATCAGATCTTTTGCTTTCAAAAATTATCAATAAGATGTTAGCCACCATCATGTTAAGCCTTTTGTCATCCATAGACAGATTCTGCTTGACTTTGGTGCTTCCGCAAAAGCTCTTACAAATCAGCTACGTACAGGCTAGAGCACGTTGTCTTCAGCGAACGATTGTGTCAGAGCCCTATGGAAAAGGGCCATGCTGGGTTCCTTTTGATTTGAGGCAGAACCTTCTGATGACATTGCTTAAACAGCCTGGACACCATACCAGAGGACTGAGGCAAGATTTCCAGAACCCTGGTGGAGAAGTCGATGTGCTTGTGAGACTGCTAAGCCATGATGGAGCAGAAGTATTACAAAGGCCCAAACAAAATGATAAGGGATGACTGCAGATTCTTGAACACTGTCAATGTTTTAATGGTCTGTTTCCTGGAGACAGGGTACCTCTTTCTCTAAAGCTACCTGTAATTCATAACAATTCAATAGTATATGCTTTTGTAAAGAGAAATGAGGCTTTGTAAATGGTATCTTTTTCTTCCTGCCTGCCTGTTGCAGAATTCAGAAACTCCTTGGAATATTCTTATTTTCGTGACACCTTAGTTATTTGCATGGATTCAATATGAATCTCTTTTCCTTGTTAGCAGGGCATATTGGAAGCATTAGGTATGCAACCATGGTATTGCCTAAAATGTTTGAGAAGATACTCATGTAATCACATATATGACGAGGCACTTTTAAAAAAAGTTGACTTTATGCAGCCATGTTAATGACCAGACACCTCATTTACAGGGTTCCTAGCTTTACAGGTGAGTGTGGAAGGTCACTTCTTGGCAGGCCCAAGAAAATTGAGATATTTAGCGGACCTCCAGGAGAAAGGAGTTCATCCAAACTTATACATACTATAGGGGAAATCTATTGATGAACTCTTCACTTATTTTCCTAGTCTCAAGAGGTTTATAAAAATCCAATCTAAGATTCCTTATAAAAACTTCCATAAAAGCTAATACAAGAAGCCCTATAAGGAAGTTATCATTCTTGCTGCACCTATGTAAATAACCAGGCCAAATCAGATAAGAGCAGCCTTATTTTGTGATCAACAATAATTTTTGAGAATATCTTTGATCAAAAGAGAGGTGACTGTAGAAATAAATTTTTTGTTTCAGTAGAAACCATAGCACACCCTTCCAGTTTATCAGATTGCAGACATGTTTGTTGCCTTTGAGCTATATTGCAGGTCACTGATAGATATGCAAACTCTGACTCGTCTAGAAAGATTTAAATAACTTCCTTCCCATCTGTGCAAAAACCGGTTTTGGTAGCTAGGTATAAACTGCACTGGATTCTGCTACTTTGACCAAATCATCTATCGACCAGATTTGTCAACCATCCCATTTCCGTCAGTATCTGGCAAAAACCCTCCAAACTAACATTTCCATTTTTTCTCCCTTTCCCTGACTCAGCATCACCAAGAAGAACTAAAACTAAAATCCTATTGGGATTCTAAGTTGCCTGGTAGATAGCCCTTTTCTCTAAGATCTGAAGAATCTTAAAAGCTGAAGTTCAACTTAAATGAACGTGGAAGGACTCACAGCTACAATAGATCATGCGTAGGGTGGATCTACCCCAAGATGAGCCACCGTCAGGGCCACTAGTAAAGCCCAGTGAAAAGCTCAGGTCACACATTCTCTTACATGAGAGCTGAGAAAGAGTAGGCAACATCACCAAGAGCCTCAGTGAAGGGTGCTCATAACTGAAAAGATTTGCCTCCATCAACGCCATAGAATCCAATGGACTGGCACCCCCAGGGTTCAACTCTTGTCTCTTTTCCTTTATATAATCTTTGACATTAATATTTCTTATTTCAAGTATCTCTCTTTTAAGGAGCCCGATCTTCAGGACTCTGAAACAACTGACTTTTACCACCATCTCTAAACAGGCACTGTGCCAACAAGAATTTTTAAGACACTATTTCCTAGACCCTCGTTAGCCTCACTCAAGAGGTTTATGAGAATAACCTGAGTTTTTCAGGGTTGAATGACATTCGTTCATCTTGAACAAAAGGAGGAACTGATAATGTTGAGCATTACCTAATCCCTGTGCTCCTAGAAAAGAGAAGCAGTTGAGAAATGCCGCCTTCCCCCAATCTCTAATATCTGTAAGACTCCACATCATCTTTTTTTTTTTTTGAGGTATTCCCCCATTAACTGTAATAGCCTGAATAACAGAATCTCCTTGATCTCCAGGTGCATGTGGACTCTGACAGTTCTATCCCACTTCTTAAGTTTAGTTTCTGCTTCAGTGCATTTCCTAGAAACAACTAGTCTACATCACTTTTGACTGGTTTTGTCTTATACCAAGGCTCACTATTTAGACTTCGGACTAATGAATTTCTAAAAATAGACACAAAGAAACTACTTCTCCTTCCCTTCCAAGTTCCCACAGAATGATCTGAACATGACTTATTGTAGGGACCTTGCCAACAAGTGGATTATGAAGAAGAGCAAATCTATGTTTTCTTATAAGTTTTATGTATCTCATAAAAAGTCGGCAGTATATGAAGAAAAACAACAACATGTCTGTAACACTGACTGTAACACTGCCAATGAGATTCATATCCCCTTAAAGTCCCGTAACAGAAGGCAATGCAGTATATTTCCTATCTTAGCTCTGGCTGCTATGACAAAATACCATCAACTGGGTGGCTTAAGTAACAAACATTTATTCTCTGAGTTCTAGAAGCTACCGAGTCCAGGATCAAGGTGACAGCAGATTCACTATCTGGTGGGAGTCCACTTTGTGGTGTGCAGATGGCCACCTTCTTGCTGTATCCTCACACGATTGGGAGAGAGAGGACTTTGACAGCCACCTCTTCTTACACATGCACTAATCCTATCGTGGGACTCTACCCTCCATGGTCTTCAACATGTGAATTTTAGGAGGATGCAAACATTCAGTCCAGAGCATTCATTGTCTGTGAAATGGGGTTCAAATCTCAGCCTGACCACTGACTTACATGGGTGTTATGGTGGAATTCTGTCCCCTGATAAATGACTAATGTTAGAGTCCTAACCCCTAGTACCTTGGACTGTAATCTTATTTGGAGACAGTGTCTTCTCAGAGGTAATCAAGTTAAAATGAGTTCCCTAGGGTGGGTCCCTTGCAAAAGGGGAATTCTGGACACACAGCTAGAATGTATTTAGGAAAGACAACATGAAGAGGCACAGAGAGAAGAGGGCCTGGCACAGATCTTTCTCTCTCGGCCTTCAGAATTAACAAACTGTGCTGATACCTTGATTTCAGAGGTGGGTTCTCCTGAACTATGAGAGAATAAAGTTCTGTTGTTTAAGCCACCTAATTTGTGGCACTTTGTTACAGAGCCCTAGGAAACTAATACATTGGGCAACTCGCCTTGAGGAATATACTAGACTCTTTAAGTTTTGTTTTCTTTTTATATGGCATTACCCATCCCATAAGCTGGCTGTAAAAATTAGTATGAAAAAAAAAAGCTCCTGTCATGGAAAATGGGACACATAGTAATTGCTCAATAAAATGACAACTAATGGCAATGATGATGATTGTTACAGTTTTCTGTTACGGAGGATCCCTGCCAAAATATGATCAACAAATAAGATTACTAATAACCATCATCATCTCCATCCTTCTAAACATCATGGCTGCACAACTATTTATTGAGAATTTAAGGGTCAGGCAATGTGCTAATTGTTTTAGATGAGGTTATATTAATGTTCATATTAATTCATTTAATGTTCATATTGATTCTGCTAATAATTCCTACAATTTAGGAATTACTATAGTCTTTTTATATGTGGGGAAACGGGAGCTTACATTAGTTGCCTTGACCAATTTAAAAGTAGCATAGACAACACCGGGGAAAAAAAGAAGTGGGGCATTTGACTCCAAAGCGTGAGCAACTTATCATGACAATGTTCTGCCTAGGACAGCATTTCTATTTTGGAAACCCATTAAAGAAACCCATAAAAATGAACCCCTAATGGAGTCCCATATTCTGTTATGGGATTTAACTTTTTAATTCATTTTGAGGCCTCTGAATAGAGCACTTTTTGCATTTCATTGGTTTCTTTCACTCTCTTGCATGCCAATTGTGCAGCACATTTAGGGGCTTATGTGTTGTGTTGATGGATTTTTCTGGGATAATATTTTCTGAGAATGTGACAGATGTGCCACCAGAGGCTTTGTAAATTAACTCAGTGGCATACTCTTGAGCCCACACAGATGAAGAACCAAAGAACGCTTTTATCAGCCAACATATTGAGAGGGGGGAAAAAACCCTATACAAATAAAAAGATATAAATAGAGAGAATTCTTAATTTATTTCATTCTACCTGCAAGTTTCTTGGGAGGATTTAAACTTGCTACTCATAGATGTTCTGTGGCAGTGGTTTTTAAAGTATGATCTACTGACCAGCAGCATCAGCATGGGCGTTGACATCACATGGGGACTCGCTAGAAATGAACATTCTTGAGTACTGCCCCCCGACCCCCGCCAAAACTCCAACTTACTGATCAGAAACTCTGACACTGGGACACAGAAATCTGTGTCTTCACAAGCCCTCTGGTGAATAAGATATATGCTCAAGTTTGGGAGCTGCTGTTTTGTAGAATCCCCCTAGAGTTCCACCTTCTATTCTTCTATTGATACCATTGCTATATAAGATCGTGGGCTACAGGCTCTTGGGAAGTCTCAGGTGGCCTTCATTACCCTTATCTTCTAACATCTTGTTGACTCCACTTTGGATGGGAAGGAAACAGTCGTAAGCAAAAACTTAGTTTTGTCAGATAGTAGGTTAAATTACAAAATAGAAGACCTGGGGTGGGTGTGAGGTCTTTATAGCTCTTTTTTTTTTCTGAAATATTTTTATCTTGAAATAATTAGAGATTCAGAGGAAATTGCAAAAATGTACAGGGAGGTCCCACGTACTCTTTGTTCAGTTTTTTCCAGTAGTAACATCTTGACAAACTGTATTTCCCATCATGACCAAGAAATTGACATTTATACAGTCCACTAAACGTATTCAGATTTCACCAGTTTTAAATGCACTCATTTGGTATGTGTTTGTGTTTCTCATGTGTGTACATTCAAATGACCACCACTAGTCAAGACACTTTAGCAGAGTACACGTTTTCGGTTTTGACAAGGCTCAATTTATGAGTGTTTCCTTTTATAGATCATACTTACCACGTCAAGTCTAAAACTTCACCTAGTACCTACATCCTGATAATTTTCTCCTATGTTTTTTCCTCAAGTTCTATATTTTTATATTTTACATTTAAGTCTGTGGTCAATTTTGAATTATTTAAACTTATTTAAGAGAGAGAGCGTTCATGAGAACAGGGGGCAGAGAGAGAGAGAGAGAGACAGAGAGAGAGACAGAGAGAGAATCCCAAGCAGACTCTGCATTGTCAGTACAGAGCCTGATGTGGGGCTCGAATTCATGAACTGCAATCATGACTTGAGCCAAAGTTGGATGCTAACCAACTGAGTTATGCAGGCACCCCTGAATTAACTTTTTTAATGTTTATTTATTTTTGAGAAAGAGAGAGAGACAGAGACAGAGACAGAGCACAAGCAGGGAAGGGGCAGAGAGAGAAGGAGGCACAGAATCCGAAGCAGGCTCCAGGCTCTGGGCTGTCAGCACAGAGCCCAATGAGGGACTCGAACTCACAAACCATGAGATCATGACCTGAGCCGAAGTTGGACGCTTAACCAACTGAGCCACCCAGGCGCCCCTGAGCTTTCATATAAGATGTAAGAGTTACACAGATACTCTGTCCCCCTCCCCCCCCCCCCCCAGATGCCCAACTGCTCCAGCACCACTTTTTTTTAAATGTTACGTTTCCTCACTGACTCACTTGTGCACCTTTGTCAAGACTCAGGCATGTTTCTTTGGCTTTATTTCCGAGTTGTCTATTCTGTTCCAATATCACACGGTCTTGATTAACCGTAGCTCCAAAAAGCCTAACAGCAGGGTGAGTTGTTCCGCCTACTTTATTCATCTTTTAAAAAACTGTTGTAGTGTTTCCAGGTGTTTTGCATTTCCATATAAATTTTAGATTAAGCTATATTCTGAAAAATGCCTGCTGGTATATTTCATTAGATTTAGTATGGTGAAGGAACCAAGAGTAGAAAAGTTAAGAGATTTCCTTCTGGCCTCATAGCTAGTAAGTTGAAGAACAAGCAGAATTGAGGTCTGTTGAATTCCAAAATATCCATCTACTCCCTGCACCTCAGCATCTCTCCTCCATCTGCCAAGGTCCTGGGTGGGAAGTATGTCTCTGTTAGGCATACACGGCATCTTCCTATTCAATTCAGTCACATCCTTGGCCTGGTCACAGCTCCTGGCTGCCAAGTTCAATGATTTCTATAGGACGCATCATGAGTTGTACCAGGTTTAATAAGAGCCTCCTGTTTTAACCCAATGGCTTAAAATACAAATTAAGTAAAACAAAACAAAACAAAACTTGGAGAAGTGGAGTAACCTTCTGAAACATAAAAAGTAGACATGGTCACAGCTGTCAACTTTATCATGTCTACAAGCTAATGATTACTGTGAGTATACATGTCCACCCAGAAGCAACTCACCAATTTGTTGACTGCTGGTGCCCCTTAGCCTGTTGAAGGATGATCTCTCTCTCCCTGTAGTCAAGGATATCTGAGCCTCACTAGTCCTAACCTTGACCTTGCCATTTCTCTAATAACATGACACTATGATGACAGAGGAGACAGGTTTTTGCCCCTAAGGTGTTTTAAAAGTTTGGAGTACAGCACAGCTTAGTAGATCTATATTTGTTCCTTTACTTGCTATTCACTGAATCAGCCCTTTGAGCAAAAACTGACAGGAAGTCTTTATGTTTTCACATTAAAATCACAGTGCTGACCCTAAAAGATAACCGCACTTTGGCAACTGCCTTATTTGTTTGCGAATCTGCACAGTGTTAGGTGTTTTTTCCTAGAAGCATGTCTCAGATTTCCGAAGATGTTCCTAGTGAATTGTTTAAATGGAAACAAATGCAGAGGGAGGGGCTTATGTAATTAACTGTCAAGGTTAGCCATTCTTAAAAATTAACAGACCCAACTGAATAATCCAAATCTAAGCCAAAATCCAAACAATAATGATAAGCAAAAGAGGCAATGAGAAATCACAAACCGTGGTTTCACTAGGTATTTTTAGTTGTAAGCACATCTACTTATCAACTCATAACTCAATGCCCATTGTCTACTTAACAGTCTACTAAAATAGAAACCTCCCCCAGTCAGAGAAGACTTACGTACTTATCTCTGAAGCACACGATCACCTTATATTCAAGCTTCCCAACTGGGAAAAAGAAGCCAGTTATGTGTGTCCTTGCATCCCACCAAAATGCAGTAAAAGAACTTCAAATGTGCAGTGTCAGGACCAACTACCGAAGTAGTTAAGAGATGTGAAAGAATGTACGAAAATGGGCCCAGAAAAGAAAGACAACCTTGGTAGTTTTTGTAACGTTCTAGGGGATGTGGAAGTTTCAGTCATATTGTGCAGACACAAAATCTCATCGAGCTTTGCAATATTTTGCTCCCTCTCCAGAACTCAGACACTTTGGGGAGCTTCACTCTGAATTAATACTCAGGTAAGGAAAAAGATTAAGAAGTGCAGTAGAAAAACAAAAGAAACCTCTCGAAGACAAGCAAGAAATCATTTACGTAGCATGTATATGTCTCCTGTACTTGATGAGATGAAGAGTGGAGAGATTTTACAACACAGTTTAAGGAGATGATCTCTAAAGGCTGAAGTTATAATGTGGTTTGCTTTGTTTTGCTCATTTTTTAACATTTTTTGTTTTTGTAGTTTTCTCATTCCCATCTTGAGTCCTGGCAAGGAATTCTTGGTGTATCTCTGTTATCCCGGACTGTGATAACAGCACACTCATCTGAGATTAGTTGTGTATTAAAACTAGCAGTTGGAGCATGTGCTTAAGATGTGTAATAACGTCAGTTGTCTCTCAGAGAGCTACATCTGACTGCCAAACTGTTCACATTAGCTGAAGGGGGGCAGCCAAAGTCATCTGTTAGGTTAACTGTGATTCCCACTTCTCTCCTCTGCTTCCTTCCTGCCTCCTCCTCTCCATCACTGCACATGTTCAGAGAGAAGTGATCTGTTTGGGCTTACACTCCATGAGGAGGAGCTGAAATGTTCTTTTTTTTTTTTTTCTTTTTTTTTTTTTAGCAAGAAGTGAGCTGAGAAAAAGAAAACAAATTTAATTGCTGCTTGGAGAGAAAAGTGAACTGATGATCTAATAGCCTGTTTCCACCCCTAATATCCACAATTCATGGCATACGAACCAAAAAAACTCACTTTTGCTTATGGCCAAATCATCTGCATCAGTCCGGAAAGGTAATGAAGTTAAAATTCCTTTCCACTCGGCTCAATATTTTCTGTTTCTAGAGAGGATATAATATTTACAGACAAAAAGACAGAAATGGGAGGGAGCAGGAAATAAAAGAGAGGAATTTATAAATTTGTTGGGGTTTTAATATGATCATAATTTGAATTTTTTTGCAGGTTTGATGTCAACTGTCTTAAAGACAGAGACAAACTTGCTGGTGGGCCAGCCAAGGTCTTTTTAGTCAAAAAAGGGACCTCATTCATTAAACAAAAACAAAAACAAAACCCCAAACCATCTTCATTCTTATGGTCAAAGAAGCTAGTTCGGTAATGTCATTTGTTCTCAAGAAAATCAGCTCTGGTTCTGAGACTCAATGACAATGATGATCAAACTTTAGTTTGCCTTTGAATCTTCTTTTTTTAATTTTTTAAAAATGTTTATTTATTTTTGAGACAGAGAGAGTCAGAGCATGAATGGGGGAGGGTCAGAGAGAGAGGGAGACACAGAATCGGAAACAGGCTCCAGGCTCTGAGCTGTCAGCACAGAGCCCGACGCGGGGCTCGATCTCACGAACCATGAGATCATGATCTGAGCCGAAGTTGGACACTTAACCGACTGAGCCACCCAGGCGCCCCTGAATCTTCTTAAAAGGTATAGATCTCTACTTCACCTATATGCAGTAAGTAATCCAAGGTGTACCTTTGGAGAATTGCAAATCCCCAGATTGCCCAAAACAGATTTTCCTTGTTAGTCTTGAACTGGGCCAAACTCTTGGAAGCAAGCCAAAATTACTATAGTATTTTAGAAATTGCAAACGTCAATCACCTGAACTGGAATCTGAGCGGCCAACCATCCCAGTTTGCCTAAGCCTGAAAGTCCTGAATCCTGGGAAATTCTGTGGTCCTGGGCAAACCAGAACGGTTGGTGACCCTAGACTCAGAATTACCTGAAATCTTATTAAAATGAACCTCTTTGATCTTACCCTAGACTTAACAAATGTAATGGGGTGTGGGGGCTGGGAATCTGCATCTCATTTTGAAGCAGGTCTTATGTAAACAAAGGTTTGAGAAGTGTCGGTTTAGAGACTCTGTCAGCCATGACCTTCAGTTTGTCAGACAGCTGGCAAACCACACAGCTGTTTGTTTTTCAGTCTACCGTCCTTTATTAAGAACCAAAAGGATACATTACATCTTTCACCTCTTTTTGTCCCACTCTCAGGGTCCTGACAGGGTGTCATGTTAACTGGGGAGTAAAGTACCCATTAGAAACAACTATTTGAATGGTACTAAGAGAATTAATTAATTCTTACATCACACCTGTCAAGGAAAGAAGAATGAGACACTGAGTGAAAATCTCTTCTGTATGAGGTTAAGAATCAAACAGAGATAAGGTACGGAGAAGCAAAGATTTGTATGAGCAAGCATTAATATTATTATTAGTGTCAGGAAGCAAAAATAATTATCAAAGCACACAGTTGGCCAGTAATGACTCTGGAAACAAAACCCACATTTCCTCACTCTCCAATGTATTTATTTCACAATTAATGGAGAGTAAATTCATCAACATTTTTGGGGTCCTGGAATTTATATATTAAGTATGGTGAGAAGATCCATACTTTCTGCCATTTATAATAGTCACTAAGTCATTGTTCTGTACCTTTTGCTGATGTTAATTTCGTTACAAAATCTTGTTCCATTAAATGGAGGGAATATAGAATGTAGAATTCCCAGCATGGATTTGATCTGACTCTACCACTATCCAAAGTTGTGAATTTGCAACAGGCAAATCACATCCTAGCTTGCTGAAGACTTAGTTTTCTAACTAAAAACTTAAATAACATATAATTATGAAGATTGAATCAGGTGATATAGATGCAATCGCTGTGAGCATTGAATCCGATGATATATATGAAAGTTGGTTTATAACTGCAGAGTACTTCGCTAATGTCAGTGAGAAATCATTACTTAATGAAGACCAAACACAAGGCTAAGAATGAAAAGGCAAAATTCAGGGTGCCTAGGTGGCTCAGTTCATTAGGCGTCTGACTTTGGCCGGGTCATGATCTCATGGTTCATGAGTTTGAGCCCTGTGTTGGGCTCCGTGCTGACAGCTCGGAGCCTGAAACCTACCTCAGATTCTGTGTCTCCCTCTCTCTCTGCCCCTCCCTCACTCATGCCCTGTCTTTCTCTCAAAAAATGAATAAACATTAAAAAAAATTTTTTTTTAATAAAAAAAAAGAAGAAAAGGCAAAACTCACCACACTCTTTAGGGATTGGGGAAAGAAATATCTACAAGACTTCCCACTCCTCTAAATAGCTGTTCCTATTCTAGTTTCTTTCTCATAGTTAAAATTAAGCCCTATAAATTCCTGTGATGTACATAAGAGTAAGAAAGTAACAAAGAGGAAGATTCTGGCAAGCTTTAGTCTTTTTGCAAGTTTCCAAACCATGCTCATCGCTTTCTCTTCTACACAAATTTCAGTGATGATTCTGTTTGTGACTAACGTATAGAATTGTTGAATCAACGTTGTAGAACACTGTATGTCAATTACACTTCAATAAAAACATTTCAATAATTATTCTATGTTTATGAATTTCTTTTGCAAGCAAAAATCAATACTGCAGTTTTAATGTTTTCACAGTTAGGCCAACACACACACGTATAAACCTGAAATTTATGGAAAAAGCAAGCAACTAAAATAAAGATTTGGACTTTTTCAAAGTCTCTCTTATGAGATGCATGCAAAATAAAATGCTACTATTATAATTAGGTTCTGCTGCTTTTGTGGGCACTATAGGGTTTACAATTTTCTCTTGAGTTGAGGGTGAGAGTATCACTCTATCTCTTAACAAGATGATGCCAGAATACATTTGCATACTTTTATACTGTCCCGTCATATGTGGAGATGCAACACTATTTATAACGTACACTCCCAATTTCTCCCAAAAGGAGTTTCAGGTATTACGCCAACTATAATAAAAGGGGGCAATGGGGTGGTGCACACAGAAACACAATTTTGTAAGTCCTGGCACAAGTAAGAGAAGCAAATAGAGTTACCATGGGTGAGCTGGGAGTGACCTGGTCATATAGATAAAAGTAGAAATGATGATAAATTGCACACTTTTAACATATAAAGGGAAACATAATAATTTTGAATGTACATCAAAAGTTTTTGGGTAAAAACTCACAGAAGAAATTTATCATATAGTTCTTGATACAAGAAATTCCGAATTATACTTATTAGACAGTCTTTTCAAACATGATGTTGCAAAAATGTGGAAATGGCTCAGTCCATACGGCCCTTGCTAAAAGGGATAACACATAAAAGTAGAACCTAAAGGATTTTTAATGGCCACAATCAGCTAAAACTGCCGCAAAATGAAAAATCTTAATAATACAACTAATACTAAAGCTATGGGCCATTTTCTGCTTTTCCTTCACGGTCTGAGAAGCTGGTTTCTTTCTCTGTGATGAAGCATCAGTAAAATCCCAGACAATTCTTAAATTTATTTTACTGTTTATTTATTTTTGACAGAGCGAGAGAAAGAGCACGAGTTGAGTAGGTGGAGAGAGAGGGAGACACAGAATCCAAAGCAGGTTCCAGGCTCTGAGCTGTCAGCACACAACCAGATGCGTGGCTGGAACCCATGAACTATGAGGTCATGACCTGAGCTGAAGTCGGACGCTTATCCGACTGAGCCACCCAGATGCCCCAGATCCCTGACAACTCTAAACTAGGATCAACTCCATACATCCCATGCTATCTGTAACATTTTCAGGCACAATTTTTAACGATCTGTCTTATTTTTAAGCCATGTATTCCGATTTAGTTTCATAAAATGTAACACCTGTAAGGCACCAAACAACTGGACAAAAAGAAAACTATTCATCCTTGTAATTTTGTTGAGCTGCAAAAGTATGTGCAGGGTTTCAAACTGACCTGAAACTATCTTTTCTTTGACACGAGAACAATTTGAATAATTTGAATTATCAAGTTTTTAAACACTAACTTTTACTTTAAATGCTTTATTGCAAACAAAAATATTTACTTTCAAGGTAGAATAATGAGAAGGTTAGGCAAAGCAATATCAAGCTAAGGAAAATAATACTACTCACAATTATCATTATCGATGCCTCTGAGTAGATAACATTGAATGTCCTTTCTCCATATATATGCAAAACATTTTTTACAAAGTAGAATCATAACATAAAACACCTTATTATTTTTTCTGTCATTTAACAAAATATATATATTTCCTTCAAGTTAATCGTGTACTATAAAATACATTAACTTCATACCAAGATTTGAGACGGAGCCCTAAGACACAACACATAAAGTGGGTAAAGTCACAATATCTAGGAGCGCCTAGGTGGCAGTCCATTAAGCGCGGAACTTTGGCTCAGGTCATGATCTCACGGTTTGTGAGTTCCAGCCCCGCATCGGGCTCTGTGCTGACAGCCCAGAGCCTGGAGCCTGCTTCAGATTCTATGTCTGCCTCTCTCTCTGCCCCTCCCCAACTCATTCTCTCTCTCTCTCTCTCTCTCTCTCTCTCTCTCTCTCTCAAAACCAAATAAACAGTAAAAAAATTATTAAGAAGTCAAAATATCTAAAAATATGTCATTTTCTCTCTCAAATAACTCTCCTCTTCCAACTTTACTATTTTGTTAGACAGTTTCTCTTTTACCAGTTTCCTCAATGAGAAACCTGAGTCATGCTTTGCTCCGTCCCTTCCTTCGCCCCTTATGTTCCATCTGTCAAAAATCCTGTTATTTAACATCTTTGACTCATCATTAATACTTGTTTTCTCTTCAATTTCTACTTCAGTGACACGAGTCCTGGCCTTTTTGTCCTCACTTTGGACTCCTAGGATAACCTCCTATCATCTTTTGTTTCTGTATTCAATTCATTTTTGTTTTCTATATTCAATTCATTTATTTTTCTCTGCTCAAAATGTTTTAGTAACTTTCTTTTTCTCTTAGGATTCATTTCCCTGAATTGCCCTACTCTCTAATCTCTTCTCCACTAATGGTAACCTCTAATCCCACCCGACCCCCCCCCCCCCCACCAGAGTTCCAGGTCCTAGGAGCAGTAGCATGAGAGGCGTAGGGAAGGAAGGAAGGAAGGAAGGAAGGAAGGAAGGAAGGAAGGAAGGAAGGAAGGAAGGAAGAGAAGATAGTACTCTGTTCTGTTACGGACGCACACAACATTAGCAATATTTCAAGACATGAGAAATTTGTCTGTAACCACATCCCTTTCTCTGACTTCCTTTCTATTCTCTTCCAGGAGCCACAGGCTGTCTCAAAGACCACCTTAGCATTTTTCTTTGGAGAATTAGGGAAAGAGGGCCCTTCCTTCTCTTCCACGCTCCATAGTTAGAATACAAGCTCTCAGCATATCTGGTTTCAGCTAAATGTTCAAAGGTATCAAACTTAGATTCCCACCAGGGTGCCTCCTGGAGCCAGTGGAGGTTTCCTGTTTAGCAATAATATATTTCTATTAGGTATATTTCAGAGAGTGAAAGGCAAGGTGTAGAAGCTTCCAGGCAATGGGTTTGAATTACATAGGGACAGGCTTACAACCTTTGTCTTGAAGACTACCTGGGGGCAGGACAGTTACGTCTGAGTGTTTGTAGAATGAGGGCTGCCCTCCACCTCTACTCCCTCAATAATAACTCTGTGTGTTCCATTATGGGGGAGAACGGGTCTATAGAATCCTAAATTGCATCCAGTCCAAAACTGATCATAGTAGGAGTTACATGGCTTATGTCTTGGTAATATTTTCCTCACCGACTCTGTGTCTCTTGTCTCATTTGCCAAAGGCCGATGGTGTTTTACAGATCTTAAGAAGGTCATAAGAAAGAGATTTCAGAACCTAGGAGAGGGTGATGTTTCAGTCCTGGCTTTGTCTGGGTTATTTGCCAGAGGGGAGCTAGAGGCTGCCCTGAAACCATTGGCCTTCTCCCCATTCCCACACTGCTCCAGCTAAAGCAGGAATGAGTAAGTTTCTCAGCCACACAGGCCCCCTCACAACATTGTTGTTAGCTGTTCCTCTTGTCCAACCAGGAGCACTCTGGCTAACAATATCCTCACAAATCCGAAAGCCGTCAATCTGAAACCGCTCCTGGTCAATGAGTATTTACATTTGTAGTGGCGACACAAAACCTTGCATTATCTGCCTCTTCATGCAGTTGCTATTTTCTTGGCATGCACCGCTTCAGCTCCTTGCAAGATTTTGGGGCCTTGGCACACCACAGAGGCGGTAGCCTTCCAATTCTCTCACTTCACGGTTGCCAGCAGGAAATATCATGGGTCTTTCCGGTGCACTAATTAGCTTGGTGATGCAAGGTGTTACTGCTGCATTTCCTATCGAAGATAATGCACTCTTAAGGAGAGATTTTTTCCACCAAGTTAGCACAAGCCTGCCCTGAGATTTTCTGTGCTTCCTGGTGCAGAAAGAGCTATCAAACTGTCTTAAGCCTGAGTCAGTCCTTTGAATTATTTACCTACATTTCTTTGTAAGTATTTCGTTCAGTGCAAATTCTCTTTGGTTTCACAAACAGGAGATTTAAATTCATTCCTAAAGGAAAGTTTGTGGGAGAAGAGGGAGTTTCAGTTGGTGGAGAGTATGTACACGTGCATAACGACTATTCATAAAATATGACATATGTATCTATACACACATTTATACATGTCTCAATTGTGAGATTACTTTATTTCATGTGAGGCTAATAAAATTTATTTCCATTATCTATAATGGAAATTGGGGTATCATATTCTTGGTTTACATAGACCACAGTGATTGACAGATAGTGGACTAATGAAGTAAGTCAATGTCTTGGACTGACATGTTGTACTATGTAGGAAAGACAGAGGTGTTCTCTAACCCATCCATATGTGAAAAGCTAAGTGAAAAAACTAAAAAAGCTAAATGAATACAAGTAATGTCATCATGAGATTGAAAGTAGGGTCCTATCACAATTGGGTATCATTTTTAATACTAAAATTAACCAGATACTCAGGCTGATATTGAAAATTAGAACCAAAAGAAGTAAAACTATAAAAGACTTTAAGAGTTACCAACTTGAACCCTACCTCATTGAGACTACTTAATATCTATTACATGGAATTGTTAAGAGTGGACTTGGTCCAAATACTTTTTTTTTTTTAAATAGGAGCAGTAATCCTAGTATCCATTGACACTGATATAAGTATACGTCATTCCACTCTATTCTTTACTCAGATTTTGGCAAAAATTAGTGAATATGAGTATTAGGTAGTGTAAAGAAATTATAAGTACCACCAATCATGATGTAAAAATTTGAGGATAACTTCATGGTTAATAGTTCCCAAAACACCAAGTTAGAAAATCAACAGATGGGGGTTGAAAGCAAGACGGAATACTTAATATCTGAGAGAGATCAGAAAAAACAAAAAACTTTTAGAAAATTTTATTTCTAAATGTTGCTAACATCTTGTATATCTGTATTACCACTGTGCTTGCTAATTTACAAAAAGTTCTTATCTCCAGTTTTTAGGATGAAATAGATGCCCTAACCTCTTCTGGTTCACTGCTACTCATTTTTCCTTTTTGTCACCTGGAGGTGGCGACCAGGAATGTGGTGGTTGTTTGAGCACATTCCTAAGAAGCATGGGCCGGAAACAAGGGGAGAGGGTCCTGGCATGTATTCCACTGATGGATTTGAGTTTAGTCCCTCCTGAGAAATAAGATGTTAATGATTCAGGGTGCTTGTCCCGGCTAACCTTTACTCCCATGAAAAGCAAGGCCAGTATTGCCCCCCTTCTCCTCTGCCCCCAAAGAAATTCAGAAGCAACAGAGAAAGAGAAATGTTTGACTTCACTCTGCATGGCTCAAAAATGCTAGTTCTCAAGGTATTTTTGTTCATTTGTTTTTCATTTGAGAGCGAGAGTGCGCAAGTGGGGGAGGGGGGCAGAGGAAGAGTGAGAATCCCAAGCAGACTCCATGCTCAGTGCAGAGGCTGATGTGGGGCTCGATCTCACGACCCTGGGATCGTGACCTGAACTGAAATCAAGAGTCAGATGTTCAACCAACTCAGCCACCCAGGTCCCCCTCAAGTATTTTAACAACTTACCTCTAACTCCCCTGTGTAGCTTGAGACTGAACCCTCCAAAGATAGGTGCCCAGTTTTCCCTTAAAATAATCCTGAGATTGTGCCATTTTTAAAAACGTTATACCCCTTAGTGTATTTTACTTTGAGTAATTTGTGTTCTTGCTCTTGTAGTAGCGCTAATACATTCACAAAGAAAGAATGCCTAGAATGCAAAGTGTTGCTGTAAATGTGTTCTTCTTTGACTAATAAATGAATGAAGCACTTCTGTGAAGCGTGGGACACGTTAGAAGGGCTCGTGAGCATGTTCACTAAACCTCACTCTTGGAAGCACAGTCCTGTGAGGAAAACACTCCCATAGCTGGAATTCATGAAATGTGTGTCTTTTGTCCAAACAACTCCGTTCAAGAAAACTCCAGCATAAAAGGAGAAAGGAAGTAATAACCCTTGACAGAAATCCTCACAAGTACTAACAGTAACACTGTGCACATTCCAGAATATTTACCCAGAATCTTATTTTCTGAAACAATAATAATGCAAAAAAAAAAGTGTGCCGGTTGACTGAGCTGCTGTGCGGACATTTGTAGGACACGTTATGTTTCTCTCCAATGGTAGAGGATAGAATAATTGGAACTCAGCACCCTCTACGTACTGTTCTACATTTATGAACTTCCTTCCTCATTTGTTGTGATGTCAAAACAACTTGACATTTTGACAGAAAATTTATTTCCTCTGGAATGCGGCTAGATGACAAAATAGTGCAATAGCAAAATCCAAGTTTGCTATTCTATGATACTTCTGGAAAAAAGTTTATAATCAATTGGCATGTCCCATGAGAATAGGGATGGACCAAAAATGGAAAGCACATTTTTTCTCACACAAAAGAAGACAGACTTGGAAAGTGTATTCCTTAATAGTTTCATGTAATGATTTGGAAAATTTCTTAGAAAGAAATGGTGGAGTCAGAAATCAGTTGTTCCACCAGGTAAATTCAAATGCCATAAAAAGATAAGTCTATTAAAGGAAGGTATTCTCTTTCATCTTAAAACAGATATTGAAATATAGTGTATGAACTGAGAGGAGGAGTTACCTAAGCTGTTTGCCAACCAGAACACCCATGCAGAGCAATCCATGAGCAGCTTTCCAGAATATGGATAATGAATTGGAGGCATCTTTTTATGCCAGATCTGAGTAGACATTCTACGTTTAAAATAGTAATGTGCTTCTGAAGGGAAAAAAAAAATAGCTTTAACTTGTGTCTCATCAAGGGCCTGAAATGCGGATAGGAAAAGCTAGCCAAATCAGTTCTACTGTTTAGGAACTAGAAAAGGAAATAAGAAGTCACATGTTCCATTCTTAATTTCACTTCCATGAGCTTTTATATGAGGATTCTCCACCTGAAGCAGGAAGGAAACCAGGGTAATATCGCCAGTCTTCAGGACAACAGGCTTCTGAGCAGGTACACACCAAGACTTTTTTTTTTAATTTTTTTTTCAACGTTTATTTATTTTTGGGACAGAGAGAGACAGAGCATGAACGGGGGAGGGGCAGAGAGAGAGGGAGACCCAGAATCGGAAACAGGCTCCAGGCTCTGAGCCATCAGCCCAGAGCCCGACGCGGGGCTCGAACTCCCGGACCGCGAGATCGTGACCTGGCTGAAGTCGGACGCTTAACCGACTGCGCCACCCAGGCGCCCCAAGACTTATTTATTAAGTAAAAAGATATATGCACCCCTATGCTTCTTGCAGCATCATTGGCAGTAGCAATTATAATGGAAACAACCTAAATGCCAATCGATAGATGAATGGATGAAGAAAATGTGGTATATATAAATATACAATGGAACATGACTCAGCCATAAAATGAGTGAAATGTTGCCATTTGCTGAACAACATGGATGGATGTTACGGGTATAAATGCTAACTAAAATAAGACCAAAGAAGAGAAAAGCAAATACTGTATGATCTCATTTATATGTATAACCTAAAAAAAGCAAAACAAATGAACAAGTAAGCAAACAGACAAACAGACCCTTCACTATAGAGAACAAACTGGTAGTCACCGTAGGGGAGGTGGGGGGTCGGATGGGTGAAACGGGCTTTGGGATTAAAAAGCACCCTTATGATGCTCTTATGATCAGCACTGAGTAATGTATGGCAGTGTTGAGTCATTGCATAGCACACCGGAAACTAATATGACCCTGTATGTTAACTGGAAACACAAAAGAAGTAAAATTTATGGAATCTGAAAGCTAAGGGGACAGTCAAACTACAGAGGGAGAGAAATCATAAACTAGGTGAGCAGGAAAGAAAGAAGACCAAGAGGCAGGAGATATCTAAAAGGAAATGTACTATAAAATGTACCTGAAAACTCTTAAGATCCTTGGAAAAAGTCGCTTTAATGGCACGGTCTAGTCATGCCCGGTCTGCAGTGTTTAGCCGCCGTGCTGCAGTGGAATGAGCTCCACTTTGGTGCAACATCATTGGGAACTGGATTCACATGGGCACTTTCTAGGTTTTCCAAATGAAGAACGATGCCTTATTACCCATTTCCTTATCTTTATCTGTCTAATGGCTAACCTTAATACAGGGTGCCCCAAGGACAGGGTGAGGTACTGTGCGTGAAAACACAGAGCCCTGGGCCTGGCACCCCAAAGTGCTCCATAATGTTTCAATTTCCAGGGCTTGCTTCTCCATTAGGAACCAACCACCCGGCCTTCCCCAAGGATGTGGGGAGAAACCTGAAACCATTTGCCCTAACTGCCACCTGGTGGCCCCATAACATAGTTCTAGAATCCATAGGCAGACAGCGGGGTAGAAGGGGAGGTGCCTGTTGAAATGGGTACTGCGGTGAGATGACAGAGGTCACTCCCCTTCCTTTCTGTGTGGAATGGTAGCCAGAAGCTATTAGACTAAGGAGGTGGGTACATTGGAAGAAGTATTTAACTAAAGAGGTAAGGTCTGATACATTGTAACTGATTTGTTCATTTGTTCCTGAAAGCTCTTTAGCAGAGCTAATAGTTCTTGGGAAGTGGAAGGTTTTGTGCTCGCTGGAAAATACACTTACTGGGAGATGTCTCTGCCAGTGCTCCCACATGACACAGGCTCCCAAGGGAAAACTCATCTTTAATTTTTTATGTTTATTTACTTATTTTGAGAGAGACAAAGAGACAGAGAGGCAGAGAGAGAGAGAGAACAGGAGCAGAGGAGGGGCAGAGAGGAAGAGAGAGAGAATCCCAAGCAGGTTCCGCACTGTCAGTGCAGCCCAAGGCAGGACTTGAACTCACAAGCAGTGAGATCATGACCAGAGCTGAAATCAAGACCAGATGCTTAACCGACTGAGACACCCAGGATCCCCGAGCAAACTCAATTTTAGGTGCTGGTCTTTGGATTGGAAATATTTCTGTTGCTTCCACATTTCTTTAGGAATGCATGATACTTTACATTGTTACAGTCCTTAGAGTGTATTTTTTTTTAATGTTTACTTATTTTTGAGAGCGCACAAGCAGGGGAGGGACAGAGAGAGAGGGAGACAGAGAATCTGAAGCAGGGTCCAGGCTCCAAGCTGTCAGCACAGAGCCCAACGTGGGGCTTGAACCCACAAACCACAAGATCATGATCTGAGCTGAAGTTGGACACTTAACTGACTGAGCCACCCAGATGCCCCCAGTACTTAGTTTTAAAAGATAATACCTAGTTGATCTCTGTCATGACTCTTGGAAAGACCAGGGTCTGTTCACTGCAATCTAGGAGTTTAAAACACTCCCTGACACACTGTAAATATTGAATTAATATGAATAAATGAACCAATTTCCAGTTCACAGTTAAGGAAACTGAGGCTTACATCGACTTAGAATATTGTGCAAGATAACGCAACTAGTAAATGTCAATGTCAGAATGGAAACCTGTCCCTGCTGACAGTATTCCTTCCATTGAACTATGTTGTCCTACGTTTTGGTTAAGATCAAGTCAAATACTCAACCATGAGTGATCATTTGTCTAGAGAGAGCAATGACAGAACTATATGATCATTTGCAGCATACTCATTTTAGACTCATTTTAAAGTGCCTGTGGACTTTAATGATTACTTTTTATCATACCCCATTGGTTTAGAGAAAGCAGCAGAATGCATAAAAGATTGTGACATCTATAATAGGAAATGGGAAACTGGACTTGGAAAGCTTCCCACAGTAAGATCGTTTGGTTCTCCGATAATTCTAAGTAAAGAGGGGATTAATTTCCAAAATATGAAGGAGCCTTTCAGAAATTAGTCAGTGAGGTCCCTAGCGTTCAGTCTCAGAGAATGTGATCTCACACAGGCTGGGTCCTCCTGGAGGATGTAACCACAATGCAGGACAACTGTGGTTGCGTATATAGTCATAGAGTGGGCCGAATCTCCCAATGTGTTTGCATCATTCAGCCACCAGATTGCTTTCCAGATCCTGAATTACTGAAGTGACTCCAGGCCTATTAAACAGAGTCCTGGGACTGTTTTCAGTGGACCTTTCAACACATCTCTTTCATGATGCTTTTTTATTGCTCTACTTCTCTCTCATCTTCTTATGTTGACTCAAAGAATTTTGGTCTTGCCAGGCGCTTTGGTGAACCCTTACTTCAATTATCTCATTGCCAAGTTACAGGACTGGTTATGGAGGCCAGAGCTTGCAAAGGTCCGGGGTTGGTCATTAACAAAGTTGGGCCCAGATTCCAGTTCCCGTGCCGCCATGGCCACTGAGCTTTTCAGAGTCATCTCCAACTCATTTCTCTCTCGATTCTATTTCTTTCCATCCTCTCACTTTGGGCCCAGAGTCTGCTTACTCATAAGCAAGCTGTTGCCTATTTCTCCTACCACTGTGGTTGGTTTACATCCACACTTTTCTACCACCAGCCTCCCTTTCCTGCCCTTCCCTCTTTTAAATTCATTAACTTTTTTTTCCTCCTCAAGCCTTCCTTGGGGCCTGTGCGAACTGCAGTCACTAGAGGGCAACATGATCACACACAGCTGACAAGGACACTCCCGGCCTCTGAAGCTGGAGCACAGAAGGTGTAAAAAAGCACAAGGTGAATCAGACGTGTACATCACTATTTCCAACAGCACATTCGCTTGTACCCGCCCTTTTAACCTTCAAACAATATAGACAGGCAACGTCAAGCATTATTGTCTGCATTTCCAAGAAAAGAAGGAAACCAAGGTTTTTAGAGGTTAAGTGACTTACCCACGGTCACAGAAATAGCATAGTGTATCCTCCTGTTGAATGGCATATCCTAGAAAATTCTAACATGAAATGTGAAAATGCATCTCTCTTTTCCCAAGATTTAAACCTAACTGTAGTAAAGTATGGTATCTTTGTAATGCAATCAAATGGAAACTCTGTTATTTCGGATGAATAAAATACAAAGCATCAGTTGCACTGGAACTCACATTCAGAGGGAAGCAGTGTATCATTTTAAGAAAATGGATTTATTTAAACATTATATAAATGCCCTTTATTAACATCTTGCCCAATAATCAGAAAATGGGTTACTTTTTCGGAACTATCAGGGGTTTTCTGGTGATGTTTGTTTTTTCTTCAATATGATTTCTGCAGCAAAACAAATGCATGCTCTTTTCTCCCAGCTTCTCCTATCTGGTCGCCCAAGCAAAGGAAAACAGACAACATAGTTCCCCATTATGAAATATCTGATCTTTGAGAGCATGCCATTGTTTTCTTCAGTCCCTGACTGATGGAATACTTTGTGAGCTGTTCTCACATCTGCAACATTGCTCATTTACTTGGCCTTGTCACCTGCAAAAGGGGAAAATAGAATCTATCTACAAAGGCAAGTCTGTCAAGCTTTGTGTTGTCTGACCACTTGCTACTAATTTTTGACAGGGTACTTCTCTACCCAGTGACAGCATGGGAAAATTCTGTGCCCAGGGATCCAGAAGATTCCAGAGCCAAGTGTGATGCTTGTAGAGGCAGTGGAGAAAGAGAAGGAAATACAAGGAAGGGATGGGGAGGTACTCAAAGGTTTTCCTAGCTGAGGTAAATGGTGCAATTAAAAATTTGAAAAGACATTAACAGAAGACTATGGGGAAGGGAAGAGCAAAAAAAAAAACATTTTTAAACAGAGAAGGGAGGCAAACCCGTAACAGACTCTTAAATACAGAGAACTGAAGGCTGATGGGGGGGAGGAGGGTGGAGAGGGGAAAATGGGTGAGGGGCATTGAGGAGGGCACATGTTGGGATGAGCACTGGGTGCTGTATGTAAGCGATGAACCACGGAATCTACCCCCAAAACCAAGAGCACGCTGTATACACTGTATGTTAGCTAACTTGATAATAAATTATATTTGTTAAAAAACTGAAAAAACAAAAGCTGTGGGCCGGCTGAATGGCTATGAAGAACACAGACCTGCCATGATGTGGCTGGGAAAAGAGCACAGAGAACAGGATTTATAGTGGGTCAAAATCTCTTTATCCTTTCCACTTCAAGGGATTAATGTTTGAAAGATTCATTTCACAAATTAAACGTTGCAAGTAAGGAAAATTTTAACTAGCAGTCAGACAGAATCTTCTAAATTCCACATGCTTTATAATAACGCTTCAAAACATTCCCAAGAGGCAGGAGAGGAGGGGTTAAGAAGCTTGTTTCTAAGAGCTCCTGGATTCATCTTGACTTTTTTTTATCTTTAAAAAAAATCTACTTTTACATATAGCTAGTGCTTTGCAGCAATGTGAAATCAAGTAGTATTTCCAGAAAAATCTTAAGAGACCTTTGTGTATAAATACCACTGAACAGACATGTACACTTTTCTATGACTTCTTGTTTGGGGCCTAAAAGGATGTGTATGTGTGTTTCCCTTATTGACACATTAGCTGCATAGTGAAAATATGAAAGAATGCTTACTGAATGGGGAGAAAGGGAAAATGAATTTTGGTAACAAAGATCTGAATGACAAAAAGGTAAAGAATTGTAAATGTAAGAGGAGGAACCCTCTATATAGAAAGAGTACAAGGTCAACAAAATATGAAAGTGTATGTTCTTCTTTTTTCCTTATAGACCAATTAAAAAAAAATGACTGGTTTCTAGCGATGCCAACACAACAGATTGATTCACGGACTCAACATTTAAGTCTATGATGACAACAAAAAATAATGATGAATACCCAATAATCAGTACCCAATCAATATATGCTGTAATCACCCTCGTTTTTATTCAAGCAAAACAAAGCATAAAGGAAATTAAGTTACTCCCTAAGAATTTACTATTTTTACTGTGATTTACTGCCTAGAAGCAATATGACAATAAAGCTGTAATTATCTACAGCTCTTGAAAAGAGATAAGCCCTCTATGAGTATTTCTATTTATGTGTCCCACTCCACCATGACTAAAGCTTGCTTTATTATTTTTTTAGGTTTTTTTTTCGGATTGTCAGCATATGAGTTAAACAGAGTTAATGCAATCTTCCAAAGGCATCTCTTTGTCCATATTTTCAACGTTACCCAGAGGTTAACTGTCTAGATGAATGGGGAAAGAAAGCAGGGCTCACTTCTCCACTGTGTATCAAACTGGGTAAAGCCTTATTTCATCTACCACCCAAGGGATGACAAAATGCATACTAGCTAAACATTGCATCGTTGTGGGTCCCCGTGCAGCCAAGGCTCATCGGAGATTTGCATTCCAATTTTCTGCAGAAGCTCCAATACAGTAACAATATATAGATTAGAAATATGCATTACCTTTATTTTTAAAAGTGGTTAAAAAATCATTTCTTTTTTCATGCATCCACAGAGGGTAGGTTAAAACTCCGGAGGAGGGCTGGCGGCCACGCGATGCCACTGTTGGCCAGCACTCCAACAGATAAAGCTCATCATTTTTTTTTTTTTTTAAATCACGAATTTAGAATCTGTTAGAAACTGTGTGTTGTGGACTGTGATGAATTGCATATTGCTTTTGTAATTCTTTATGGTAAAAAAGCCCCAGGTTTCGGGCATCCAGAGCCGACCAGATTGGCTCCACCTGAGGGACACAGGGCCTGGGATTCCCTCCCAGCTAGCTGCAGTGACATCACAGGCGAGCTCCTTCGCGGCGCCGGGTTGGAGCGGAGCGGGGGAGGCGCGGGGGAGCGCCGGGAGGGGCGTCGCCGGGAATTTCCAGGGAAACACTGCAGCAGATGGCCTGCCTGGCTGAGCTTCAGTGACACATCTGCAGCACGGCTGGTGGGGAGGAGATTTTCGGAAAATCTATGCTTCTCAGGTCCAGCTAGTTCTGAGATATATATAGAGCTGAGATATATGTTATATATAATTTCATTTAATCAACGTTTTTACCACCACCCCCAACTTCTTTTACTTCTGAAAATGAGGTTTCTGTTTTTGTTGCAGGGACATTATGTGAAGGATCCCAAGCCACTAACCAACGCTAAACCCCTACGTGCCCCACTTGCCAGCCCTTCCCCCAGCACCGCGCGGGTTTTTTTTTTTTTTTTTCCCCCTGCCAGTTACATTATGCAGGCTGTCAAGGTGGCCTGTGGAATACAAGGGCAAATGTTGCTAAGGTAACAGGATTGAAAACCTGTCTGCAGAAGCAGATGCTTTATAACCTGGGGTTTCCCTCATTTGCATTTAAAGGCTCCTGAGCCATAGCCTCAAAGCAAGCCAAGTCCTTGAAGCTAAAATAAGATTTTTTTTTTTAATGTCATCTGATAAGTCACTGAGCAACTTGCACCACCCCGCGAGGTTGAATAAGTGCAGGAAAAATACCAGGTGCTAGTAATTCCCAATGTGTTGGTCAAAGAGCTGATGCATTTAAGAGCACCCCTCTTCCCCCCACTTTCTCAACTTAAACCCTGGGAGGAATTAGGACTTCCCTCTTCTTTTCCTCTTCTTTTTTTTTTCCTTCCAGATTACCCTTCACAGCATTCTCAAAGGTTAAACTTCTGACAGTCTGGGATGTATCTTTCCGATTTTTTGGTGATCTAAGAATGCTTTCTTGCGCATTTGCAACAAGGAGATAAAGAATGGTCTGTGGCAAAGCTCAGATTTGAAACAAGTGGAAAAATCCCTTAGGCTAGGTGAAATTCAGGAATTTTGATATTATTTAACAATTAAATAAACAAGATTTTTGAGATGCCTTTGACTACCAGAGATATCTTTATAGGTAGGGTCAGATCACTGCATTCAACACAAGCCAGATGTAATTCCAAGAATGAGCTACAATAACCAAGCAGAAGAAACTGTATTTGGTTGACTTGCTTCTTTAAAAAAAGATTGGATCATAATTCTTTCGAATGAAACATATTAAGTATTTGCCAGTGTTTCAGCTCCATCTTAAAGGGGTCCCAAATGTGTATGAACAGAGCAGGCAAATAGGCACTTGTAACCCATACAAAAAGGCAAATAGGCACTTGTAACCCATACAAAAAGTCAGATTCATAAGTGGTTTCTAACAAATCACATGGGTTGAAAATTCAGTGATACATAATTATGAAAATAGAATCATAAGAGCAACAAATGACAGGTTTTGAAGACTGGGCATCCATTTTTTTAATGTTTATTTATTTTTGAGAGAAAGGGGGAAGAGAGAGAGAGAGAGAGAGAGAGAGAGAGAGAGAGAGAGAGAGAGAGAGAGAGAACGAACTAGGGGGTGAGCAGGGGAGGGGCAGAGGAAGCTAGAGAATCCCAAGGCAGGGCTCAACCCCACAAAACATGAGTGATATCATGACCTGAGCCAAAATCAAGAATCAGACGCTTAACTGACTGAGCCACCCAGGTGCCCCTGGGCATCCATTCTTGGTGGAACATTTCACTAAGTTTTGAAATGGTTTTATGAATGAGCCTCTTCACTCTCCAAAACCTGAATGTAGATTTCTTTGTTTTTCTGCCAAAGCTCAATAAAACTCCATTACATAAGAGAGAAAAGAGCACGTCTGGTGCCAGAGATGTTTATTTCACACGGGTGACATTTTCTGATCTCCATTTATGATGGTAGAAATAAGTCACATTGCCAACTATAGCATCACGTGACTGACTCAAATTTAAATTCCTAAATCATAACAAGTACAAATTTAAACACATTAGAAATCATGACTTCTAAAGGATCAGCCACATTTCAATACATTTTTGAAATCGTATTTCTGAATCACCTAAAAGCAGCAAAAGCTGTCTGTTTAACTATTCATGCTACCAAATTTTTAGTAAGTTATATTCTAATACCACCAGCACGGGGACTGGCAGAAAATACACACTGAATAAGTATGTTTCCTGATTCTGAATATGTCATTACCAATGGTGCTGACATGTGCTCCCAATATGGGTAAGAACTTGGGATACCAAGGGAAATCCTGCTCTTCCTCTTTGGAATGCAAGATGGTTATAGACTCTGTGCCAAAGAATGAGGCTGCCAAATGTTCAGCCTCATTTTGCATCCTTTAACCTCTAAATGCTGTCAAAGGCAGGCCTTAAATACATACATACACTATGTTTTTGGATATACACCATAAAGAAGTGACTCACAGAATGTTAGCATTTGAAAGGACCCTAGCAATCCTCTGATTCAGACCATTCAGTTTACAGATGAGGACAAGGCCAGAGTAACAAAGCACCTGGCTCTGTCGAGGCCAGGGAAGGAAAACCAGTCCTAAGTGTCATTTCTCATGGATGGCCCAGAGGCGAGAGCAGGTGCCTCATACTACGTATTCTGTGGCCCTTAGTAGCCTCCCTCCCTGAGCTAGGACTTGCAGTAGGGGCCAGAGATATTTTCAATGCAGAGTTCATTCTGAGGTAGCCTTCTGGGCTTGACCTGAAAACAAGGGTGATGGACACACAGTCTTGGAGCTTCCCAAACCCAGTCTTCGACTTCTTCTGGTGTCAAGTGTTCACCCCTCCAGTCCTTTAATGCTAAGGTCCCCATCACTTCCTGTTGTGTCCCACCTCATCCACTTCACTTTTTATACCCCAGCATGATCTCTACATATTTGGGTTTCCAAACATTGGGCAAGAATTAGATTTCTAAAACATCATCTTAATAATGCCACTATTTGGCTCAAGAACTTCCAAAAACTCCTTATTGTTGAAGAGAACTGTAAATCATGTTTCGAACATGGTTAATAAGGAGGTGGTAAGGTATACAGGAAGGATTGGAGGCCTGACTTCAACACCTACAGATTTTAACTTAAGCAAGTCACTATTTCATCATCTGTCAAAAACTGTCATGTTATAAATGATGGCTTTCTTGGCTGGAGGGGCAGGGACTCTGTTTTATGTGACGTTATCTGGATAGGACATAGTTTAGAGCCTGGCACATGTCAGAAGTGCACTGGAATGTAAACTCCACGAGGGCAGGGATTGTTGCCTGCTTTATCTGATGATGTACCATGAATGTCTAGAACATTGCCTGACACAGTCTCAGTACTCAATGAATATTTCCAGAATTGCATGTTTAATTACAAAATGAATACGTAGAGGCACCTGGGTGGCTCAGTTGGTTAAGTGTCTGACTTCGGCTCAGGTCATGATCTCACAATTGAGGGGTCTGAGCCCTGCATCTGGCTCTGTGCTGACAGCACAGAACCTGGTGTCTACTTAAGATTCTATGTCTTCCTCTCTCTCTGCCCCTCCCCCTCTTGTTCTCTCTCTCTCTCTCTCTCTCTCTCTCTCTCTCTCTCTCTCTCTCTTTCTCTCTATCTCTCTCAAAAATAAACACTAAAAATTTTTTTTAAATGAATAAGTAAATTTAATAAATGAATATGGGGACATTTCTGGCACAGAGGTGTTCCGAATTATTGATGATTCCTCCCTTTCTCCCACCTGGTTTCCTTCTACGAGTGATTTTTAAAAGGCTCAGATTTTTAATTTTTTTTTTAAATAAGAGGATTTAATAAGAGCATCCTATTCATAAAAGGATGGAAATTATACTATCAAAAGAATTTGCACAGTAGATACAGGGGAAAAAATGACTTCTCTGGTATTAAATAAACTCTCCCAGAGGAGCTTTGAAATAACCAACTCTTATCCTAGAAAAACTGGCTGGCACTGTGTTGACTAACAGGGTAACTAATGCAGGGTAACTAACACTTCTTTGGCTTCATCTTTTGTTGTGCATTAGAACCCCCAGGGAACTTTTGCCTCTGCTCTTCTCCAGACCAATCAAATCAAACTTTGTAGAATGGACCGCACTTTAAAAAGTGCCTCAAATGTTTTTAATGAGCAAAGAAGGCTGAAAAACATTGCCTTAAAGATGAATGATAATATAAATTTGGTTTGGGATTATAATTACTTTGAATGGGCTGATTCCAACCAGTAGACTTTGTCCTAACCTGGCTCATGTGACTATGGAGGTGGACAAGCCCAAGGTCTGCAGAAATGAAGTCGCAGTTTGAATCTAAAGATGGAAGCTACTGTAGAACCAGGAAGAGCCAAGATGTTGCAGTTCAAAGGTCATCAGGCAGGAGAATTCTTACTCTGGGGAAAGTCAACTTTTTGTTCTAATCAGTCTTTCAACCGAGGCCCAAAATATTATAGAGGGCAATCTGCTTTTCTGCTTTACTTGCTCTAGTGATTTAAATGTTAATCGCATTCAAACACACCGTACAGAAACATCTAGAATGATGTTTGTCCAAATATCTGGGTACCCCTCGGCCCAGTCAAGCTGACACGTAAAATTAACCATCCCACTAGGTACCTAGAATTCTATCCTGGGAACAAAGTTGAATTTATAGAAAAAATAATGATCTTATTAAAGCTAATTTAAAAACCTACCTATCTAGAATAAATATGGGGCACAAAGAACATTTTAAACAACCACTTTTAATAAGTTTATTTTTAGTAGTCACTTGGTAATTACTTTTACATCACATACCATCAAATCATAGTATATAAACAACAAAGGGAAATCACTGTATTTCAAATCATTCTTGGCTTTATTTGAAGTAATTCTTGATATTTAAAACAAATGTATCTAAGAACTTTGCTGAAAAATACTTTATGTGCAATATTTTCTTGGCAAGTGTTAAAATTACAACTGTCAAGCTCCATACTCAGTTGTAGCATTTCTCTAATTACACAGTTAGGACTTTGGGCAAGATAACAAATCTCCCTGAATCTTAATTTTTCTTATCTACTCTATTCCGGCTAATTCGGTAATTTAAGATATTTATGGTAATTTAGCCCCAAAGCCTTGATACGCTCAGGATTATGAGTCTAGTTTGTGACACAGGCAATACTTGAATTCAGGCAGTTCTTTGATATCCTCTGTTCACCAGTACAATTATTTGCATTAAGAATTACTGGCTAGCTGTGGGCTTATTCAGTATGTAAAAACTCGAACAACAGTCATAGTTGACCCAGACTTTTCCAGTTACATATTTAAATAAGAATAATTGCACAGAGTTAAGAGTTTCAAAATTATCTTGTTTGAGTGGTAGCTAGGCCTGTGAAGTATTGTGGATTTTCTGAAGAGTCCATTTTATGGTGAAAGGTAGTTCCATGTAAGGGTATTCTTATAAGACTTTGGGTTATTAAAAAGAAAACAATGAAAGAGTCTGGAAAACACAAAGAACCAAACTGTTCAGGAAAAATGAGAAATCTTCAGACAATTAAAAATTTACTTTTAAGTCCAATGGATTTGTGAAACTGAACCCTAGAACCAAAAATATTCAAAATTTTTAAAAATTATATAAAGGTTCGGGGTGCCTGGGTGGCGCAGTCGGTTAAGCGTCCGACTTCAGCCAGGTCACGATCTCGCGGTCCGTGAGTTCGAGCCCCGCGTCGGGCTCTGGGCTGATGGCTCGGAGCCTGGAACCTGTTTCTGATTCTGTGTCTCCCTCTCTCTCTGCCCCTCCCCCGTTCATGCTCTGTCTCTCTCTGTCCCAGAAATAAATAAAAATGTTGAAAAAAAAATAAAAAAAAATAATAATAAAAAAAAATTATATAAAGGTTCTTGGTAAACCATAAAACACTCTGCCAGCATGTTCTATGGTGCCCTGTAAGAGGAACTGGTCATGTAAGCAAAGTCAAAAGGTTTCTTTAAGACTCCTTAGGGCTTTTGGGGCGCCTGGGCGGCTCAGTCACGATAAGTGTCGGACTCTTGATTTTGGCTCAGTTCGTGAGTTGGAGTCCCATGTGGGGCTCTGCACTGTGTCAGTGTGGAGCCTGCTTGGAATTCTCTCTCCCTCTCTCTCTCCCCCTACCCACTCATGCGTGTGTGTTCTCTCTAATAAATAAACTTAAAAAAAATTTTTTAAAGACTCTTTAGGGCTTTTGATGGGCTAATGCATGTAGTGAATCTCTACTGAGTAAGTATACGGGCGGTAGATTCAGCCTGTGCCACTACTATGTGATTCTGGGCAAGCTGCTTAACCTCTCTGAGCCACAGTTTCATCATGTATAGAAGCCCAATAGGCTCCTCACAGGTGCGTGGGGATTTAACGAAATGAGGTATGTAAAGCACTAATGCGTGTCTAGCACACAGCAAACGCTCAGGGGTATAAACTGTAGTGCGTGGCTCTCCAGTTCCTTCTTCGTATGGCCGCAGAGATGTTAACGGCCAAAAATCTGCACGGTCAGTGTCTGGGCTACCTGGTGGTTACAATAAATGAATATTACTCTAAATTATAGCTTTGTGAAAGGGGAGTTAGCACATGCAGGCCTTCGCTATCTTTTGTGAACACATAGTTACTTCTGCTGAATTTTATAGAACTAGTGGTCGGAGAGTTGTGAAATACTGCCTGCTACAACGTAAGATGTTATAATTTATTCCTAAAGTGAGGTTGTCAGATTTGGCTCAGAAAAATATGAATTTCAGATAGACAATATATATTTTTAGTGTACATAAGCATGGGACATAATTATGTTAGAAGTCATTCATTGTTTATCTTAAATTCCAATTTGACGGGGTACCTTACATTTTATCTGGCAACCCTACTCTACACTTTCTTTTAGAATACCTACCAGGAAGATCTGAAGTAGAGAAAGGGAATAGGGCCTTTGGCCAAATCAGCAAGTCCCCACATAATTTCCACAGCACTTAACCTATTCTGCCTTCTTTGCAGTATAATATTTTAGCTGTCTCCCTCATTAGGCTGTGAATTATATAAGCAGTGGGCACTGACTCAATTTATTTTTTGCATGGTGCTTAGAGCATAGGAAGTGCCCAGCAGGTTTGTTTTGTTTAATTGAATTAAACTCAACCATTGATTTTCTGACTTTTGTTTAAAAAACACACACACACACACACAAACAGGGGCGCCTGAGTGGCTCAGTAGTTGGGCATCAGACTCCAGGTCAAGTCATGATCTCATGGCTAGTGGGTTTGAGCCCTATGTCGGGCTCTGTGCTGACAGCTCAGAGCCTGGAGCCTGCTTCAGATTCTGTGTTTCACTCTGTCTGCCCCTCCCCTGCTCAGGCTCTGTCTCTCTCTCCTTCAAAAATAAATAAACATTAAAAAAAATAAAAAAAAAAAATGTTCTTTATAGAAAACTTGAAGAAAGCAAAGACATAAAAGGAAAACAATCCAAATGCTAACATCCAAAGAAACGCAATATTAATATTTGTATAATCTATCAGTCTGATGAGAATGAAATCATTTTTCTACAGAATGGTTTTAATGGATATATAATATCTATTTAACCAGTGTAATTGCTTCAAATTTGACTCTACTGAAAATGATGGGATAAACATGCTTCAAGATAAATCTTTGTATAGATCTCTAACTCCTTATTTGAAGTACATACTTATGAGTCAAGGCTATTACTGAGGGGAGATATTGCAACCTGCTATAGACCATATGTCAGTGTCTCCCCAAAATTGATACACTGGAACCCAAGAGAGATGGGCCTCTAGAAGATCATGACTTCTTGAGGTTGGAGCCCCCATGATGAGATGAGTGTCCTCATAACACGATGAAGAGAGCCAGCCTTTCCTTTCCCACCATGGGAGGATATAAGGAGAAGACAGCCATCTGCAAACCTGCAATGAGGCTCTCACCAGAGAGAGGATCTGCCAGTGCCTACATCTTGGACTTTACAACTTCCCAAACTGTGAGAAATAAATGTTTCTTATTTAAGCCACCTAGTCACAGTGGTAATTTGTTTTAGAAGCCCGAGCTAAGACACTATCCAAGGACACATCCTTTGGAACATCAGCGATTTCAAAATTGCCCTATGAAAGGATATGGCGCCAGAATAGACAATCACCAGAAAAGAAACAGTTACGGCGGACAAAAATCTAGTCCTTCACCCTACACACCTCAACCTATTAAGCCGAGGTGGTGTTATTCCTGGTTCTAAACCTTCAAGAATGGATAACTCCAGTATTTAAACTGTTTCATAGTTTAGAATATGAAAGTTCTGGGGCATATGAGTGGCTCAGTGGGTTAAACATCCGACTTCAGCTCAGGTCATGATCTCATGTTTTGTGAGTTCAAGCCCAGTGTTGGGGTCTGGGCTGACAGCTCAGAGCCTGGAGCCTACTTCGGGTTCTGTGTCTCCCTCTCTCTCTGCCCCTCCCCCACTCACACTCTGTCTCTCTCTCTCAAATATAAATAAACATTAAAAAAATTAGAATATGAAACTTCCCAATTTATTTTCCCAGGCCAACAAACCCTGATACCATTCACAGCACAAAGCAAATTTAAAATAATCTCCAATATGACTGTAGAAAAGCTCTAAATAAAATCATCCAATCAAATTTAACCATGTGGTCAACGAATAAAATAAGAACCAGTAAGATTTGAAGAATAAGTTGATTCCAATTAGGAACTAGATTTATCGTTCCTAGCAGCTCACAACCAGATTAAAGAAGAAAAGTTATACATTCTTCTTGATGGTGCGAGAAAAATCATTTGATTAAATTCAAAATATGGTCCCGATAATAATGCTTACTGAGGAATTCGATAAAACTTGTTTCATATAGTAAAGTGTAATAGTTTAATAATAGCGTAACTAGTGGAAGCCTATGGCAAACATTGTGTCCAATATGGTAGCTACTAGCCACATGTAGCTACTTAATTTCAAATAAAAATTAAGTGAAATAAAAATTTAGATTTTTCAGTCACTCTAGTCACCACTGGATGGTGCACATATG
Organism: Prionailurus bengalensis; assembly: GCF_016509475.1. Classification (NCBI taxonomy): domain Eukaryota; kingdom Metazoa; phylum Chordata; class Mammalia; order Carnivora; family Felidae; genus Prionailurus; species Prionailurus bengalensis. Next base: position 29,995,313 of record NC_057344.1, on the reverse strand, counting down.
AAACCCTTCCATTCTACACAGTTCTCTTTGATGGTGCTTCTATAGATGACCCAGAGCAGATCCCAGATGTATGTGGAACTTTGAAAACTTAATGACAGCTAACTTCCTTGAATACTCCTAAAGTGCCTGGCACTCTTTAAAGTGTTTTATAAGTATATTATTTAATCCTCACATGGTATAATAATAATGACAATGTTATTCATTTTAAAGTCATGAAATTAGAGGGGCAGGAAAGATGAAAAATTAATCAGAATTTACATAAATTTTAAGTGGCAAAGCTGCCACTGAAATACAGAAGTCTGACTCTAGAAACACACTTTTTATACTGAAGGTACACAGCATCCCTGTGTTAAAGGTGGCAATTCAAATAAGTGGGCAAAGAATAAAATACTCACTAAATGGCGTTATAGCAAATGGCCATTATTTGGGAAAAAAATTAACTTAAATACGTACTTCACATTGTTTAAAAGATATAGCCATAAATACATAAAATGGGTAAAAAAAATAATTCTAAGAAATTAAAGTCATAAAAGCTCTAGGAGAAAGCATAGTATTTTTATTTTCTAATTTTCTATTTATTTTTTAATGTTTATTATTTATTTTGAGAGGGAGAGAGAAAGACACAGAGAGGGAGACAGAGAGCAGAGTAGGAGCAGAGAGAGAGAGAGAGAGAGAGAGAGAGAATCCCAAGTGGGCTCTGAACCACCAGCACAGATCCTGATGTGGGGCTTGACCCCATGAACTTTGAGTTACGACCTGGACCAAAACCAAGAGTTGGATGCTTAACCGACTGAGCCCCCAGGTGCCCCAAGCATAGTATTTTTATACTTTTGGGAAGAGCAATTCCCAAGAAAAGGAAAAGCTCAGAAACTTTAAATAAAGAGATTGATAAATTTATGCACCTAAAAATTAAAAACTGCTATGTGACGAAAGAAAGTATAATCATGGTTAAACGACAGCCAGAGAGTGGTGGAAGGTATCCGAAACAAAAATAAAGTGTTAGTACTTACAAAGAGGTTACGTAAATCTGTTGGAAAAAGGCAAACAGCCTTGCAAAAAAATAGGCCTAATATACGGGCAAATTCCTCTGGGAAGAAGAAGTAGAAATGGCCAATAAAAACATGAAAAGACGTTCAAGTTCACTGATAATCAGAGAAATGACAAGGAAAACAAGACACCATAATCCACCCATTAGACTGGACGATGTTCAAAGGGATAGCACGTGCAGTGAGCGCTATGCATGGTGTGGCGCATGCAACTCCTCAGAAACTACGGTCAGTTGTTTCAACTGATAGGCAATGCATTCTAGAGGGTAATGGCCCTCACATTTTAAAGCGAGGATGTCTTTGGTCCAGCATTCCACTTCTGGGACTCTAACAGGTGACAAAGATTTATGCCTAAGGGATTTTCTTGGCATGGCAACATTGTTTATAAAATAGGAAAACTGTTAACAACCTAAATACCTTTCAATCAGTGAATGATTACATAAACCTACTTCACCCACATTGTGACATACCTGCGTTGCTTTGAAAAAGTGACATGCATGTACTTGACACTCGGAACTATCTCTGAGACAATACTGTTTATGTGAAAAAGCAAAACAAAGCAGCAGTCCACCCCCACCCTCCAATTTATCTATGCTTGCAACAGAGGACTGTGAGATTGTACACCAAACTGATACAGTTATCTCCGAGAAATGCAATTTGGGCCAGGGGGGGCACTTAGGTTGGGGGCAGGGGGCACTTAGCTTCTCTTCTCTTTTTACTTGTTATGCTTAGGTATTGTTTTTATGTTTTATAGAGAAGGTGTATTATTATTGTGATCAACCAAGAAAAAAAGGGGAAAAATCCCACAAATGTACTTAACAAATTAGTGCCCAGTATGTACCATCTCTTCTCACTCACTTCTTCCCCGCTTTCCCTGAACAGATAGTCTATCTGTGAATGAAAAGGAAAGAGGGAACATCACAGGAATGATCTGACCTGGGCTGCTGCTCCAGATGGAGATAAAGCAGAGTTTAATGGGTACTGGCAACTGTGAGACCCTCTTTCCGCAAACAGGGTCTTTTAAGTCCTCTTTACTGGTCCTTAATAAATCTGACCGGCGGATGCTACTACAGCAGCTAAATGAGATGGTCTGTGGAGTTGGAGAAAGAAAATCTAGTCGGTTTATGCTTTCGACCACTGTGGCTTTTGTGACGAAGTTCATCTTTTCTTAGCTTAAAAGTATCAGAGCTGGCTGCACTGTGGCCTTAGACAAGTCCGTGTCCTAAAGGCAGTTTTGTGTGGCAGAGGGGAAGGGGAAAAACACCTTATAACAGGAGTTCTCAAAGTGTGGTGCAGGGTTCCTCAGAGATCCCTGGACCTTTTCTGGCAGTCTGTGAGGTGACTAGTATTTTCATAACAATAATAGGGTGTGATTTGCTCGTTTCAGTCTTATTCTTCTGCAAATCTACAGTGGGATTTTCCAGTGGCTACATGACATGTGATGACATGTGATTGTTCTGGTGACTAATAAAAATGTGTCTTTGGGTATTCTTCATTTAAAAAAAAGAAGAAGAAAACAACTCTCTGGGGTCTTGGAGTGTAAAGGGGTTCTCAGACCAAAAAGTTTAAGTACTGATGCTTTACAGCATCTTCAGGCTACATTCTGGCTTCACTAGTAATTTCTTCAAGAATTAATCCTTAACAAAATACTTCCTAATCATTTGTGTTCATCATATTGTGTAGGAACCATGTAAAGAAGTTCATTTGCAGGAGAGGGAGTTAAGATGGTGGAGAAGTCGGGGGGCCCAGATTTTCCTCATCCCTCAAACACAGCTGTACTGAGGTCAGATCACTTGGATCACCCAAGAAATAGGTCTGCAGAGTGGCAGAAGGACCTCCACGGCTGGAGAGAGACAACTTGTCAGGATTGAGGGTTACTTCAACAAACTAACCAAAGCACACCTAGTTAAGGTCCAAACACTCCACCAGGACAAGCAAGGAGGAGCTCTGCAGAGGACTGACCAGTGGGAAAGAGCAGACGATACACAACAGCAGAGTGCAGGCAACATACACCAGAAACACTTCCTGGAGGGCCAGGCCCTGGACAGTGGATGACCCCTTTTTACTACAGAGGTACTCTCAGATGCAGAAAGCATAACAAGCTTTCAAAACATGCAAAAGACAGGGGCGCCTGGGTGGCTCAGTTGGTTAAGTGTCTGACTTCGGCTCAGGTAGTGATCTCGCGCTCCGTGAGTTCGAGCCCCAAGTCGGGCTCTGTGCTGACAGCTCAGAGCCTGGAGCCTGCTTCTGATTCTGTGTCTCCCTCTCTCTCTGACCCTCCCCTCATTCATGCTCTGTCTCTCTCTGTCTCAAAAATAAATAGACGGTTAAAAAAAAATTTTTAAAAACATGCAAAAGACAGAAACTTAGCTAAAATGACAAGATAGAGGAATTCTCCCCAAAAGAAATGTCAAGAAGAAAGCACAGCCAGAGAATTGCTGAAAACAGATATAAACAATATATATGAATACAAATTTAGAATAAAAGTCATAAGACTACTAGCTGGCCTTGTAAAAAGCATAGAAGACACCAGAGAAACCCTTGCTACAGAGATCAAAGACCTAAGAACTAGTCAGGATGAATTTTAAAATGCTAAACCTGAGATGCAAAACAAAGATACAGTGACAGGGAGGATTGAAGAAGCAGAGGGCAGAATAGGTGAAATAGAAGATAAAATTATGGAAAATAATCAAGCTAAAATAAAGAGTTGAAGGAAATGACCAGATCACAAGGGGAGACTTAGAGTACTAAGTAATTCCATGAAACGAAACAATATTCATATCATAGGAGTTCCAGAAGAAGAGTGAGAAAAGGAGTCAGAAGGTTTCTTTGAACAAATTATAGCTGAGAACTTCCCTAATCTGAGGAAGAAAACAGGCATCCAAATCCAAGAAGCAGAGAGAACTTTCTTCAAAATCCACAAAAACAAGTCAACACCATGACATATCATAGTCAAACTGGCAAAATACAAAGATAAAGAGAGAATTCTGGAAGGAGCTAGGGACAAAAGGTCCTTAACCTACAAGGGTAGACACCTAAGGTTAGTAGCAGACCTATTCACTGAAACTTGGCAGGCCAGAAGGTAGTGGCAGGAAATATTCAATATGCTGAATAGGAAAAATATGCAGCCAAGAATCCTTTATCCAGCAAGGCTCTCATTAGGAATAGAAGAGATAAAGCCTTTCCCAGACAAACAAAAACTAAAGGAGTTCATGACCACTAACCCAGCCCTGCCAGAGATTCTAAGGTGGACTCTGAGTGGAAAGCAGAAAAGACTACAAAGGACTAGAGAACCTTACCACAAACATGAAATCTACAGATAACACAATGGCACTAATTCATATCCTTCAACAATCACTCTGAATGTAAATAGACCAAATGCCCCAATCAAAAGACACAGGGTATCAGAATGGATTAAAAAAGAAAGAGAGAGAGAGAGAGAGACCCATTCATCTATATGCTGCCTACAAGACACTCATTTTAGACCTAAAGACACCTGCAGATTGAAAGTGAGGGGATGGAGAACCATCTGTCTTGTTAATGGATGACAAAAGAAAGCTGGAGTAGCCATACTTACATCAGACAAACTAGATTTTTAAAAAAATTTTAAATGTTTATTTATTTTTGAGAGAGAGAGAAAGAGAGGGAGAGGGAGAGAGAATGAATGAGCATGAGCAGGGGAGGGCAGAGAGAGAGACGGAGACACAGAATCTGAAGCAGGCCCCAGGCTCTGAGCTGTCAGCACAGAGCCTAATGCAGGTTCGAACCCAAGAACCTCAAGATCATGACCTGAGCCGAAGTCAGAGGCTTAACCAACTGAGCCACTCGGGAGTCCGCAAACTAGATTTTAAAACAGACTGTAACAAGAGATGAAAGGTCTATCCATCAAGAAGAGCAACAATTGTAAATATTTGGGAGCACCCCAATATATAAATCAACTAATCAGGAACTAAGCAAAATTATTGATAATACCATAATTGTAGAAGACTTTGATACTCCACTTACAACAATGGACAGATCATCTAAGCAGAAAATCAAAAAGGAAACAATGGCTCTGCATGACACATTGGACCAGATGGACTTAACAGATATATTCAGAACATTTCATCATAGAGCAGCAGAACACACATTCTTCTCAAGTGTACATGGAAAATTCTTTAGAAGAGATCACATATTGGGTTACAAATCAGCCCTCAACAGGTACAAAAAGATTGAGATCATACCATGCATATTTTTAGATCACAATGCTATAAAACTTGAAAACAACCACAAGAAAAAGTTTGGAAAGCCCTCAAATACATGGAGGCTAAAGTGCATGCTACTAATGAATGAATGGGTTAACCAGGAAATTAAAGAGGAAATTAAAACACATATGGAAGCAAATGAAAATGAAAACATGACAGTCCAAACCCTTTCAGATGCAGCAAAGACAGTCCTAAGAGAAAAATACATTGCATTTCAGGCCCATATCAAGAAGCAAGAAAGGTCCCAAATATACAACCCAACCATACACCTACAGGAGCTGGAAAAGGAGCAGCAAATAAAGCTCAAAACCAGCAGAAGAAGGGAAATAATAAAGATTAGAGAAGAAATAAACAATATAGAATCCAAAAAGACAGTAGAACAGACCAATAAATCTAAGAGCTGGTTTCTGGAAAAAATAAACAAAATTGATAAACCCCTGGCCAGACTTCTTAAAAAGAAGAAAGGACCCAAATAGATACAGTCATAAATGAAAGACAAGAGATCACAACCAACACCACAGAAATACAAGTACAGGAGAATACTATGAAATATTATATGCCAGCAAATTGGACAATCTGGAAGAAATGGACAAATTCCTAGAAACTCACACTACCCAACCTCAAACAGAAAGAAATAGAAAATTTGAACATGCCCATAACCAGCAAAGAAATTGAATCAGTTATGAAAAATCTCCCAATAAATAAGTGTCCTGGGCCACATGGCTTCCCAGGAGAATTCTACCAGACATTTACAGCAGAGTTAACACCCATTATTCTCAAACTGTTACAAAACACAGAAATGGAAGCAAAGTTTCCAAACTCATTCTATGAAGCCAGCATTACCTTGATTCCAAAACTAGACAAAGACACCACTAAAATGGAGAATTACAGGCCAACATCCCTGATAAACCTGGATGCAAAAATTTTCAACAAGATAATAGCAAATTGAGTTTAACAGTACATTAAAAGAATTATTCACCATGATCAAGTGGGATTTATTCCTAGGCTGCAGGGCTGGTTCAATGTTCACAAATCAGTCCATGTGAAACACCATATTAATAAAGAAAGGATAAGAACCATATGATCCTGTCAATAGATGCAGAAAAAGCATTTGACAAAATACAACATCCTTTCTTGATAAAAATCCTCGAAAGTAGGGATAGAAGGAAAATACCTTAACATCATTAAAGCCATATATGAAAGGCCCAAAGGCTCATCATCCTCAAGCAAAAACTGAGAGCTTTCCCCCTAATATCAGGAGGATAACAGGATGTCTATTCTCACCACTGTTGTTCAACATAGTACTGAAAGTCCTAGCCTCAGCAATCAGACAACAAAAAGAAATAAAAGGCATCCAAATTGGCAAGGAAGAAGTCAAACTTTCACTCTTTGCAGATGACACAATATTCTACATGGATACTCTACATGGACTCTACCAAAAGAGTCCACCAAAAAACTGCTAAAACTGATCCATGAATTCAGCAAAGTTGCAGGATATAAAATCAATGCACAGAAGTCTGTTGCGTTTCTATACACCAATAATGAGTCAGTAGAAAGAGATATCAAGGAATTGATCCCATTTACAAGTGCACCAAAAACCATAAGATACCTAGGACTAAATCTAACCAAAGAGGTAAAAGATTTGTAGGCTGAAAATTTTAGAAAACTTAGGAAAGAAACTGAAGACACAAAGAAATGGAAAAACATCCCATGTTCATGGATTGGAAGAACAAATATTGTTAAAATACCAATACTACCCAAAGCAATCTACATATTCAATGCAATTCCTATCAAAATAACACCAGTATTCTTCACAGAGATATGTGAAGAATCCTAAAATATGTATTGAAACACAAAAGACCACCAACAAAGTAATGTTGAAAAAGAACAGTAGAACTGGAGGCATCACAATTCTGGACTTTAAGCTGTATTACAAAGCTATAATCATCAAGACAGTATGGTATTGGCACAAAAACAGACACATAGATCAATAGAACAGAATAGGAACTCAGAAATGGACCCACATATATATGGTCAACTAATCTTTGACAAAGCAGGACAGAGTATCCAATGGAAAAAAGACAGTTTTTTGGCAAATGGTGCTGGGAGAACTGGATAGCGACATGCAGAAGAATGAAACTGGACCACTTTCTTACACAAAAATAAACTCAAAATGGATGAAAGACCTAAATGTGAGACAGGAAATTATCAAAATCCTAGAGGAGAAAACAGGCAGCAACCTCTCTGACCTAGGATGTGGTAATTTCTTATTTGACAAATCTCCAGAGGCAAGGGAAACAGAAGCAAAAGCAAAGGAAACAATTAACAAAACTAACAGACAACCAACAGAATGGGAGAAGGTATTTGCAAATGAAATATCAGATAAAGGATTACTATTCAAAATCTATAAAGAACTTTTCAAACTCAACACCGAAAAAACAAATAATCCAGTGAAGAAATGAACAGAAGACATGACTAGACACTTTTCCAGAAACAATCAGATGGCTAACAGACGCATGAAAAGATGCTAAACATCACTCATCATCAGGGAAATACAAATCAAAACCACACTGAGGTACCACCTCACACCCGTCAGATTGGCTAAAATTAACAATTTAGGAAACAACAGATGTTGCCAAGGATGTGGAGGATGCACTGTTGGTGGGAATGCAAACTGGTGCAGTCATTGTGGAAAACAGTATGGAGGTTCCTCAAAAAATTAAAAATAGACCTACCCTATGCCCCAGCAATTGCACTACTAGGAATTTATCCAAAGGATACAAAAATGCTTATTGGAAGGGGCGCATGCACCCCAATGTTTATGCAGCGCTATCAACAATAGACAAATTATGGAAAAAACACAAATCTCCATCGACTGATGAATGGATAAAGAAGATGTGGTGTGTATACACACACACACACACACACACACACACACACACACACAATGGACTACTACTCATCATCGCAAAAGAATGAAATCTTGCTATTTGCAACAATGTGGATGGAAATGAAGGGTATGATGCTAAGTGAAATAAGTCAGTCAGAAAATGGTATCATATGATTTCACTCATAGGTAGAATCTGAGAAACACAACAGATGAACATAGGGGAAAGTTAGGAAAACTAAGGTAAAAACAGAGCAGGAGGCAAACCATAAGAGACAGAGAACAAACCGAGGCTTGCTGGAGTGGAGGTGAGTGGGGCGATGGGCTAAATGGATGATGGGCATTAGGGAAGGCACTTTTCAGGATGACCACTGGGTGTCATATGTAAGAGATGAATCACTGGGTTCTATTCCTGGAGCCAAGACTACACTGTATGTTAACTAACTTGAATTTAAATAAATAGCAAAAAAAAAAAAAAGAAACTCATTTGCAGAAGAAGAATATGAAGAAGCAAAAATTCATAAACTGAAAATTGAGGGAAGAACTCCCTTCCCCCCTAAGTAGGTTTACTCCAGTTTAGTTCCTGTCCCAGGTAACAGCTGTGAGACCCAGAACATGAAGGCTGCTGTTTGGCTGACCCACAAGTGTTTCTTGGGGTCTATGACACTCATGAAACTTCCACTGAAAAGCACAAAGTTTATCACCAAGCCTCCTCCCTTCCCCTTTCACCAAAGGAAGAAAGAGAATCACATGAGGGTGATCTCTGTAGATGGGGTTTTGCTCAACTAAATAAAAGACAAATTTTTACTTCTCAAAATAACATTCTTTCGACAGAGCTCCTTAAATAATCATTTGGCAAAATGTAGTAGAATGGAAGTATACACTTTATTTTTTTTTTTAATTTTTTTTCAACATTTATTTATTTTTTTGGGACAGAGAGAGACAGAGCATGAACGGGGGAGGGGCAGAGAGAGAGGGAGACACAGGATCGGAAACAGGCTCCAGGCTCTGAGCCATCAGCCCAGAGCCCGACGCAGGGCTCGAACTCACGGACCGCGAGATCGTGACCTGGCTGAAGTCGGACGCTTAACCAACTTCGCCACCCAGGCGCCCCGGAAGTATACACTTTAAATGGGTAAATTTTATGGTATGAGAATTATACCAATAAAGCTGCTAAAAAACAGTGAAATGAGCTTTTCTTTGCCCTTTCATTCAGCCATATTTTCAATGTAATTGTAGCATTTATGTTTTATAACAAAAAATAACAACAGTGATGACTTATGGAACATATATTTTATGTTGGACATTCATTGCTAAAATGGCCCATATAAAGGAACTTATTTAATGCAAACAATATCCTTAAGGTGTAGACAGCATTAGTATCTAGTATTTCAGATGAAGAAACTGAAGAGTCAGAGAAGTTAAATAATTTTCTGAAATTATGTAGTTAGTAAACAGCAGAGAGAGGATTCAAACTTGGACCTTCATTGGAAGCCCATGATCTTCGTCTCCGTGTTCATTTTGCACTATTTTATAGGATAAACTATGGTATGCATGCTAGTTATAGGAAATTAGCACAAGACTAAAAGGTATTTATAAGAAAATAAAAGCGATCAAATAAGCTACTTTGTAGAGATCATTATGCATTTTGAGGGACGTTCATATTTGTCCAGCTCTTTATAGTATATTTAAATTTCCCCAGGTTAAGAGTGCATACATTTTCCCTCAACACTGTATGTATTGCCTTTCTCGTGACCTTGCCATTCCCTTTTTTTGCACATTTAGGCTGTTTCTGGTTTCTCCTTGTTATAAATGCTACTGCAATGAGCATCTACAAACACAATTTTTTACTGTATCTCTGATTATATTACCTAGGCTAGAGTATTTTATACAATAATTATATTTTCACAAACAGTTAAAAAATCAAACCACTTTATACCCCTACCAACAATGTTTGAGAGTACCCATGTCCTTACAACCTCCATTACAGTGAGGAATTTTATTCCACCTGCTAAAATGATAGGTGAAAAATGATTTTATAATTGTTTCATCCATTTCTAATATAGTTAAGAAATCAAACCAAATAGGGTCATTTAAGAATCATTCAAGGAGCACATGTAGACATTAGACAGACATGGGCATTTTCTCATGCATTAACCACTGTGTGAAAAATCATGTCTCATTTCCTAAACCATCTGTACGTCTTCCCGTTAGGTCAACCCCAGTCTCGTAACACACAAGGATGGTATTAAGTGGGAAAATCATCGTGATTTTCCTTCCTATAGAGGAAGTGAGAATATCTACTCTTTAGTGTGATATCACTAAGTAGGAAGCATCAGGAGCAGTACGAGGAGGAAAAAAAAGTATTACTCTACCGGGCTAGAGAAAAGAGTTTCTTACCACGAAGATCCTAGTCACCATGAATGATTGTCCTATACACCATTCCCCACTGGGCTGAATCAAACAGTCAGATATTTTTAACTTGGGCTTCCTTTTTTCAAACCGTCTAATTGGATTTTAAAATCTGTTATTAGACAGAAATAGCAAACTAGCACTACAGGAAGGCTCCCCATATGCTCTTAGGATGCTTCCATAGTTTTGCCTCATTTAATCACATTTCATTCATACAGATCAGCTAAAAGTGGAGAAGGAAATAGATTGTTCCCAACTGAACAGGCAAGAACAGCAGAGTAGCTCCTGATGGGGGCAGAGATGTTTGATAGGGTAGGATAATAGCCTATTTTGCTTAAAATTTTGGCCAAAATTCCCAGAAGTAAGTAAATAAGTAAGTAAGTAAATAAATAAATAATAAAAGGCATTAGGCAGTGGCACTCAAATATCTTCTAAAATATGGAGGTATGTGTTTTGCTTTTTCTGTCATTTTTTCTAATGATAATAGTATTAAATCTTTTTGTAGAAAACATTGCAAAGCAGTTATTAAAAAAAACATTTAAAATTACCTGTAATATCATACCCCAATTTTTAGTGGCTCTTTTGTCTTTAAAATGTTATAAAAATTTATTTTAAAAAACAAAATGTCATTTTCCATACCCTTGACATTTACACATTAAGTGGAAAAAGGGAACATGGTACTATTTATAGTACTGAAGATAGCACTGGAATTGGTAATGCACATTTGCTAACAGAAGAAATGGATTATGGTGAAAGCCCTGCACTCAGTCATTTTAGCCAGGCATGGTTTTCCTTTCACAATAATTAGGGTAATAATTCTGGTCCGAGAGATGTATTGCCTTTACAGTAATAAAAAATTCAATCAGCTACAGAGAAGGAAGTTACAAATATTTAGAATAAGAAAAAAGGAAACGCTAGTCTTCTAAATATTCCCCAAATCTATAGCTTTAAAAAAATAAAGCTTCTACACTCGCAGTGAACACAGCATAATGTATGAACTTGTCAAATCGCTAAGTTGTACACCTGAAACTAATGTAACATTGTGTTAACCATTCTCAAAAAAAAAAAAAAAAGGTCAACTGTGAAAATAAAGCTTGTTTATTTTTTATTTTGGGGAATTTGTGGAGGTATTTGACCCCAATAATTTCAAGTTCCCCTTTTATGCCCCTCCCCCTTTTAATCTAACAGGTATTTAATTAATATCAGATTTTAGCTGTGTATCCTCCCTAACTTTCACTTCCGAAGGCTTTACAGGAGCCACTAATGCCTGAAGGATCAATTGCATAATGCAGGATGTGACATGACTCTCCAGAGTGGTGCGGGACATATACAGGTGTCTGTGAGCTCTCTGCTACCAAAACAGAAAAATCTCAAAGTGCTTTTCCATCACCTTCCAATAAAAGTGGGGTTAATTATTTTAAAATGCTAACCACATTAGCGTTAATTTTTGCTTGCTTTATTTTTGTTTCTTTCTTGAAATCTTGTGGGTGGGGAGTGATCTTGAGAAAGCTGATCACGAGAAACTCAACCAGCTAGGCCAATAATCCACATTTTCAGCAATATTCAGTCACCGCAACTCTTGCCTTCCTTGGAAAAAGTCAAAAGAGTGAACTGCACTAATAGGCAAATGCACAATTTTGCTAAAGGACCATGTAATGCATAAAATGACTCTCTGAGTTTGCTCCTTTTTCCACTTAGAATACAGGGAAGTCAGGCTACTTTTTGCCAAGGTAATGGAGAAAACTGGAATTTGGGTGAATATTCCTGCATTTCATTTCTCATTTAAAACATTCATTTGTATCTCCTTATCTCAAATCTCTGTTTGAAAATTTTTCCCAACATGACAAACCTCTCATCAAATTTCAGTTCTGCTCCCTAGCAAATAATTACATGTGGTCAGAAAAACAGGAAAAAAAAATTAGCAGCACTGAGCTTCTGTGAGTCTAGATACTGTGTAGATTCTTTGCATGTGCTCTTTCCAACCTTCTCTGCAACTCTACTCCATTACGATTGATTAAATTATATGTACTGTCCACTTTTGATTCCATAAGTGATGTAGAATCCACTCAGGGATATTTGTAAATAAAGAAAAAAGCAAATCTTTGGTTTATTTAACAATATATCACATATACTTTCTCAATCATGTGGTTAGTGGGTTCGAGTACCGTGTCCAGCTCTGTGCTGATGGTATAGAGCCTGCATGGGATTCTCTCTCTCCCTCTCTCTCTGCCCCTCCCCTGCTTGTGTGTATGCATACTGTCTCTCTCTCTCTCCCTCTCTCTCTCTCTCACACACACACACACACACACAAAATTAATAAATTAAAAAAAAGACTGCATTAGCATTTCATTTATTTTTGCACAATTCATTCATCCATCCTTTCATTTTTGTTTTACATTTGTTTCCATGTGTTTTCTCTAGAAAAACAAAAACAAAAACAAAAACAAAAAACAACTTACCACTTTGGCAATCATCCTTACAGATGTAGTTTTAAACACAATTCTGATTAAGAAAGCCATTCTTAAGAAAAAAAACTACGTTTGTTGGTATGAACTATTTCAGTTTCTAAGAACTTTAGATGATTTGCATAAGTCTCATAAGAGAGTACACACAAAAAATATATTCAAAATGATCAAAAGTTTCACACTTACCATCATTTACATTGTTTGTTTGAAATTTATTTATTTTTACAATCCATTGAGGGTGCAGCTAACGTTTTTAAAGATCCTCTCTCTCAGGCACTGTTGGATATTTTCCCAAGTATCATTTCTTATTTGATTCTGATATTTTATTAGATCATTTAATATATAGATACTATTATTCCTAGTTTGCATGAGAAGGCTAGAGTCCAGTTACCATCCAAAGTAATTTGTTTTGTGGCTCAGGGTTAGAAGCTACTGTGACTGGTAGATGGATAAGAGCTTCCTCTAGGACAATAAATGTAATCAGTACCTGTGTCCCAGAAGGGAGTCTATTTTGTTTTTCAGGGATTCATTCTGGCCAGCAGATGAATCTAAATGATATGTTCTTAGAAAACCATCCTGCTAATGATGTAATAATTTCAATAATCTAGTTGAAATAAGTCTAATCATGCCACTCATTTGCACACAATCTTATAATGGTTTGCTATCTTGTACCAAGAGCTGACGTCATTGCAAACAGGGGCCAACATCATCTGTGTTTCCCACTCTTACCTTTCTCCTTTTTTTAATGTTAATTTATTTTTTGAGAGAGAGAGAGAGAGAGAGAGAGAGAGAGAGAGAGAGAGAGTGTTAAAGCAGGGTAGGGGTAGAGAGAGAGGGAAGCAGAGGATGCAAATCGGGCTCCGCACTGAGAGTAGAGAGCCCGATGCAGGGCTTGAAGCCACAAGCTGTGAGATCATGACCTGAGCTGAATTCGGATGCTTAACTGACAGCCACCCAGGTGACCCACAACTCTTACCCTTGTGACCTCACTGCCACCTCACTCAGTGGGCAGCAGCCATACCAGCCTGCCTGTTCTACTTCAAACATTCCACGGCCAACCCTGCCTTCACATTTGCTGATCCCCCTCCCAGCATGCACTTCTTCCACAGATCTACACTGATTACTCACCCACCTCCTTCAAATCTTTACTGAAAACGCTGCATCCTTAGTGACCTGACCACCCAGTTTAAAATGTTAACTTTCCTTGAACGCTGAGATACCCTAATCCCCTTCCCTTCTCTATGTTCTCTGTGGTCCCACAACAGAACTCTCAGCAAGTATTACTGGATGTATGGCTGATTCCATCTCCTCCTAATTCTTGCTTTGGATTAGGATTCCAGGTATACAGATGTAGCTCCATGAGGACAGCAATGACTGGTTCATTTCCTGCTGCATTCTGAGTTCAAAGAAGCATGTTTGGACTGGAGTAGGCACACAATAAATACATGCTGAATGAATGAATGAGTGAATGAATGAATGAATGAAATAGCTAAGAGCTAAGAAAATTACTGAAATTATACCAGTGATATAGAAATTTGCCTCTAAAATCAACACTCCCTAATTGCCTTTCTCTCTTCCTTTCTTCTTTTTCCTGTTTGCCTGTCTTATTATCTCACACTTCATGCCTACTCTCTGCCCACTTCATTAAAATGAACAGGCCTGCTCCCAGTTGCCTAAGAGTACCCAAACATATGACATCAGAGTTTCACTCAGGACCACATGGCCTGTGACAAAGCCTGTGTTAGAAGTCAAATTCCACTATTTGATACACTGAACCCCACTTTCACTTCTAACTTGAGGGTCATATAGGAGGCACCTGGGTGGCTGTCAGTTAAGCATCCGAATTCAGCTCAGGTCACGATCTCACAGCTTGTGGGTTCGAGCCGTGCATCAGGTTCTCTGCTCTCAGTGCAGAGCCCGCTTCAGATCCTCTGTCTCCCTCTCTCTCTCTCCCTCTACCCTGTTTGAACTCTCTCTCTCTCTCTCAAAAAATAATTTAAAAGATCAACTACACAGTGGCTTGCATTGGCCA